>NC_048569.1:16177390-16484890 GCF_013265735.2 Oncorhynchus mykiss | reverse complement strand
CTTAAAGTGTCTGACAGGCAGTGACTAAAAGTAGCAGTAGTATGGTAATGGAGTATCTCCTGAGAATGTGTCCAATATCAGATGACTATCTCGTGCTTCCAATTACACACATCGAGTACGTCCCAAATGGCACCCTATACCCTATAGTACACTACATATGAACAGAGCCCTACAGCCCTGGTCAATAGTAGTGAACTATATAGGGAATTGGGTGCCATTTGAGATTCAACCATTGACACAGTAGAGTAGTAAATCAGAGACACACAAACACTGTCTTGCTGTGGTTCCAATGGTACAGTTGGAAACGGCAGTTAGGTGGATCCTGAGTAGGGTGAATATCGTGTGTTTGTGTTCACCGTAAGTGGCTTTGAATAAAGGCATCAGCTGATTGACCATGTTACATTAGTTTTGCGTGAGGCTACTTTGTGTGCGTGCGCACGTTTATATAAAGTGATGTATTTATCTAAGTTCTCTAAGAGTGACTGTCAAGCCCTTCTGGCTTGTGTGTACAGTGAAGAGCCTTTTGACTGGGCCTGGAGGAGACAGTATTTACACACACACACATACACACACACACACACACACACACCTGCAGGCGCTCACGCCTGTCACAGACAGCTGCTCAGCTGTCCAAGAAAGTATTTTAGAGAGGGCACAAAGCATCCACCATTCCTCCTCTTCACTTCTCTCTCTCTCTTGTCACACACACAGACTGTGGAGAAAAAGTCGTGAAGGATTCTTTCGCACCTGCCCTGAACGTAACCTCCAAATAACATCATACAATGTGAAACTCAATGTTCTCTTTCTCCCTTCCTATCCCTCTCTTCCCTTTCTCTTTCGCTCTCCATCAGATGTCCCACTCTGGCCGTATGGACCCTTCCCATAATGCCCTGCAGCAACAACAGCAGCAGCACCAGCAGGGTGTCCACGGTAACCAGAGTATCGGAGGCGGCGTTGGCGGACAGATGCAGCAGCGGAACTCCAATACCCAGAATGCCCGGCTGCAGACGGAGGGTTCGTTCGGCCTGGGTGGAGCGGGAGGAGGAGAGGGAGCGGATCACACCCTGGACGTAAGTCACCACCTTAGCCCTGTCACACCCATATGGAAATGGTGTCCGATACCGATAACTGATATTTTCTAGACACAATGATAGCCGATACAGATATGGCAAAAACAAGTTTTCTCCTTGTGAGATTGGGCAACCGCTGCGATAGAAAACATCCACTTTGCAAATCTGTAAGGTACACATTGGTTTGAAAATGCAACACCAATGAGGAAGTGGTTATGATTCATGCAGGTTTAAGTTAAGTGTGTACATGTGATGCATGCGATGCCATTACCAAGTCCTATATTGGGCATACATCCTAAGTGATATTGCTGGTGGGACATTGGATCTGGGCCCATGTGGGTGGTTTTATACTAACCCCCACCCTCCCTCTTTCACTGGGGACGGGGTGAACCGGTTGCAGGGGAGGAACTTCCACAGATCATTCTACTTCGACAACCGTAAGACAACCATAAGACAACCGTTAGACAACCGTAAGGCAACCACACAGAAAGCCAGCTAGCTGCTCGTTCAGCGATACTGTAGATTGAGTTATATTGGGCATGTCGAACTGAAGCTACCTTCACTCTTGGAAAGAGCTTGTTTTTTGCCACATCCATGTGCCACAAACAAACCTTTCTCTCTCTCTTTCTCTCTCTACCCCTTTCTCTCTGCTTTTTCAAAATCCATTTATTTTAATTCAAGACGCTTTATTGGCATGAAAAGCGAAGGAAAACGTTAAAGCAACAATAACAACAATAACACTTTCTCTCCCTTCTCTTTCTCTTTGTTCCCCCTCTCCAGCTTCTCCCTGAGCTGACCAATCCAGATGAGCTGTTGTCCTACCTAGGTCCTCCAGATCTACCTAGCAACAGCAACGATGACCTGCTCTCTCTGTTCGAGAACAACTGAAGACTCACTTTCTTCCTCGTTTAGGGACAGCTTCATCCTATTGAGAGGGGGGAGGGGACGGGACAGAGAGGGATTCATGTTTTTCTACCCCATGCCTGCCCATCCCTACCCTCTGTGGACCAGACCAACAGGAAGGTGCAGAGGGTAGTGAGAGACAGACATTACTTTCTCTGTCTGGAAACTCTGTCAAGACTGTAGTGTTTTTAGACTCATTATAAAGCATCCCTTTGCACTCTGGATCCATCAAATAAATGAAAAAATAATAATCCAGTGAAAACTGGGACTGCCTGCACTGGCCAGCCACTATAACTGTAATGTTCTTAAAAAATCACAAGCCGAAGGATTTTCAACTTTTTAAAGGACCTTTTTAGAAACCAGAAAAATTAAGTGTTATGTTGACTTTCCATTGTGTATTTATGATTGTGGAACTTGTCAATAAACGAGAAACAGACAGTGGATCTCTGACATGACATTACATTACTTAGTGTCATAAATAAAACTAAGAGTTGTTGTTGTTCATTCTAAATGGGAGTTATGAATGCTGAAATGAAGATATGTAGTGTTTACACCAGGGCCCGGTTTCCGAAAAGCATCGAAGGCTAAATTAATCGTTAGAACCTTCATAGGAGAATAGTTAAATTTATTGAGCTTTTTCCCAAAACCATCGTTATTAACATTGCACTTAAACGCTCATAGGCCTGATTTATCGCCTGCCTCCGACCGCTAGTAGAACAGCTAAGTGCTTAGAATATTTTACCCTCCCGCGTCACTTTATTACACCGATCTCGCTAATCATAGAATCACATGGTTTATCCATCTCTATGACCGCCGAAAACTTCAGTACAAAGTTGAATACAAATACTAAGTTGCCAATGTCTTTGCAATTGATACAAACAAGCAACGTATGAACATTTTCCAAATTAAACCAAGATGACTATTCAAATAAAAAGTAGGCTATAGACCTATTATAGTCATATTCAAATATATTTAATGTTCAATCGAGTTCTATTTTGCTACTTTTAGGCTAGGCTACTGTCTGTAATTAGTCAATATAGTTCATGTGTAGCCTAACGTGCTTAGTGATGTGCCAAATAGAATAAGCTGCGTCAATATTTGCAGCAGTAGGCGGTAATATTTCTCTAGCAGCTTATCCGTCGTCAGTATTGTGAAATAATTATAATGTTAAAGTAAGATTTGGATGGAGAAAGCTGATCTGACAGCAGCGCTCCCGTTCTTTCGATCCTATCGGTATCGACAAGTGCTCCAATGATTCATTTAGCGACCGTTCAATCTACGTTGCGTTTTGGGAAACGCGTTACCTATTCGATGTTGTAGGAAATGTGCATAATTTAACGCCTGGAACAGACCAACATTGCCGTTGCATCAATGCTGCATAATACATTCTGCAGTCATTATGTAATCCAAAGTTGTTACTTGATATATGAGCAACAAAAGTTCAACATTCATCTTTTGCTACGCATACAATTTGATGCCCATGTTGGATAAATCCAATGTATGCACAACACAGAACAAACGCGCTGCAGCATTCCATTGTAAATGGATGTACTTCTGGTGTACCAAAATGCAATGAAGCAGTTGGTCTGCTCCAGACATAAAACCATTAAGCCAAGTTCCATCAGGAAACTGGGCCCTGGGTAATGCCAACAGTACACACCTTAATGTCTCTATACAGATGAGGTCATACAAAGCCAGCACACAAAATGAGATGGGAGGGATTTTTGAGACAGAGAGGTGTCTCATATCAGGCCAGTTGGTAAATAAGGAAACTACTAGATGTTTGAATGGTTTGTTTTTCCCTGAGAGGGTGTGTCAGAAGCCAGACATGGGGAACTCACCTTCACTCGCACCCTTATCTGTCTCTGGCACTCCTCCCTTCTCACTCTCTGTCTCTCTTTTATAACTATACTGCAGAGACATTTAAACATGCACAAATATACACACACTTTCAAGACCATGGGAATGGATCGAAGCATCTCAAGTGAACTCCTGTGAATTGATGGAGAGAGGACAGGTGGACAGATTATGCTCACCATGTGTTTCCCATATGTCAAGGAGTGAATGTGTATTCTCCCTCCATTCCTTCCTCCCTCTCTCTTCCTCTCCAGTAACACACATTTAAAACCACCAATTTCCAAGGTTTAAACAGCCTTTATGCTTCCTCTCTCTGGGTCCTTAGCCTGAGGGGACTATCTGTCTGTTCCCACCCCTCTGAGGTTGTCATTGGTTTGTAGGCCTAACTGTTTAGAGCACCAGATGTTGGATGTGCAATGTTTAGTTTAAGAACATCTGTATCCAATTCATTTTTTTTTATAATCATGATAATATTGTTGTTATTAGAGTAATTAAAGTGTTGGTGAAGCTGTGCACATCTGTCCTATATGTGTTTAAACTAACAGAGGCTATGAGTTAGGAAATGTGTCATTCATAATGTCAGAAGACATATGGGGGCCTGTATTCACACATTTTCTGATCATAATGAGTAAAATTATATGGATTATATGGACCAGATCCTAGATAAGCATTCCTGCCCTGAGATGCTTTGTGAATATGGGCCATGGTTACTATGTGAGACATGAATAGCACATGCTATGTAAGAATTTTTAATGGTTTATTATTCTCTAGATGATGATGCTTAGAGGCTAATGTCAGTTAATAATACAATTAATGAAATGTTGAATTGTCCTATTTAACTGCACACCAGTTTTTCTAAAGATGATTTCCATATTTTCCATCCGTTTTCTAAGTAAAAAATGTAACTTCTGAATGATCAAGTTTCCCTAGTTTTCTATTTACTGTATTCGGTCCCCCTAGCTGGTGTAGCAGGGTAGGCTACAGGAAACACCCTGATGTCATTCCATGTTCAGCAGAACTCAGGCTCGAGTCAGCAACCCGATACAATCGATTCATCCGCAACATTTCAGGCGTGGCCCCCAACGCATGCTGTGGCATCACGCAGGCACACACACACACAGCACTTTTTCAAATATGACAATCAGAAGATTATTCACAATGCAACATAAAAGCTTTGTATTTTATTACAATCATTCGTGATGATGTCGCATACATTCCGTGAGCGCTTTGTCCAGCGGTGATCGAGAGAAACAGGCCATTCCCGACCCGTTGCACCATACAGATCCATTGATAACTCACATTTATATTTGAGCCATAATGGCGATTTTATTCGGCGGGAGACGCCCTGGAATCCACCAACGCGCCACCACCAGAACACACCCACATTTCCCCTGGCAGCGCATTGGGCAGAATGCTATATCGTCATATGTATGAACCACAATGGGCCAATCGAGATGTAAATCACTAGTCCGTCCCCTAAACCTTGCTGATCAAACGGGTGTGCAGGGGAAGTGACCATTGTTCTAATTTATTCAGCCGCAAGACCTTTAATTGGTTAAATCCGATGTCACTCAGCAGCCCCAGTCTTCTTATTGGTTCTCATTGCCTCCGGGGGCTTCCCTTGGTGCGCATATATATCTCGTATAAACGGCAGCATTTCCGTTCCGATTCAGCTGCGGCACCGTCCTTGTATCTACTGTCTGCACTCGTGTAGTTTCACAAAAAAATAAAGTTTAATCCCAATCATGCCTAACCCCAGAGTTTACTTCGACATCACTATCGGCGATACCCCCGCCGGAAGGATTGAAATGGAGGTAAGGAGTAAAGCAGATCGGCTTTTTGGACTCAATTAACTTTCTGCTCAACTGAACTTTTAAAATAATTGTAAATTTCTCGTTCGGTTTATTCTAACTCGCTGCCTGGTAGGTGACTGCACTCGGGATGCTGTCAGAGGTCCACGTGCTCTAACATGTTAGCTACCTTACGAACAATTCAACTTTAACTTCATTGAAAGCTTAACTCTTCTCGTACTTAACGAACACTAACGTACCTCGCTTGATTTGCCTACATTTTAAACTGTCAATTGATTGTGGTTTATTTACTGTTAGCGTTGACTGGCCTTTAACGCGGTATTGCATTTTCATACCGGTACTCTTAACTAAATCGCATTTCTTTCGGAAGCAGAGTTTGAAAAACTTGCTATGATGGTGTAAAATGTCCATCGCTTTCGTTAACTTAGTCACAGTTTACCGCAGTCTTAGACATGTGAACGTAATGTTGTAATTACGTTGATTCGATTAACATAACTAGCTAGGTAATGTGCTGTAGCTAGCTAGTCACCGCACATGCAATTTTAGCCGGTCGCCATTTTCAGCATCCCCTTTTCGTCGCGCCAGATGCCATTTTGAAAAAGGAGGGGATGCAGGTTTGGAAGGAGACAAAACGCACCAAAAAGCATTCGCCCACAGCCCATGCTTTGATTAAGTACAATCGTTAAAATGTGAATACATTTAGATTGATGCATCTGAATTATATTAATGCTGTCTACCAGCCATATTTGCAATGGCCCAAGGAGTATGTGGCCTATGCGCCCTCAGTATAACCGCAGCATACCAGAACAATCGGTATTCATCGTTATTAAGTAAGCTGTATTTTGTTAAATGCCAGACATGTTCAGTCATCTGGCCATGTGGTAAAATATTGCTGCTATTGTCTTTGCGACTGTTCAATAATTGTGTTCCATTCAAACAAGGCCCTGGTTCCCAAGGCCCCTGCATATCCCTAGTGCCCATTAATTTCACGAGATCTCGTTACGTTAATATTTATGAAATGAAATCTCGAGATTTCGTTGACTAAAGTTGTAGGTGCAGCGTTGGCACCAGATTGCACGCGTGTACCGGTTGTTGCCCCTTCCAGGAGCACGTGGACATGAAGACACGCTTGTCCACCCGCAAGGCCTCAACGAAATCCAGGAGAATAAAATGCAATTCCTACTTTATCAGATTCAACATTACCTTCCAAACGGCAAAAGTGACTAGTGGCGATTCTTGTAGGGCTGACTTCTGCATTTTGTACAATTTGATCTCAGACCTTTGTCATCCTGTGGGAGGGAGCACGTGTCCATGTAGCAGACTCCATTGTTTGAGCAGAGGCCATACCGACGCCAGCAACAGGCATTGCCTGTTGGTGCTTGCCAAACTAACAAGTTGGCTGTAAAGCTCGGTCAATAAGATTCGGGATCATTTGGCCATGGGACACAACTGCCCTTAGATAAGCCTTTATGGTGCTTGGCCACTTGGTCCTTCAGCATTGGTCAGCTCTAGCGGTGGAGTGGGTTGGCCTTATCACAGTCAATGGTCTATGATAGATTCATTAAAACAAACATTTGCACTTTGGTCCTATTGTAAGATTGGACAAGGTCAGCAGTGGGGTTAGATTGTAAAAATCAAGCATTAGAAATAGGTGGGGTTTAGCCATTGACTTTGTGGCTGTGTTAACTGGTGACTTCCCTTCTGCATTGAACTTGTTCCTGAGTGGAAAAGTACTGGCTCCAGATGTGGGTGTGTCTGGGGCTAGGAGGGAGGAGAGCTGCTGTGTAGGCTGGCGCATGGTGTTCCATGCAGAGGCCCTCCCAGCACTGTAGCTGCCCATTGGCAGTAAAGGCATGTTGTGGAGGGGCCTGTATGTTGCTGTTATCACTTCAGATGTTGACACTTGTCAGGAATATAATATCTTCCCATCCCTCCTAATGCATTCAAAATGTGTTAACTGATCCTAGATTAGTGTCATAAGGAAAAGTATAATTTAAACTTTTACTATGAGTGGTTAGCTGATGTATTGTGAGCAGTTGTATTGTATAAGGCAATATGAGATGGTGCACACTGCTCTGATTCTGACATCATTGCCTGAAGATGTTTGCTAGTCTATTGCAACGGACTGTCACATGATAGGTTGGAAATGAGCTTCTGTAGCTTCACCTCGGCTAACACCAGTCTTGTTCTCACATGGGACTTCTGGTGGATCTTAACTGAGTGAATCTAGAACACGACACCTTGAACCAAAGGTCTTGCCCATGTCTGCCTTGGTTCCTGTAGTCAGTGCTTTAAGTCGTTCCCTTCCAGCCCTGCCTTGCCCTCATGTTCAGTGTCAAAGGCTTTCTCTGCATGCTGTTTGTGCTCCTCATTGATTGTATGCTAATGTAAAGCCATCTTTTCTTGCAGCTTTTTGCAGATGTTGTCCCCAAGACTGCAGGTAAGACGGCTTCAATAATTGAAATTGCCTGAATAATTCACACATTCTCTGCAAATGATGTTTCTCACGATGGTCTTCCAAGCCTTGTGGTGGTGACGACACTGCCTAATGGCAACAACTGATGCAGTCATCTTCCCAACGCTCCTCAGCCCCTTCCAAAGGTGCCTCTTTCATGCCCCCCCCAGATATACAATGAACTGCTGATGCATGTAAATTCAAAAGGGCAGGTCTGCTTCCGATAAGTAAGCAGGAGCATTGTGTGGCCCGCTGTGCTGTGAATGGGTTTACTCGGCAGAGTGGGGCCCCTGCCTATTGTTAGTCCTCGTGGCCGTGTTGACAGCCTGTGAATTAGGCCCTGCAGAGATGGCCTATTTGCTGCCTCTGCAATAGACAGACTGGGGTTGTGATGCACATGTGGTTAGCTAGCGACCATATTCTAGTTATGTCAAACATTATGGGCCAATCTGTTTGACTCAATGATTCTACTTTTCAGTAATTAATGTAGCTGCGATGCTTTATCACCCCAAAAAGCATCGACTTCTACATCAAATCTTTTTCAAAGATATAATGAAGTGTACTTGAAACCAACCTTTTCAGTTTGATATTTCAATGATCAGAGAACCCCTGCATTTTGACTTGATGCAACCTTTATGCCTTTAAGCTGCTATGCAGTCACTGATCGTGACGTTGCCTGTTTTCCCTCAGAGAACTTCCGTGTCCTGTGCACTGGGGACAAGGGGTTTGGCTACAAGGGCTCCAGCTTCCATCGCATCATCCCCGGTTTCATGTGCCAGGTGAGCGGGGGGTTATGACCTGAACCTAGATCAACGTGTATATTCCGAGACGCTTTCTGAATACAGGCTCTGATCTGATCATAGCTGACGGCTGCAACCAGGCCCAGTGCTGGACTCCCACCCACCATATGTTTAATTGACTGATTTACACAGGTTCTTTGCAGCTGATGTTTTTCTCATGATGGTCTTCCAAACCTTGTGGTTATGACGACGTTGCCAAATGGCAACACTGCAGTTCCAACACTCCCAGTATTTTTTTAGAAAACAGGATCCTTTCCAGTGGCATGGTTAAAAAAGCGAGTTATACAAATAAAATGACCCTGATCTCACTGACTGTCCTGATTGCTTAGCCTACATACAATATTATGTAGGCTAGGCAATGTTTATGTAATGATTTCCTTTTTTTGGTGCAAAATTGTGTTTAACTGCGTTGTTGGGGAAGGGCTTGTAAGTGAGCGTGTCATGACATGTGACAATATTAATATATTTCCTTACCTTCAGGGCGGAGACTTCACCAACCACAATGGAACTGGGGGCAAGTCCATCTACGGCAATAAGTTTGCTGACGAGAACTTCACCCTGAAGCACACAGGCATGGGCTGTCTGTCCATGGCCAACGCTGGCCCTAACACCAACGGGTCCCAGTTCTTTATCTGCACTGCGAACACTGACTGGTGAGGCATGCGGACACGCAGTTGACACTGACATGCAGTAGAAATTAATGCACCTTTACATTCTGCAAGTGATGTTTCTCACGATGGTCTTCCAAGCCTTGTGGTTGTGACGACACTGCCTAATGGCAACAACTGATGCAGTCCAACCTTCCAACACTCCTCAGCCCCTTCAATGGTGCCTCTGATACATGCGTGCACTACTCGTGCTGTCTAAACAGGCAGATTGGTTCGGGTTTTTTTATCACTCGTTTTGATGATCAGATCTGAAAGGAATGGGTCAAAAGACCAATTGGTAGAAGGAAGTTGAGAATTGGGCTGCCTGTGTAAACAGCCTAATGCTCTGAAGTGACTGGTGACGAACACCAACAATCAAACTGACTGGCAAGATACTTCCTCCACACTGGCAGCACACTGTAGTGTCCTTCAGGGAAGTGCACCATTGGCCTGAATGTTTTCACCAAGCAATAGGGCTGTTTTTGGAGTTATATAATGGTGTTACCAGTGATTATGGATGAAGACTAAAATGTTTATACTATTTTCAGGATGTTGTAGTTGACACATTAGCCCTGGTCCTGCTGTAGTTCCCACTACTAGGGTAACATGCCAGGGAGAAGGGCAAGAGAATGTCTATTTTGAGTGGTTGTACATTTACCTTTGTCAGGCAATCGTTACCCCAAAGTCCATATTTGTCACAGCCCTATGGCTACAAACATTTTGTTTGCCTTAAACCTCACAAATCCTGTCTGCTAGTTCAGGAAGGACACTGCCATACCCCCTCAGCATTGGTACCCACTGACTCTTACCTCTTTCTGTCTTTAGGCTGAACGGCAAGCATGTTGTGTTTGGCAAGGTGGTCGAGGGCCTCAACATCATCGCTAGCATGGAGAAGAAGGGTTCCAGCAGCGGCAAGTGTTCCGCCAAGGTCGCCATCGCTGACTGCGGAGAGCTCTGAGCGTCCCTCCCACCCCTCCTTCACCCAGCGTTGAGCCTTTCCTCCCTTGTTCCCTCCATGCAGCTCTAAGCATCAACCTCTCCTTACTTCCCCTTGATCTCTCCCCTCCCCAGAATCAAAAATATTCCCTAATATTGAGATTAGTTTTTTTACCATTCCTCTCCCTTAGGGAACGGTTTGTCCTGTGTCTGAACTTGTTTCATTTGTGGCTTGCCTTTATTTTGCATTTTGAATTGTCCCATGTGGACCACTTTTGTTTAACAAAATCAGAATAAAGTGGCAAAAGACTCCTTAACTGACTGCATAAGAGTGGATGTGTGAATTTGAAGTGTTTGGTATTTGGCACTACATACAAGTTATTCAACAACCAGCTCAAAGCATGTTACTCTTGCATGCATTGGGAGTTCATTACCCAGTTAATATCCTACAAATTCTGAATGGTTCTTTCAAACATCATTAACAGTAACCAGGGGTATGGCTCCCCTCATGTTCCAGTTTCTGTCCCTGGCCCACCTGATTAGGTGACCTGGATTGAGCCAATGTCACAAGTCATGCTCTACCAATACAGGACACTTATTTCAGTTCACAACTGCTTTGCTCTTTTACTCACCCTGGAGACTTAGTTGGACATGTACCTTTGTCTAGAGGACATACACAAACCTGTAGGCTAAAATTGCTGAGTTTGCAATTCACACCTTTCACCACCGGGAGGTGAGCCGAGTCTTACTGTTTAGTGCTATGCTTTAAAGGTCCAATGCAGCTCTTTGCTACTCATTTCACAATGAAGTACATACTGTGATTTGTTCAATGTAAATGGTAAGCAAAGCTTAGCAAAATTGAATTTATCAAGTAAGGATTTCGCAGGACGGTCAGTGGGGAGGGGAACAACCTGTTTACAAACGCCTCGTACACTAAATGGGCGTTGTCATTTTCAGGGTGGAAATAGAACGAATCGTGCTTTTGACTGGGCTGGAAATGTGAGTTATCTAGACCGGTAAGCACATGGTTACCCTCACAAACACCCCTGCAGCTTTTCCACTTTACTGACAGTCTTGTAGACAATGTGAAGCTTGATTACAAGCCCATGCTCAACTATTTCTCAGTTCTGTTTTAATACTGTTATTTGGTTTAAAATCCCAGGTGTTGTGCAGCATGTCCTTTACAACAGACACTGAAGGGCAGCCTGTTACTGTCTAACACTGGACACCCAGTGTCTTGACCCATATATACCTGTGGTGACACGGAAGTGTCAAACCCAACATTCCATTTTTTACCACCAAAGAATTTTCCTTTTTGAAAGCTGTTTTCTTACATCGTTTAATGCTTATTTTAAATCTAAATACTGTCAGCGCGTTATGACCCTTTCAGTACCACGACTTGGACTGAAATACTATTGACACGTCAAGCATTATGCCCATATTCATACAAGCCAGTCACATATGCCCATATTCATACAAGCCAGTCACATATGCCCTTATTCATACAAGCCAGTCACATATGCCCTAATGTCAGTAAGAGGGTGGCTTGTCCATTTGTCCCAGTCATCAGCAAGAGCATATTGGGGTAGGTGTGTGGCAGACATCAATGTGTGTGCAATTACAATGGTAATTTAATACATATAACAGTGACATGTAACCTATGGTGTAATGAAATGTTTTGACACTTGGTGGCTCCAGAAAGTATTCAGACCATTTTGACCTTTTCCATATTCTACGTTCCATCCGTATCCTAAAATTGATTCAAAAGTTTACACAATACCCCATAATGACAAAGCAAAGAAAGCTTTTTAGAAATTGTTGCTAACTGAAATGACACAACATAGGTATTCAGACTCGTTACTCAGTACTTTGTTGAAGCACGTTTGGCTGCGATTACAGCATCGAGTCTTGCATATTGTGCTACAAGCTTGGCACACCTGTATTTGGGAAGTTTCTCCTATTCTCTACAGATTCTCTCAAGCTCTGTCATGTTGGATGGGGAGCGTTGCTCCACAGCTATTTTCAGGGCTCTCCGGAGATGTTTGATTGGGTTCAAATCCGGGCTCTGGCTGGGCCACTCAAGGACATTCAGAGACTTGTCCTGAAGCCACTCGTGTTGTTTTGGCTGTGTGCTTAGGGTCATTGTCCTGTTGGAAGGTGAACCTTTACCCCAGTTTGAGGTCCTGAGAGCTCTGGAGCAGGATTTCATCAAGGATCTCTCTGTACTTTGCTCCATTCATCTTTGCCTCGATCCTGATAAGTCTCAGTCCCTTTTGCTGAAAAACATCCCCACAGCATGAAACGGCCACCACCATGCTTCACCGTATGGATGGTGCCAGGTTTTCTCCAGACGTGGCGCTTGGCATTCAGGCCAAAGAGTTAAATCTTGGGTTTCATCAGACCAGAGAATCTTGTGTAGATGCCTATTGGCAAACTCCAAGAGGGCTTTCATGTGACTTACTGAGGAGTGATTCCGTCTGGCCACTCTACCATAAAGGCCTGATTGGTGGGGTGCTACAGAAATGGTTGTCATTCTGGAAGGTTCTCCCATCTCCACAGAGGAACTCTAGAGCTCTGAGTGACCATCAGGTGGTTCCAAACATTTTCAATTTAAGAATGAGGGGGGCCACTGTTCTTGGGGACCTTCAATGCTGCACACATTTTTTGATACCCTTCCCCAGATCTGTGCCTCAACACAATCCTCTCGGAGCTCTACGGACAATTCCTTTGACCTCATGGCTTAGTTTTTGCTCTGACATGCACTGTCAGCTGTGGGACCTTGTATACACAGGTGTGTGCCTTTCCAAATCATGTCCAATCAATTGAATTTACCACAGGTGTGTCTACAACTTCATTGGAGTCCATCTCAAGGATGATCAATGGAAACAAGATGCATCTGAGCTCAATTTTGACTCTCATAGCAAAGGGGCAAAGTGTTTGTTTTGTTTTAAATTTGCCCCCAAAAATAAATGTTTTCACTGTCATTATGGGGTATTGTGTATAGATTGCTGAGGAAACACATTTATTTAATACATTTTAGAACAAGGCTGTAACGTAACAAAATGTGGAAAAAATCAAGGGGTCTGAATACTTTCTGAAGGCACTGTATGAAGGTCTCATAAACAGCCATAAAATAACTACCGTGGTAGGTTATGTTGATTTTTACATGCTTATGTAGGTCTTGTAACCAGCCCTAAAATAATGCTATGTATATCATAACAGGTCTAAATGTGTCATGACAGTGTTATGACTATATTATAACTGGTTAACAAGTTATGTCAGCTGTTATGACATGTTAAGACTGTCATAACGTGTTATGATGCTGTGTGTCAAGTCAAGTGTTACCCAAATCGGTATATTCTGTCATTGTTATGTGAGATGTGAAGCTCCTGTAGTCTATAGCTCACTATTGATCAACTTCCTCTATTTTATCTGTTGTAGTTGTTTCAGAGGATCATATTACTGGGCCTATTGACTTATAGCTCGAGTTTTGTTTGTCCCTTAACCCTTAGGAATTAGGTAATCGCTTGATGACCATGGTAGAAAGAACCAAACTGTCCATATTGAACCATTATTTTAAATCAAGGGCTGGGATTAGGAGTGAGATTAAGAGTAAAGGTTAGTTAAAATCATTACGTTTGAAAAGTGCTCTGCTTCTGTCGTCTTCAGCATGGTCAGAAAGTGATATAGCCTACCTCAAGACTTGGGCTGTTTGAAATGGCATTCTATTTCTACTGCACCATGGGATTAGGGTGCCATTTTGGAAACAATCATATTCATTGATTTCTGGTGCGTAGTGTTCTGACCTAAAAACCCAGGAATGACATGACTCATACAGGCCACCGTCTGTGCATCAATGGGACTATCTTCTAGTGACACTCCTGATAGCTACGGGAAGTTACGACTCTGGTCATGGTAGAGAGGACGGAAGAGATTTCTAATCACAAATATGATTTTAACCCCTAAAAGATTTGCTTGTCAGTTCTGACGATATTGTTGCTTTTGTTCGCTTTGCGATTGTCAATTCAAGAAAAGCGACTTGTTCGTTCACACACCACAAACACGGTTGGACATAGATCAAAACAGGACACGTTGTATTTTCAGATATTTACAAAAGCAGATATTGTACACATGGGGAATGTTTACTTTGCCATTGGGCAGTGCCTGTGCTTCAGACACGTCCCCAGACAGAAAGGAATTGTTCCAAATCTCCCTTCACTTTAAATATAATTAACTGGAAAGGCTTGTTTGGCAAGGAAATACTAGTCAGGATAAAAAAAGTTGTTGGTCCCTCCTACAGTTCATAACATAATATGTCACACCCACTTAATATAAGCAGGATGCAGACCTGACACACAGACACACACACAGACCTGACAGACAGACAGACATGTGACACAGTCAGAAAAAAATGTATCACAATATTGATACCTGTATGTCATCATCCCCAGGCTGTAACATACTGGACATTGCAGATAGATATGCCATGAACAGAGCTGACACAATTCCTCACTCCAGATTTCAGAAAGGCATGTCTGTTCTACATCATATATTTCTATCTGGGCATTCAGCAATACATCCCTTGAGTTCTCAAGCTCTCTTTTCACAGGTAGCCCCTCTTCCAGACAGTGACAGGGTTGAGAGCAGAGTTTTTGTCCCAGATTTTGTGGCTTTGTGAATCTGTTCTTCATGAAGAAGTCTGTTTAAAAGTGGGCATGCTGGTGGAGTGCGTATTGTAGAGGCTCGGCATTCAGTCATTAAATGACTGATTCTACATGATAAGGTGTAGCATGACATACTACAGTACCCATAATGGTAATAATTTGGTGGGTGCTTATATTTGTCATATTTCATTTGTTTTTTGCAGATCCCAACTCTCCCTGGGACACCCCCAGAGAGTGGGGTCACAGCCAGGGTCTGCCATTATCAACAGCAACCCTGGAGTAATTAGGGTTGCTCCTTTTTCAAGGGCACGTCGACAGATTTACACCTTGGTCAGCTCGGGGATTCAAACAAGCAACCTGGCCCAAAGCTGTAACTGATGGGCTACCTGCCGCCCGTGTGTCCCATCTCCTTATCAATACATGAGGGTGTGAAGTCTGAAGATCTGTTTCCCTATAGTTATGGTGTCATGTGGTTTCGTCACTGGTCCCTAATAATAGATTGTCAGGTCATTTTGCTTCAGCAATGTATAGTCCGTACCGGGACCTCTAAACCAGTCTGTTCCGGTCGTACCACCATAGCAACATCCTACACTAGTCCTTTCCAGCTGCATCGTCATATCAACTTGCTACACCACTCATTTCCAGCTGTATCGCCATAGCATCCCACTACACCAGTTCATCCAGCAGTGTGCCCAGGCTGTGGCGTTGTTCAGGTGGCCCAGCGATGTGCCTGTTACACATGGGACACACACAGCGCACCTCCAGCCACTTCACCAGGCATCTGCAGGGGCAAGCAACAAGTCAGTACAACACATACATACAGTACCAGTCAAAAGTTTGGACACACCTACTCATTCAAGGGTTTTTCTTTATTTTGACTATTTTCTACATTGTAGAATAATAGTGAAGACATCAAAACTATTAAATTACACATATGGAATCATGTAGTAAGCAAAAAAGTGTTAAACAAATACAGTATATATTTTATATTATTCAAAGTAGCCACCCTTGGCCTTGATGACAGCTTTGCACACTCTTGGCATTCTCTCAACCAGCTTCATGAGGTAGTCTCCTGGAACGCATTTCAATTAACGGGTTTGCCTTGTTAAAAGTTAATTTGTGGAATTTCTTTCCTTCTTACTGTGTTTGAGCCAATCAGTTGTGTTGTAACAAGGTAAGGGGGTTTATAGATGATAGCCCTATTTGGTAAAAGATAAAGTCCATATTATGTCAAGATCAGCTCAAATAAGCAAAGAGAAACAACAGTCCATCATTGCTTTAAGACATGAAGGTAAGTCAATACGGAACATTTCAAAAACTTTGAACGTTTCTTAAAGCACAGTCGCAAAAACCATCAAGCGATATGATGAAACTGTCTCTCATGAGGACCGCCACAGGAAAGGAAGACCCAGAGTTACCTCTGCTGCAGAGAATAAGTTCATTAGAGTTACCAGTCTCAGAAATTGCAGCCCAAATAAATGGACATTTGACTGGTGGAAATCTGTCTTTTGGTCTGATGAGTCCAAACGTTAGATTTTTGGTTCCAATCGCCGTGTCTTTGTGAACGTAGAGTAGGTGAATGGATAATCTCTGCCTGTGTGTTTCCCACAGTGAAGCATGGAGGAGGAGGTGATGGTGTGGGGGTGCTTTGCTGGTGACACTGATTTATTTAGAATTCGAGGCACACTTAACCAGCATGGCTACCACAGCATCATGCAGTGATACGCCATCCCATCTTGTTTGGGCTTAGTGGGACTATCATTTATTTTTCAACAGGACAATGACCCAACACACCACCAGGCTGTGTAAGGGCTATTTGACCAAGAAGGAGAGTGATGGAGTGCTGGATCAGATGACCTGGCCTCCACAATCACCCGACCTCAACCCAATTGAGATGTTTTGGGATGAGTTGGACCGCAGAGTGAAGGAAAAGCAGCCAAAAAGTGCTCAGCATATGATGGAACTCCTTCAAGACTATTGGAAAAGCATTCCAGGTGAAGATGGTTGAGCGCATGCCAAGAGTGTGCAAAGCTCCAATCAAGGCAAAAGGTGGCTATTTTGAAGAATCTAAAATATATTTTGATTTGTTTAACATCTTTTTGGTTACTACATGATTCCATATGTGTTATTTCATAGTTTTGATGTCTTCACTATTATTCTACAATGTAGAAAATAGTAAAAATAAAGAAAAACCCTTGAATGATTAGGTACTGGTACTGTGTACACACACACAGCACCTCTAGCAATTTCACCAGGCACCTGTAGGACAAACAACACCCCAGTAACACACACACACAGGCACATAATTTATATCTGCTTAGTGTGTGGTGAGGTGACACTTGCCTCCGGTGAAAGGCATGTTGGCATGGCAACACTCCTAGCTCATCTTTCACTCTGAAGTCCTCCAAGCAGACCGCACATGTCTGCTGTGATTGAGAGAAGGGGAGGGAGAGCAATGGGGAGAGAGAAAAATAAACCAGGGGATGAGAGAGAGCGAGACAGAGAGAGAGACTAAACAGGTGACAGAACTAACCCCGTGTAGATTGAGTTTCTTTGTATCCCCTTTGAACACCACCTGTGAAAAAGCATAATTGATTAGAGCTAGAATTACGAGATTAACAGAATTAAACACATTTTTAGTTCAAAAGATGAAGGGATGTTTGATGACTAAAATATTTCTGCACTCATCACTAGGGGGCCTGAGACACTATGAGAATTGAGATGGCATTCCAGGCTGTCTTTATTGCAGTTACAATAGATTTCTCTAATGCATTCCTGAGATGTTAAAACACTTCTCCAGGTGCTTCTGAAGATCTGCACAGCACGACTGCACTAAAGGTGATTTAGAATGGACCCTGAGTTAGCTTACCGCTTTATATCCAAACCTCTCTCGTTGGGCCTGGTGCCTCAGTTTACTGGGAGGGAGGAGAGAGCAGAAATAGAGGAGAGACTGTTAGTACAACTGAGTGAGAAGACAGACAGACAGACAGAGACACACACACACGAATCAACCTGTTTGAGTGGCATCCGCTGACACTGGCAGCTTCCAAGAGCAATATACACAGAGATAGTTATGATGATATTTGTCATCTCAGTCTTGGGATTGACCAAGTTCAATATTTTTTCATTAATTCTGTGTACAAATGACCATATATGGTACTACGTGTTTATCCAAAAGATAAATCTTAGTAAAGAGGCACGCGCTCACTGTGCCCACTCAGTTTCAATGGGCCCCCTTTCCTCTCCTCTCTGCCACGGTGAAAGGACCACATTGTGGAGCAGAGAGGGTCATACCCTGGACACAGTGCTGTGTTGTGCACAGGTAGCCTAGTGGTTAGAGTATTGGACTAGTAACCGAAAGGTTGCAAGGTCAAATCCCTTAGCTGACAAGGTAAAAATCTGTCGTTCTGCCCCTGAACAAGGCAGTTAACCCACTGTTCCTAGGCCGTCATTGAAAATAAAATTGTTGTTAACGGACTTGCCTAGTAAAAAATGTAAAACGTCTCAAGAGCTCTTCAGACACCAGAGCAGTCTCCAGCTACCAGTCATATATCCTCTTTGTCACAAGAGACACACACCATACTTTTAGTTCCAGCCTGAGGCTGCTGCCCGAAGCCTTAAATAGACTCAAACTATGCTGATAAGCATTTGCAACTGATTGTTTGAGTTGGGAAGTACTTAAGGACAGAGGAAACCTAGGGAGGGGTGAGGAGGGGGTCAGAAGGGGATCTCCCATGCAAACAATTTTAGAGAAACCTTAGTCACAGTAACAGTAATAACAGTCTCTCTCACACACACTCACATCCATAGATGTATTTTCATAACTCAGGTCCCATCACTTACAGTGCCTTCAGAAAGTATTCAAACCCCATTACTTTTCTACATTTTGTTACAGCCTGAATTTTTAATTGTTTAAATTGAGATTTTTGATCACTGGCCTTGTGCTTTAGGTTACTGTCCTGCTGAAAGGTGAATTCATCTCCCAGTCTCTGGTGAAAAGCCGACTGAACCAGGTTTTCCTCTAGGATTTTGCCTGTGCTTAGCTCCATTCCATTAATTTTTTTATCCTGAAAAACTCTTAATACTTACAAGCATGCCCATAACATGATGCAGCCACCACTACACTCTTAGACAAAAGGGTTCCAAAAGACAGAATGATAGAACGATAAATAGAATGATAAATAGAGAGACTGAACAAAAATATAAACGCAACATGTAAAGTGTTGGTCCCATGTTTCATGAGCTGAAATAAATGATCACAGACATTTTCCATATGCACAAAAAGTGTATTTCTCTCAAATGTTGAGCACAAATGTGTTTACATACCTGTTTGTGAACATTTATATTTTGCCAAGATAATCCATTCACCTGAAAGGTGTGGCACATCAAGAAGCTGATTAAACAGTTGCACCTTGTGCTGGGGGGGGCATTCAAAAACTGGCAGTTTTGTCACACAACACAATGCCACGAATGTCTCAAGTTTTAAGGAAGTGTGAAATTGGCATACTGACTGCAAGAATCTCCACCAGAGCTTTTACCAGAGAACTGAATGTTAATTCCTCTACCATAAGCCGCCTCCAACGTCATTTTAGAGAATTTGGTAGTACGTCCAACCGGCTTCCCAACCACAGAGCACGTGTTACCACGCCAGCCCAGGACCTCCAAATCCGGCTTCTTCACCTGCGGGATCGTCTGAGACCAGGCACCTGGACAGCTGATGAAACCGTGGGTTTGCACAACTGAAGAATTTCTGTACAAACTGTCAGAAACCGTCTCAGGGAAGCTCATCTGTGTGCTTGTCGTCCTCACCAGGGTCTTGACCTGAGTAACCGAATTAAGTGGGCAAATAATCACCCTCGATGGCCACTGGCACGCTGAAGAAGTGTGCACTTCACATATGAATCCCGGTTTCAAATGGACTGGCCAGATGGCAGACAGTGTGTATGGCATTGTGTGGGCGAGCGGTTTGCTGATGTCAATGTTGTGAACAGAGTGGCCCATAGTGGAGGTGGGGTTATGGTATGAGCAGGCATAAGAAATGGATAACAATCACGATTGCATTTTACCGATGGCAATTTGAGTGCACAGAAATACCGTGACAAAATCTTGAAACCCATAGTCGTGCCATTCATCCACCCGCCATCACCTCATATACGCATGATAATGCACGGCCCCATGTCGCAAGGATCTGTACACAATTCCTGGAAACTGAAAATGTCCCAGTTCTTCCATGGCCTGCGTACCCACCAAACATGTCACCATTTG
Organism: Oncorhynchus mykiss; assembly: GCF_013265735.2. Classification (NCBI taxonomy): domain Eukaryota; kingdom Metazoa; phylum Chordata; class Actinopteri; order Salmoniformes; family Salmonidae; genus Oncorhynchus; species Oncorhynchus mykiss. Next base: position 16,464,482 of record NC_048569.1, on the reverse strand, counting down.
AGCATGTTTGGGATGCTCTGGAACAATGTGTAAAACAGCGTGTTCCAGTTCCCGCCAATATCCAGCAACATCGCACAGCCATTGAAGAGGAGTGGGACACCATTTCACAGGCCACAATCAACAGCCTGATCAACTCTATGCGAAGGAGATGTGTCACGCTGAAGGAGGTAAATGGTGTTCACACCAGATACTGACTGGTTTTCTGATCCAAAAGTTTTAATAGGAGACAGAATGCGATCGGATCATCATCTAATTGGTCTTCACATAACTCTTATAGAATTTCCACGTGGACGGGATATTGGAAATTTAATCAAAGTTTACTGGAGGACAACTTATTTTTAACTAAGACAAAATCATTTATAACTGAATTTTTCCAGTACAATATATAGTGGGGCAATTTCTGGCTCTCACAGACCTGTAACTTCTTCTTTAAGAGGCTCCTCTGTCCTCCACTCGTTACCTGTATTAATGGAACTTGTTATCAGTATAAAAGACACCTGTCCACAACCTCAAACAGTCACACTCCAAACTTCACTATGGCCAAGACAAAAGAGCTGTCAAAGGACCCCAGAAACAAAATTGTAGACGTGCACCAGGCTGGGAAGACTGAATCTGCAATAGGTAAGCAGCTTGGTTTGAAGAAATCAACTGTGGCAGCAATTATTAGGAAATGGAAGACATAAAAGACCACTGATAATCTCCCTCGATCTGGGGCTCCACGCAAGATCTCACCCCGTGGGGTCAAAATGATCACAAGAACGGGGAGCAGGCCTCCCGGGTGGCGCAGTGTTTAAGGGCGCTGTACTGCAGCGCCAGCTGTGCCATCAGAGTCCCTGGGTTCGCGCCCAGGCTCTGTCGTAACCGGCCGCGACCGGGAGGTCCGTGGGGCGACGCACAATTGGCCTAGCGTCGTCCGGGTTAGGGAGGGATTGGTCGGTAGGGATCTCCTTGTCTCATCGCGCACCAGCGACTCCTGTGGCGGGCCGGGCGCAGTGCGCGCTAGCCAAGGTTGCCAGGTGCACGGTGTAGCCTCCGACACATTGGTGCGGCTGGCTTCCGGGTTGGATGCGCGCTGTGTTAAGAAGCAGTACGGCTGGTTGGGTTGCATATCGGAGGACGCATGACATTCAGCCTTCGTCTCTCCCGAGCCCGTACGTAAAAAAGAACGGGGAGCAAAAATCCCAGAACCACATGGGGGGACCTAGTGAATGACATGCAGAGAGCTGGGACCAAAGTAACAAAGCCTACCATCAGTAACACACTACGCCGCCAGGGACTCAAATACTGCAGTGCCAGACGTGTCCACCTGCTTAAGCCAGTACATGTCCAGGCCCGTCGGAAGTTTGCTAGAGAGTATTTGGATGATCCAGAAGAAGATTGGGAGAATGTCATATGGTCAGATGAAACCAAAATATAACTTTTTGGTAAAAACTCAACTCGTCGTGTTTGGAGGACAAAGAATCCTGAGTTGCATCCAAAGAACACCATACCTACTGTGAAGCATGGGGGTGGAAACATCCTGCTTTGGGGCTGTTTTTCTGCAAAGGGACCAGGACGACTGATCCGTGTAAAGGAAAGAATGAATGGGGCCATGTATCGTGAGATTTTGAGTGAAAACCTTCCATCAGCAAGGGCATTGAAGATGAAACGTGGCTGGGTCTTTCAGCATGACAATGATCCCAAACACACCGCCCGGGCAACGAAGGAGTGGCTTTGTAAGAAGCATTTCAAGGTCCTGGAGTGGCATAGCCAGTCTCCAGATCTCAACCCCATAGAAAATCTTTGGAGGGAGTTGAAAGTCTGTGTTGCCCAGCAACAGCCGCAAAACATCACTGCTCTAGAGGAGATCTGCATGAAGGAATGGGCCAAAATACCAGCAACAGTGTGAAAACCTTTTGAAGACTTACAGAAAATGTTTGACCTCTGTCATTGCCAAAAAAGGGTATATAACAAAGTATTGAGATAAACTTTTGTTATTGACCAAATACTTATTTTCCACCATAATTTGCAAATAAATTAATTAAAAAATCCTACAATGTGATTTTCGGGATTATTTTTCCTCATTTTATCTGTCATAGTTGAAGTGTACCTATGATGAAAATTACAGGCCTCTCATCTTTTTAAGTGGGAGAACTTGCACAATTGGTGGCTGACTAAATACTTTTTTGCCCCACCCTAGGTTCAACAAATCCCTTTATTGTTTGGGATACCTTTAAATGTACCTTCAGAGAAACTTATATTCAATATTCATCAACAATAAAAAGGCAGCTTCTGGCTAAAGAGACAGGACTAACAAGGGATCTCTGATACTACGGAGATAAAAAAATAAGTGAGAGGAAAAACAAAAAGAACTTGAGGAACTTATTCAAGAATGATCTAATGTAATCTATTACAAAAATAGAGCAAACTGAATGGAATATGGAGAAAAATGCACAAAATTCTTCCTGAATCTCCAACAAAGGAACGCTAACAAAATTAATTTGCAGAAACTCGTTACTGAAGACGGACTCATCTATAATTCTCCAAATTATATTTTAAGAGGAAGCTAAGTATTTTAAGCAGATGTTCTCTTTTCCATCTCATCCTCTCCCACTGAATGAAGATTACGTTAAGGAATTCTTTCCAAATAATACAAAAATTTGAAAATTAACAAATGTACAGAAAGATCCGTGTGAAGGCCAAATTACAGAGGAAGAACTTTGAGGCTATTAAATCCTTTCAGTCTGGAGAAACCCCAGGGCTTGATGGCATACTGGTAGGGGTATATCATGCCTTTTTTATATACTAAAAGCTCAATTGTTAGATTGTTTTAACTATTCCTATATAAATGGTAGTCTGTCAGGTATTCAGCTGGAAGGTCTGATTTCACTATTATTAAAACAAGACTCAGACGGCAAATATATAGACCCAGTCTATCTAAAAAACTGGAGGCCCCTTACACTTCAATGTTGTGATGCAAAAATACTAGTGAAATGCATAGCACTCAGAATTATTATGTTTTTTACCAGGTATTGTTCATCCTGATCAGACAGGTTTTTTTACGTGGATGATACATTGGAGATTACTGGAACTACGGGAAATAATAGATCATGAAACATCTAAGAAGCCAGGCCTGGTATTTATAGCGGATTTTGAAAAATTATTTGATAAAGTAAGACTGGATTTTATTTATAAATGCCAGGATTTTTTCAATTTTGGTGATTGTCTTATAAAATGGGTGAAAGTAATGTATAGCAACCCCAGAGGTAAAATAGTTAATAACGGCTACTTCTCAGAGTTTTGAATTGTCAAGAGGAGTGAAACAAGGGTGTCCGCTGTCACCATATCTATTCGTTATGGCCACCGAAGTGCTAGCTATTAAAATCTGATCTAATAACAACATTAGAGGATTAGAAATCCAAGGCTTAAAAACAGAGGTGTGCATGTATGCCGATAACTCAACTTTTATATTAAGTGTGCAAGCTAGATCCCTGCAATGTCTCATTGAAGATCTAGATAATTATATTTGAGTCCAGAAAAGTTATGATAAGTGTACAATCAATACGTATTGGATCTTTAAAAAATACAACTTTTACATTACCCTGCAGTTTACCTATAAAATGGGCTGACAGTGAAGTAGACATACTTGGTATTCATATCACAAAATATACAAATAAGCACTCCACAATGAATTTCAATACAAAACTTGTAAAAATAGACAAGATCCTGCAACCATGGAGAGGTAAATACCTGTCTATTTCTGGAAAAATTGCCCTGATTAACTCCTTAGTCATATCTCAGTCTACTCACTTACTTATATGTCACACCCTGATCGTAGAGATCCTTTTATTCTCTATGTTTGTTTGGTCAGGCTGTGACTCAGGTGGGAAAGTCTATGCTTTCTGGTTCTTTGTTTTTGGCCGGGTATGATTCTCAATCAGGGACAGCTGTCTATCGTTGTCTCTGATTGGGAATCATACTTAGGCAGCCTTTTTTCCTTTTCTCATTTGTGGGTTGTTGTCTTCGTTTAATGCATGTATAGCCTTACGGAGCTTCACGTTCATTTTTGTTGTTTTGTTGGCGACATTTAAAAATAAAGAAAAATTTAGGCTCAACACGCTGCACCTTGGTCCGGTCATTTTCAAGACGACGTTCGTGACATTATGGCGCTGCCTACTTCTGATGATTTGTATTTCAAATCATATGACAAAAAAATATTTATCTTCATTTGGGACGCTAAACTAGACAAAATAAAGCATGCCTATCTATATAATGAATAGGGTGGGTTGAGATTATTAAATAAAAAACACTAAACCTCTTTAAAGCGTCACTTATTCAAAAGTTTTACTTGAACCCTAAATGGTTATCAAGTAGATTACCAAGAAAAGCCATTGTTTAAAATTTGCCTTTTTGCATTTGTGCAGATTGCCATGTCTCATTTTCGATTCATTGAAAATGATACGTTGAAAAAAGTATCTCTTTTTCAAACAAGCATTGCAGAGCTGGCTACAATTTCAATTTCATCCCCCTGAAAAGATAGAACAAATATTACAACAAATATTATGGCTGAACTCAAATGTGCTGGTTGATAAAATACCTGTCTTTATGGGAAAGATGTTTGAAATGTGTTTTTTGTTCTTAAATTATATTGTAAATTGGAATGGTAGAGTTATGTCTTTCATGGAGTCATCAGAATTGTTTGGGAATGTCTGCTCAATCCAACAGTACAACCAATTGATTACAGCATTACCCCAAAAATGGAGGAGGCTGGTGGCAGCGTGAGGAGGTAGGGAACTGGTGTCTGCCCAATATAAAGTATCAAAACTGGCAGAGGAATAAAAATAGCATAAATTGGAAGGTATATCAGTAACATTTGAGGACCAGGATGTTGACAACTGTGCCATACAGATTGAAAAATAGTTTGGAATAGATTTTTGATGTACCGATTCCATTGTTGAGTTGAAATATAGAAATGACACAACATTCAAAACTTCATGCTTTTCAGCTAAAATTATTATATAGAATTCTTGCCACCAACAAAATGTTGAATATTTGGGGCACAAAATCATCAAAGCTCTGCAGATTTTGTTGTAAGGATACAGAATCAATAGAACATTTATTTTGGTATTGCCCTCAGGTAGCCTGTTTCTGGTCTCAGGTTCAGGAATGGCAAAAAATGCATAACATTGAACCAAAATTTACCCTAGAAATAGTACTGTTAAGAGATCTGGAGAGACCGGGTCAGTCAATTACTAATATACTAATACTCGTAGTAAAAGTATTTATCTTCAACTCATCTGTGGATTCTATTAGATTAGATAGATTGAAATCGTACGTTAAACATCACAGCATAGTTGAAAGATATATGTTGCGTAGAAATCCGAAGAGGGTGGCCAACAGAGACAGGTGGGATGGGCTGAGGGAAGTCGAGGGTTGGGATGTGGAATTGGAGACAAGTGGGAGTGGAGTTGCTGGGCGGGAGGTAGAATGATGGCCAAAGATAAGTGTAAAAAATAAATTCAAACTAATAGATAATAAAAAGTTTGTTTGAATAACACTGAGGGGCAGTTGTTAATTTTTGTTTTGTTACAGCTAATGCCAGTTTGCCTGAGGCCATGCAGGTGTTTGTTAAACTAGGCAAGTCAGTTAAGAACAAATTCTTATTTACAATGGCGGCCTAGGAACAGTGGGTTAACTGCCTTGTTCACGGGCACATTTTTACCTGGTCAGCTCAGGGATTTGATCTAACAAACTTTCAGATACTGGTCCAATGCTCTAACCACTAGGCTACCTTCCGCATATACAGTGCCTTGCGAAAGTATTCGGCCCCCTTGAACTTTGCGACCTTTTGCCACATTTCAGGCTTCAAACATAAAGATATAAAACTGTATTTTTTGTGAAGAATCAACAACAAGTGGGACATAATCATGAAGTGGAACGACATTTATTGGATATTTCAAACTTTTTTAACAAATCAAAAACTGAAAAATTGGGCGTGCAAAATTATTCAGCCCCTTTACTTTCAGTGCAGCAAACTCTCTCCAGAAGTTCAGTGAGGATCTCTGAATGATCCAATGTTGACCTAAATGACTAATGATGATAAATACAATCCACCTGTGTGTAATCAAGTCTCCGTATAAATGCACCTGCACTGTGATAGTCTCAGAGGTCCGTCAAAAGCGCAAAGAGCATCTTGAAGAACAAGGAACAGGTCCGAGATACTGTTGTGAAGAAGTTTAAAGCCGGATTTGGATACAAAAAGATTTCCCAAGCTTTAAACATCCCAAGGAGCACTGTGCAAGCGATAATATTGAAATGGAAGGAGTATCATACCACTGCAAATCTACCAAGACTTGGCCGTCCCTCTAAACTTTCAGCTCATACAAGGAGAAGACTGATCAGAGATGCAGCCAAGAGGCCCATGATCACTCTGGATGAACTGCAGAGATCTACAGCTGAGGTGGGAGACTCTGTCCATAGGACAACAATCAGTCGTATATTGCACAAATCTGGCCTTTATGGAAGAGTGGCAAGACGAAAGCCATTTCTTAAAGATATCCATAAAAAGTGTTGTTTAAAGTTTGCCACAAGCCACCTGGGAGACACACCAAACATGTGGAAGAAGGTGCTCTGGTCAGATGAAACCAAAATTGAACTTTTTGGCAACAATGCAAAAAAAACGTTTGGCGTAAAAGCAACACAGCTCATCACCCTGAACACACCATCCCCACTGTCAAACATGGTGGTGGTAGCATCATGGTTTGGGCCTGCTTTTCTTCAGCAGGGACAGGGAAGATGGTTAAAATTGATGGGAAGATGGATGGAGCCAAATACAGGACCATTCTGGAAGAAAACCTGATGGAGTCTGCAAAAGACCTGAGACTGGGACAGAGATTTGTCTTCCAACAAGACAATGATCCAAAACATAAAGCAAAATCTACAATGGAATGGTTCAAAAAATAAACATTTCCAGGTGTTAGAATGGCCAAGTCAAAGTCCAGACCTGAATCCAATCGAGAATCTGTGGAAAGAACTGAAAACTGCTGTTCACAAATGCTCTCCATCCAACCTCACTGAGCTCGAGCTGTTTTGCAAGGAGGAATGGGAAAAAATTTCAGTCTCTCGATGTGCAAAACTGATAGAGACATACCCCAAGCGACTTACAGCTGTAATCGCAGCAAAAGGTGGCGCTACAAAGTATTAACTTAAGGGGGCTGAATAATTTTGCACGCCCAATTTTTCAGTTTTTGATTTGTTAAAAAAGTTTGAAATATCCAATAAATGTCGTTCCACTTCATGATTATGTCCCACTTGTTGTTGATTCTTCACAAAAAAAATACAGTTTTATATCTTTATGTTTGAAGCCTGAAATGTGGCAAAAGGTCGCAAAGTTCAAGGGGGCCGAATACTTTCGCAAGGCACTGTACATACACACACATACACAGACACAGACACACACATGTAAATAGTGCCAGACATTCCCTCAAACATATACAGTTGGTCTTGCTGTTATGCTTTTAGTTGTCCTTAATGTCCTTTGTTTTTTTGCATTGTTGTTTTCTGTTTTCCTTTGTCTTTTTCTTTTTTCTCTTTAGTTAATTTTCTTGGTTGTTGGTGCATTGGGGGGGTTCTTGGGGGTGGGGAATGGAATTCATTGTATTTTGTATTATTATTATTATTATTTATTTATTCTTGGGTTTGGGGAACTGTGGGGGATCTTGGAGGGTTCGGGTCCCCGTTTTTGGCCTTGTGGGAGATCTGTCGACGTGCCCTTGAGCAGGGCTTTGACCCTGGCAGCCTCTGTGTGTCGCTCTGAATGGGAGTCTGTTGGATGACTGGTGTGATGTAGTTGTTGAGCGGCTTCACTGCAAGTATATTGTATGTTTTTCAATCAAAATAAATCATTTATAAAAAAAATGTTGAAATTGTTGCGTTTATCTTTGTGTTCAGTGTAGATAGATAGATAGGAGGGATATGTTTACCTAATGAAGTAGCAGCAGAAGATGAGGCTCAGGACAAAAACGAAGACTCCGGTCCCGAAGATGACCATATAAATGTTGAGAGGAAGGTTCTGGAATGCCACTGTAGACATGACCCCTGACCTCTTGCCTCCGACTTGCTGTGACCTCTGATCTTTCACCTCTGACGGTTAACCAGACACACACATACACCCTGGAGAGAGACACATGATTTATTTTTTATGTTCATCACAAATAATGAAAAGCACATACAGTAACCATAACACAAAAACACAGACACACATGCACACACACAGAAACAGTATGTAACCCAGGCTGTCTCTGTTGGTGGGTGAGGGTTCAGGCAACAAGCCCTGGTAAAAGCAGGAAGTGATACAGTCTGGCTGTTGTGCAGTTGCCAGGATATAGACTCTGACGGTATAAGGATGCCCTTAGACACTGATGAAAGGTCAGTTAGTATCTAATGGAAGGATAGTAAGGATTGGGGGAGGAATGATGATCATAGATCTCTGACTGTTGTCTATCTATGGGCTTACTGATGCCCTAGTCCTCTGTAAGACTTTACAGCACTAATGCCTCTTGCGGTATTGTCAGGCAAGTACAACACACACACACACACACACACACACACACACACACTGCATGTTTGTGGTGTGTGTGTGTCTGTGTGTGTGCCTGCACATTAATGGGCAGATGTTGGTGTGGGTCACTGTTGGAAGAGAAACTGGATATGAGACTGTGATTTCGAAACACTTCATCCAGTTTCTTTGCTAAGAGTATCTGAAGATAAATGTATAGGTGTGTGTAATATAAAGGAGGTAATCATTCTGAAGAAAGTTTACTCTTGTCGTAAACTTGCCATAAACACACTTGTCTGCGCACAAAAGTTAAGTTGTGCACACTGCACATTCACGGTGACGTCAAGTCACCAAGGGACAATGACATGAAAACATCATGATGATCTTAGCCTATTATGTATTTATCAACGGAGGATATGTATCGTCGACGTTCCAATGTATTAGAAAATATGATATATACCGAATCCATGTAATCCTAGTGTTATCCGCTAAAATTGCGCATTATCATACAGTTTCTCATTAAAAAAAGTCAAATGGTGTCAGCTCATAAATCTTCTTGCATGGCCATCAAAAAAATGTAATATCACACAGCGATTAAGTAAATATTTTGAAAAACAAGAAACGTTCAGAGAAACATATGTGTCCTATGCTTAAATGCTTACCGTTATAAATTAGAAAGCCCATCAACAGCGCAGACTTTCCCTCGATGGTAGAACATTTTCTATTCTTCATCAATAACACTGGATCGTCGTGTCTGGCTCGTCCGCCAGCGCGTCACATCTCACATCTGGACTATTCTCTCTCTGTCTTTTTCTTTCTCTCTCTCTCTCTCTCTGGCCCTCTTTTACAATGTCCCACCCCAAAAAGACAAACGATTAAAAAAAAGAATCTTCCCACTGGGCAACAACTGGATGAATCAACGTGGTTTCCACGTCATTTCAAGGTTTGCAAAACGCCAACAACGTAAGGGAATTTATTTTCTCCCGTTGATTTCACGTTCAATTCACGTTAGTTGACAACTCAAGCAAATGTAAATCGAAACTAGATGTTGAACTTACGTTTGTGCAAGTGGCTTGCCATGAGGTATTAAATGTGAGACAAAAAAAGATTTCGAAAAAAAGTTGACAGGCAAGTGATGAGTGATGTGTATCGTATCTTACCACATCTGTGCTGGGTTGCATCTGTAGACAATTTGGCTTGATTGTTATACATCTGTCGTTATTATCCTAAGGACACAAGTCCTGCCTTGGTATCGTCATACACATCATTACCGTTACAGCTACAATTGCTGCTAATGTTGATGAATGCGAGGATTGGAAACAATTCCTTTTCCTTGCCTCCTCTCTCCTTCCCCGCCCTTTCACAATGAGAGAGACGCGGGGAGGCGCGTACACTTCTGAGACAGAGCTTGAAGTTCAGACAGTGCTGCTAAGCTGATGATATGCATTATGATGCATATATTGAACATAGTACATAGTTGTACGAAATCTTCAGTTTCTTGACAATTTTTCAATGGAATAGCCATCATTTCTCAGAACAAGAATAGACTGACAAGTTTCAGAAGAAAGTTATTTGTTTCTGGCCATTTTGAGCCTGTAATCGAACCCACGAATGCTGATGCTCCAGATACTCAACAAGTCTAAAGAATGACAGTTTTATTGCTTCTGACCTCAGTACAACAGTTTTCAGCTGTGCTAACATAATTGGAAAAGGGTTTTCTAATGATCAATTAGCCTTTTAAAATGATACACTTGGACTTCCTAGCACAAACTGTCATTGGAAAACAGGGGTGATGGTTGCTAATAACTGGCCTCTGTACACCTATGTAGATATTCCATTAAAAATCATCCATTTCCAGCTACAATAGTAATGTTGTGAATTACTATTGTAGCTGGAAACGACAGATTTTTAATGGAATATCTACATAGGTGTACAGAGGCCCGTTATCAGCAACCATTGTCTACACTGTATTACTGATACATTTTATGTTATTTTAATGGACAAAAAATGTGCTTTTCTTTCAAAAACAGGGACATTTCTAAGTGACCCCAAACTTTTGAACAGTAGTGTACCTATAAAACAGATACCATTTTATACTGTATAACAACATTTTACACCAGGTGAAAAAGTTTTCACTAGTGGACAATGTTTCATCATCTCACACAGTGGCTGTACTATGTACCAATCTCTGTACCAATCTCATGAACCATCTAAGAACTTGAACCACGATGAAGACCAAACACTGCTGTCAAGTCCCAACTATGTATATGAGCAGGAAATGACCCATGGCCTTGTACTGCTGTCTGCTACATGTCAGAAAGAGGAACCCAAATACCACCAACAACATCTTAAACTGTCCTCAGGATTTTTGTGATATGCCAGTTTGATTCCTGCATGGCTGAATGTTTTACCCTGTGGTTCCAAGACTGTTCAGTGCTGTTGAGCTAACATACAAAGTCAAACAGACGTATGTGTCTAGAATCTAGTCTAAAGCCGTGGCCCTGACCTCCAGTCCATGCAGTATGAGACCTGTTTCAACATATCATATCATATTCTTCAATCAAGATTTCAGTTGAATAAGGTGTGTTATTTAAGGCTTGGCGTCTATGTTTTTTCTACATGAAGAGCAAAAAGCCTGCAAAGTGATATACCCTTACAATCCATCACTTGGTAAAAGAAGACCACAGCACCAGTGAACATATCTCACATACTGTCACGTCCTGACCTTAGAGATCCTTATTTATTCTCTATGTTTGGTCAGGTCAGGGTTTGACTCGGGTGGGAGAATCTATGTTTTCTATTTCTTTTTTGTTTTTTCCTAGTGTGGTTCCCAATCAGAGGCAGCTGTCTATCGTTGTCTTTGATTGGGGATCATATAATAGTTCTAATTTTCTGTTTGGATTTTGTGGGGTGTTGTTTTCCGTTTAGTATCTGTGCCTGACGGAACTGTTTGCTTTCGTTTTTGTATTCGTTATTTTTGTTTTAGTGATTCTTGACAATAAAAATCATGAACGCTTTCCACGCTGCGCTTTGGTCCACACTTCCTTACAACGACGAGGGTTACATATACATTCAAGGCCTGATGGGGGATGGATGAAGACAAGTGGCTTTCAACCACCGTAGCAACTTGGGGAAGCTTATGGTTGATTGTCATGCAGCCAAATGATGATGATAAGGCTACATGACCTTGGAGCCAATAATAACCATGTGGCAATTATGGTAACTGTGTTCATTCCATACAACACAAATTGCCTCTAAACACGCTCAGCTTTTAGTCTGGGGTAAAGCTGCATCCATCCAATACAAGCCTAATCATGGACAATAGAGCCATACACATAGACAATAGAGTCATACAATATTGTGTGTAGTGGTGATGTCAGCACAGTGATCACATTTCATCCTGTGACAGGAAGGAGACAATTAGACAAAGATCTGCCATGTCCTCTGTTTCCTCTGACTAGGATATAAAAAATAATGACAGCAACACAATATGGCTCAACTCGCCACATCTGGATGTCAGTGGGCAGGGTTGTGACCAGGGCCAGTCAAATCAAATCAAATCAAATGTTTTTATTTTTTATTTTTATCAAATTCACTTTTTTCAAAGTGCTGTACAGAAACCCAGCCTAAAACCCCAAACAGCAAGCAATGCAGGTGTAGAAGCACGGTGGCTAGGAAAAACTCCCTAGAAAGGCCAACCCAGATAGGATGACCACATCAGTGAATCAACCCACTCAGGTGACGCACCCCCTCCAGGGACGGCATGAGAGAGCCCCAGTAAGCCAGTGACTCAGACCCCGTAATAGGGTTAGAGGCAGAGAATCCCAGTGGAAAGAGGGGAACTGGCCAGGCAGAGACAGCAAGGGAGGTTCGTTGCTCCAGAGCCTTTCCGTTCACCTTCCCACTCCTGGGCCAGACTACACTCAATCATATGACCCACTGAAGAGATGAGTCTTCAGTAAAGACTTAAAGGTTGAGACCGAGTTTGCGTCTCTGACATGGGTAGGCAGACCGTTCCATAAAAATTGAGCTCTATAGGAGAAAGCCCTGCCTCCAGCTGTTTGCTTAGAAATTCTAGGGACAATTAGGAGGCCTGCGTCTTGTGACCGTAGCGTACGTGTAGGTATGTACGGCAGGACCAAATCAGAGAGATAGGTAGGAGCAAGCCCATGTAATGCTTTGTAGGTTAGCAGTAAAACCTTGAAATCAGCCCTTGCTTTGACAGGAAGCCAGTGTAGAGAGGCTAGCACTGGAGTAATATGATCACATTTTTTGGTTCTAGTCAGGATTCTAGCAGCCGTATTTAGCACTAACTGAAGTTTATTTAGTGCTTTATCCGGGTAGCCGGAAAGTAGAGCATTGCAGTAGGCTAACCTAGAAGTGACAAAAGCATGGATTAATTTTTCTGCATCATTTTTGGACAGAAAGTTTCTAATTTTTGCAATGTTACGTAGATGGAAAAAAGCTGTCCTTGAAATGGTCTTGATATGTTCTTCAAAAGAGAGATCAGGGTCCAGAGTAACGCCGAGGTCCTTAACAGTTTTATTTGAGACGACTGTACAACCATTAAGATTAATTGTCAGATTCAACAGAAGATCTCTTTGTTTCTTGCGACCTAGAACAAGCATCTCTGTTTTGTCCGAGTTTAAAAGTAGAAAGTTTGCAGCCATCCACTTCCTTATGTCTGAAACACATGCTTCTAGCAAGGGCAATTTTGGGGCTTCACCGTGTTTCATTGAAATGTACAGCTGTGTGTCATCCGCATAGCAGTGAAAGTTAACATTATGTTTTCGAATAACATCCCCAAGAGGTAAAATATATAGTGAAAACAATAGTGGTCCTAAAACGGAACCTTGAGGAACACCGAAATGTACAGTTGATGGCCATTCTGCCCTCCTAGGCCAGACAAAAAAATTGCCACCCATACAAGGATAGTCCCAGTCTAAAATACTTATTTTTCCAGACATTGAAGTTCGGTTCCATTTCGGTTTTGAATGAAATGTTGAAAATACGTATTTTCCGGACGTTGAAATCAGGTTCATTTTCAGTTCTGAATTAGAGTTGAAAACACATAATTTATAGACTTAATTTTATGTATGTTTGGGCCAAATCAAGGCTGGTCTCGACCGGACAAAATCTGAACTAATCATAGACAGTCTGGACAGGACCAAAAAAAGACATCCAGTCTGGACAGGACCAAAAAAAGACATCCAGTCTGGACAAGACCAAAAAAAGACATCCAAAATGCATCAGTCCGGTCTTACTGAAGTATAGCCTACAGTGTCACCTGAAATTAAATTTTAGGAATGGCCATCTATATCAAATCAAAGTTTATTTGTCACTGTCACGCCCTAGCCATAGAGAGGTTTTTATTCTCTATTTTGGTCATTCTAGTTTCTTTATTTCTATGTTTTCTATTTCTTTGTGTTTGGCCAGGTATGGTTCTCAATCAGAGGCAGCTCTCTATCATTGTCTATGATTGAGAATTATACTTAGCTAGCCTTTTTCCCACCTGGGTTTGTGGGTAGTTGTTTTCTGTTTTGTGTCTGCACCAGACAGAACTGTTTCGTTTTGTTCCACTTTGTTATTTTGCGTCAGTGTTCAATTTGAATAGATTATCATGAACACGTACCACGCTGCGCTTTGGTCCTCTTCTTCAGACGAGCGTTACAGTCACGTGCGCCGAATACAGTGGTCCTAAAGGTCCTAAATGACATCATAACTGCCATCGATAAGAGACATTACTGTGCAGCCGTATTCATCGACCTGGCCAAGGCTTTCGACTCTGTCAATCAACACATTCTTATTGGCAGACTCGACAGCCTTGGTTTCTCAAATGATTGCCTCGCCTGGTCTACAAACTACTTCTCTGATAGAGTTCAGTGTGTCAAATCGGAGGGCCTGTTGTCCGGACCTCTGGCAGTCTCTATGGGGGTGCCACAAGGTTCAATCCTTGGGCCGTCTCTTCTCTGTATACATCAATGATGTTGCTCTTGCTGCTGGTGATTCTCTGGTACACCTCTTCGCAGACGATACCATTCTGTATACTTCTCGCCCGTCTTTGGACACTGTGTTAACTAACCTCCAGACGAGCTTCAATGCCATACAACTCTCCTTCCGTGGCCTCCAATTGCTCTTAAATACAAGTAAAACTAAATGCATGCTCTTCAACCGATCGCTACCTGCACCTACCCGCCTGTCCAACATCACTACTCTGGACGGCTCTGACTTAGAATACGTGGACAACTACAAATACCTAGGTGTCTGGTTAGACTGTAAACTCTCCTTCCAGACTCACATTAAGCATCTCCAATCCAAAATTAAATCTAGAATTGGCTTCCTATATCGCAACAAAGCATCCTTCACTCATGCTGCCAAACATACCCTCGTAAAACTGACCATCCTACCGATCCTCGACTTTGGTGATGTCATCTATAAAATAGCCTCCAACACTACTCAACAAACTGCATGCAGTCTATCACAGTGCCATCCGTTTTGTCACCAAAGCCCCATACACTACCCACCATTGCCACCTGTACGCTCTTGTTGGTTGGCCCTCGCTTCATACTCGTCGCCAAACCCACTGGCTACAGGTTATCTACAAGTCTCTGCTAGGTAAAGCCCCGCCTTATCTCAGCTCACTGGTCATCTTAGCAGCACCCACTCGTAGCATGCACTCCAGCAGATATATCTCACTGGTCACTCCCAAATCCAATTCCTCCTTTGGTCGTCTTTCCTTCCAGTTCTCTGCTGCCAATGACTGGAACAAACTGCAAAAATCTCTGAAGTTGGAGACTTATATCTACCTCACTAGCTTTAAGCACCAGCTGTCAGTGCAGCTCACAGATCACTGCACCTGTACAAAGCCAATCTGTAAACAGCCCATCTATCTACCTACAGTATTTATTTATTTATCTTGCTCCTTTGCACCACAATATCTCTACTTTCACATTCATCTTCTGCACATCTACCATTCCAGTGTTTCAATTGCTATATTGTAATTACTTCGCCACCATGGCCTATTTATTGCCTTAACTCCCTTATCTTACCCCATTTGCACTCACTGTACATAGACATTTTGTTTTATTTTGTTCTGCTGTATTATTGACTATGTTTTGTTTATTCCATGTGTAACTCTGTGTTGTTGTATGTGTCGAATTGCTTTGCTTTATCTTGGCCAGGTCGCAGTTGCAAATGAGAACTCGTTTTCAACTCGCCTACCTGGTTAAATAAAGGTAAAATAAAATAAATAAATAAAACTGTGAAATGTTTACTTACAGGCTCTAACCAACAGTGCAAAAAACTATTAGGTGAACAATAGGTAAGTAAAGAAATAAAACAACAGTAAAAGACAGGCTATATACAGTAGCGAGGCTATATACAGTAACGAGGCTATAAAAGTAGCGAGGCTACATACAGACACTGGTTAGTCGGGCTGATTGAGGTAGTATGTACATGTAGATATGGTTAAAGTCACTATGCATATGTGATGAACAGAGAGTAGCAGTAGCGTAAAAGAGGGGTTGGCCTACCGTTTGTAAAACACCAAAAAAAGACAGCTGGTTCATACAGGACCCAAAAAAAGACATTGGCGTCAGTCCGTGCTTACTGGGGTGTAGCCTACCATGTCAGCTAGCGATGGAATTTTATGAATGCCCATCCATGTGGTAGGCCCATTGTTTTTTAAAACAGGCCGTTGCATTGGATTCATTAGTCCAGATTCCTGTGACTAATCAATTTGGCTATTTAAGCTCTGAATATGAGCTACCCGACTTTATCAGGAGGAGTTATCCTGAGCCTATTTGCAATGCGTTTACACAGCGGGAAATGCACAAGTATTTTCTTTTTAGCTATGATCAGCTGGTAAAATGTGTATGGATACGAACTTAAAACAACTGATCATGAACATTTAGCCCACTGGATCAAACTCCTGGACAGCAGTTGTGAGTAGCCTGACCATCCATTCCATATTGTCCATTTGACTTTGACCTGTCCTGTTTTTAGAATATGTTGTTTGTTAACATGTCAGCGCATTTTGTTTTGATTGGGTGCCATTTAGGTCAGGCTATTTGATTGAGTGCCATTTAGGTCAGGCTATTTGATTGGGTGCCATTTAGGTCAGGCTATTTGATTGGGTGCCATTTAGGTCAGGCAATTTGAATGGGTGCCATTTAGGTCAGGCTATTTGATTGGGTACCATTTAGGTCAGGCTATTTGATTGGAGAAACCTGCATGATGTAAAAAGTTTCTGTATCATTGACATCGTCATATATTTTTGTCTCCTACCTATAGGCTACAGAAAAGGCCACATACATAACTCTTTCTACCATATGCTATATCTGCTAAATGATTTATGTTAGATAACATTTTTTTAACAGAATGTTGGTGGAGCTCAGCAGCGATGCGTCTCTCCAACAGCACCCTGGAGAGGCGCACTGGGAATGGACAAGATAAATATTTTGCATCCCTGCCTTTGACAAAGGGGGCACTGCCTATCACAGGGCAGCATCAGCTCTCATCTAAAAGGCCCATGTGCCACTGGTTGAGAGAGAAATTGTCATTGTTTTGGGGCAGCATTATGTGATGTTTTATGTGTTGTTGAAGATGCATCTTGGTCAGTTTAGCTCAGAAAATGCTGCCCTCGTCAATCTGCCGCCGCAGGCGGCCACCTAATCCTGCTGAATGAGCTGGCCGGCCCTGGTTGTGACTAGAATGAGGTCAGGGAAGTAAACACTTGGAGAGAGCCCTGAAATAATATCTAAACGTCACTTACCAACTACAACCTCTGTATTCGATTCCAGTACTCTAAGTGATAGATGGGCAGTGGAAGATATCAGGGAATCGCGTCAAAGGAGATTACTTTCTCCATCTGTCCCAAGCTCGTCGCGCACATACACACATGCACGCACATACACACATGAACGTGTAACAGTATAACTTTAGACCGTCGAATCGCCCATACCCAGGCGCGAACCAGGGACCCTCTGCACACATCAACAACTGACACCCACGAAGCATCGTTACCCATCGCTCCACAAAAGCTGCGGCCCTTGCAGAGCAAGGGGAACTACTACTTCAAGGTCTCAGAGCAAGTGACGTCACCAATTGAAACGCTATTTAGCGCGCACCACCGCTAACTAAGCTAGCCGTTTCACATCCGTTACACTCACCCCCCTTTTGACCTCCTCCTTTTTCCGCAGCAACCAGTGATCCGGGTCACGGCACCAATGTAACAGTATAACTTTAGACCGTCCCCTTGCCCATACCCGGGCGCGAACCAGAGACCCTCTGCACACATCAACAACTGACACCCACGAAACATCGTTACCCATCGCTCCACAAAAGCCGTGGCCCTTGCAGAGCAAGGGGAACTACTACTTCAAGGTCTCAGAGCAAGTGACGTCACCGATTGAAACGCTATTTAGCGCGCACCACCGCTAACTAAGCTAGCCGTTTCACATCCGTTACACACGCACAACCACACATGCACGCACATACACACATGCACGCACATACACACATGCACGCACATACACACATGCACGCACATAAGCACACCGCAAACACACATCCACACACATGCGGGCATATACACCGCAAATGCACACAAATGTATACGCATCGCATGTGTACGCACCCCAAAACACACACACACTTGGGTTGTCCCAAGAGAGGCAGAAAGGAAGGGACATCTGTGAGTTTTTATACACATGTGCAAATGGCACACAGGACCATGTCTCCCAAAGGGACGTAATTTCTCTATACAAATATTACAGCATAATTATGTTACTGTAAAATATATTTTTACTGGAATACCAGAATCAGGAAACAACTCCACATTACCACCTAGAGGTCTAATATCATACAATGGACTAAACAGAATAGAAAAGAGTAGAATAGACTTTAAACACACATTCCATTTTCCTTGTAGATATATTTCATATACAGTACCCTCAGAAAGTATTCACATCCCTTGACTTTTTCCACATTTTGTTGTGTTATAGCCTGAATTTAAAATATATTAAATGTAGATTTTTTTCCCCCCTGTCACGCCCTGGCCTTAGTTATCTTTGTTTTCTTTATTATTTTGGTTCGGTCAGGGTTTGACATGGGGGATTTATGTGTTTCGCCTGGTCTAGGGGTTTTGTATGTTTATGGGGCTGTTTCCTTTCTAGGTAGGTGTGTATGTCTATGGTTGCCTAGATTGGTTCTCAATTAGAGGCAGCTAGCTGTCTGTCGTTGTCTCTGATTGGGAACCATATTTAGGCAGCCATGTTCTTTGGGTATTTTGTGGGTCTTCTGTCTTTGTGTCATTGCACCAGATAGGACTGTTTCGGTTTTCACTTTTGTTGTTTTGTATTTTATAGTGTTCTCGTTTATCGTCGATATTAAAGATGTTGAACACTAACCACGCTGCATTTTGGTCCTCCTCTCCTTCAGCGGAAGAAAGCCCTTACACCCCCACAATGTGGAGTTATGTTTTTCAATTTATTTTTACAAATTAATTTAAAATGAAAAGCTGAAATGTCTTGAGTCAACAAGTATTGAACCCTTTTGTTATGGCAAGCCAGGTTATTGAACTGTTACACAGGTTAAACTGTCAGGTTATTGAACTGTTACACAGGTTAAACTGTCAGGTTATTGAACTGTTACACAGGTTAAACTGTCAGGTTATTGAACTGTTACACAGGTTAAACTGTCAGGTTATTGAACTGTTACACAGGTTAAACTGTCAGGTTATTGAACTGTTACACAGGTTAAACTGTCAGGTTATTGAACTGTTACACAGGTTAAACTGTCAGGTTATTGAACTGTTACACAGGTTAAACTGTCAGGTTATTGAACTGTTACACAGGTTAAACTGTCAGGTTATTGAACTGTTACACAGGTTAAACTGTCAGGTTATTGAACTGTTACACAGGTTAAACTGTCAGGTTATTGAACTGTTACACAGGTTAAACTGTCAGGTTATTGAACTGTTACACAGGTTAAACTGTCAGGTTATTGAACTGTTACACAGGTTAAACTGTCAGGTTATTGAACTGTTACACAGGTTAAACTGTCAGGTTATTGAACTGTTACACAGGTTAAACTGTCAGGTTATTGAACTGTTACACAGGTTAAACTGTCAGGTTATTGAACTGTTACACAGGTTAAACTGTCAGGTTATTGAACTGTTACACAGGTTAAACTGTCAGGTTATTGATCTACACTTAAGGCGACAACCTCTCTGCTCATTTTGTTCTTTATATACAATTTCACAGACCGAGGACACGGAAATAACAAAGCTAAAAAAAATATTAAAGAATTCCTATAGAAAGGGTCTCTATACCAAATGGAAAGGTAGAAGTGTAGAGTATAAACAGACACAGAGACATACATGATCAGTAACCTCACCGAACCCTACAGATACACACTACATAGGGACAGAATGACAAGATCACAGTTACAGAGGCCTGTAAACAAACCTCTGCACACAAGGGACGGACTGGGACCAGAATCAGCCCATTTTTTCCTTCAAGGCCCCCATTATCAGCCAAATAATGATAATTCTGTATGTGCAAAACCCCAAATGTTCTGCTGTACACAAGATACATACAAGTCAACAGATCACTTCAACACTCCACTGACTGAGCACGATCACATCGTCAAGTCCAACTCTTACATACTGTACTGTACATCTATCAACATTTTGCCACATTAGCTAACTTCTCACACCTAATACTGAAGTACACCTGTAGTAATAACATAGTAATACTATAGTAATACTGTAGTAAACCTGTAGTAATAACATAGTAAAACTATAGTAATACTATAGTACACCTGAAGTAATATCTAGGGTTGCAATGGGTTGGAAACTTTCCATAATTCTTCCATGGGAAGTTAAGGAATTTGGGGAATTTTGCTTAACCTGTTGAGTGTAGGGGGCAGTATTTTGATGTTTGGATGAAAAACTGTTAGGAATTTTATGAATAATGACTAAACAATATATACATTTTAAATAGAACTATAACTAATTAAACTCTACTCTGTTGTATTATATCTGATTAACAATATTAATTCATAAGGAAGGGATTTGTCACGACTCCGACTGAAAGTGGCTCCCCTTCCCGTTCGGGTGGCGCTCGGCGGTCGTCGTCGCCGGCCTACTAGCTGCCACTGATTCTTTCCTCCCCCTCCTTATGTGTTTATTGGTTACACCTGTTATGAGTTTGTGGTAATTAGTTGGGCTTTATTAGTCAGCCGGCCCGCCAGTTTCTTTGTACATTTGTTTATGTTGGAGGCGAACGTGTTTGTTTCTGTTCGTGGATTTTACTGGACTGTTTTCGTCCCCGCGTTTGGGGCATTTGTTTTGAGCAGCCAGTGTTTTGTGGGGTGGCCGTTGTTCACCGTGTGTGCATTAAAAGAGCAGAGAGAGGAACTCTCTGTTTCCTGCGCCTGACTTCACACTCACAACACCCAAATCGTTACATGATTGTGGAGCATGAAACAGTGGGTAATTAAATAAAATAAATACCATTCCAGCCAGGTTGGATAGGACTGGAATTGTGGGTTTTTAAGTAAGCAAAAAGGGTCATTAACCTATGGTTGAACCGACTCAACTTAGCTCTGGGATGTTTAGATAAGGCAGTGTGTGTTTTCTTAGGTTTTCCATTAGCTGGAACTGTCTTCTGAATGGTGATGGATAAAGACTTCAGAAGTTTAATCTCGACTTAACTGTGTGTCTGGAGTGAGAGAGAGATGGGGTGGGAAAAAACTTTTGAACTGTTGGGAGAAAGGACGTTTTATAACCTATGACGTCATATTTTGTATATAAACCGTTGTTCGTGGTTACATGGCAGCGCACTTTGAGAATAAATACTATTATCTAATTTTGATTAGACTGGTCTCTGTCTATTTTATGCAAATAAGAATCTTACAAATTCTTAGAGAATTCATGAAATTACATTAACAAAAACATACCCAAATGAAACTGCCTATTTCTCAGGCCCAGAATCTAGAATATGCATATAATTGTCAGATTAGGATAGAAAAAACTCTAAAGTTTCCAAAACTGTCAGAATATTGTCTGTGAGTATAACAGAACTGATATTGCAGGGGAAAACCTGAGGAAAATCCAACAAGGAAGTGCCTAAGATAAACAAATCTCCCTGTTCCATTGCATGCCTGTTATGGGATTTTTATGAATAATGACTAAATGATGTATACTTTAACGTAGAACTATAACTAACAGAATTCTACCCTGTATTTATATAATGATGAGTAATGTTTGTTCATTAGGAAGGGGTTATGTAGCATAGACCTAGGAAGAAAGGAATGTACAGTGGGGAGAACAAGTATTTGATACACTGACGATTTTTCTAGTTTTCCTACTTACAAAGCATGTAGAGGTCTGTAATTTTTATCATAGGTACACTTCAACTGTGAGGTTGAATCTAAAACAAAAATCCAGAAAATCACATTGTATGATTTTTAAGTAATGAATTTGCATTTTATTGCATGACATAAGTATTTGATATATCAGAAAAGCAGAACTTAAGATTTGGTACAGAAACATTTGTTTGCAATCCACATGGTGTGAACAGTCTTTAGACATAGTTTCAGGCTTTTATTCTGAAAAATGAGCGAGAAGGATCACATCGCGTCAGTGGAAGGCTGGGTGCCAGCAGAGTTTTGCCAACCAAATGGAGGTTTTTGGATATAAAAATAATCTTTATCGAACAAAAGGAACATTTATTGTGTAACTGGGGGTCTCGTGAGTGCGAACATCCAAAGATCAAAGGTAAGCGATTCGTTATATTGCTTTTCTGACTTTCGTGACCAATCTACTTTGCTGCTAGCTGTTTGTAATGTTTTGTCTGCTGAGAGAGATGTCCTAACATAAATGCTTGGATAGCTTTTGCTGTAAAGCTTTTTTGAAATCTGAAACGCCAGGTGGATTAACAACAAGCTATGCTGTGTTTTGTTATATTGCACTTGTGATTTCATAAAAATTAAATATTTTAAGTAATTTAATTTGAATTTGGCGCTCTGCAATTTCGCGGATGTTGACGAAACTTATCCCCGTAACGGAATGGGTGCGACAAGAAGTTAAATTCATCAAAAAAGTTAGCTTATAACAGTGAACCTTTTTTGTGGCATACACATAAGGCAATTCTAGGTCTCATGGAATATTTTGGTTAAACTATCAGCAGTTCAATGAAATTTCAACCCTCTGCATGCATTCTTCCATCACATGTACATCTGATTCTCAAGACCTTGCACACTAATGAGATGCTATTCAACCTATACTACTAGACTGTCTGAGCCGGGTTTTGATTACAATACTGGGTAGGGTGAATATATTTTATATGACATACAGTGGGGCAAAAAAGTATTTAGTCAGCCACCAATTGTGCAAGTTCTCCCACTTAAAAAGATGAGAGAGGCCTGTAATTTTCATCAAAGGTACACTTCAACTATGGTAGACAAAATGAGAAAAAAAAATCCAGAAAATCACATTGTAGGATTTTTTATGAATTAATTTGCAAATTATCGTGGAAAACAAGTATTTGGTCACCTACAAACAAGCAAGATTTCTGGCTCTCACAGACCTGTAACTTCTTCTTTAAGAGGCTCCTCTGTTCTCCACTCATTACCTGTATTAATGGCACCTGTTTGAACTTGTTATCAGTATAAAAGACACCTGTCCACAACCTCAAACAGTCATACTCCAAACTCCACTATGGCCAAGACAAAAGAGCTGTCAAAGGACACCAGAAACAAAATTGTAGACGTGCACCAGGCTGGGAAGACTGAATCTGCAATAGGTAAGCAGCTTAGTTTGAAGAAATCAACTGTGGCAGCAATTATTAGGAAATGGAAGACATACAAGACCACTGATAATCTCCCTCGATCTGGGGCTCCACGCAAGATCTCACCCCGTGGGGTCAAAATGATCACAAGAACGGGGAGCAAAAATCCCAGAACCACATGGGGGGACCTAGTGAATGACCTGCAGAGAGCTGGGACCTAAGTAACAAAGCCTACCATCAGTAACACACTACGCCGCCAGGGACTCAAATCCTGCAGTGCCAGACGTGTCCCCCTGCTTAAGCCAGTACATGTCCAGGCCCGTCTGAAGTTTGCTAGAGAGCATTTGGATGATCCAGAAGAAGATTGGGAGAATGTCATATCAGATCACACCAAAATATAACTTTTTGGTAAAAACTCAACTTGTCGTGTTTGGAGGACAAAGAATGCTGAGTTGCATCCAAAGAACACCATACCTACTGTGAAGCATGGGGGTGGAAACATCATGCTTTGGGGCCGTTTTTCTGCAAAGGGACCAGGACGACTGATCCGTGTAAAGGAAAGAATGAATGGGGCCATGTATCGTGAGATTTTGAGTGAAAACCTCCTTTCATCAGCAAGGGCATTGAAGATGAAATGTGGCTGGGTCTTTCAGCATGACAATGATCCCAAACACACCGCCCGGGCAACAAAGGAGTGGCTTCATAAGAAGCATTTCAAGGTCCTGGAGTGGCATAGCCAGTCTCCAGATCTCAACCCCATAGAAAATCTTTGGAGGGAGTTGAAAGTCTGTGTTGCCCAGCAACAGCCCCAAAACATCACTGCTCTAGAGGAGATCTGCATGGAGGAATGGGCCAAAATACCAGCAACAGTGTGTGAAAACCTTGTGAAGACTTACAGAAAACGTTTGACCTCTGTCATTGCCAACAAAGGGTATATTGACCAAATACTTATTTTCCACCATAATTTGCAAATAAATTCATTAAAAATCCTACAATGTGATTTTCTGGATTTTCTTTCCTCATTTTGTCTGTCATAGTTGAAGTGTACCTATGATGAAAATTAAAGGCCTCTCTCATCTTTTTAAGTGGGAGCACTTGCACAATTGGTCGCTGACTAAATACTTTTTTGCCCACTGTATTTTGGGCGAGAGTAGTAAGCAGTCTGAAACTCCTAAAACCTAAAGCAGTAGTTATTGTATGGATTGAGGGAGACAATGCTATCCTGTCTGATGTTCAGACTCTGCTTGCAGATGTAAGAGAAGAAATCTGTACTGCCTGCCCACTTCACTGTTGCTCTAAGCAGAGGAAGCTGCAGTTGTGAAATACATCAAAAAGCGTGAAGACCTCTGCCTGAAGCCCATAGACGCCGCAGCGTACATGTTGGACCCCAAGTATGTTGACAAGGGCATCCTGTCTGGTGCAGAGATCAACAAGGCCTATGGTGTCATCACTACCACGTCTCACCACCTTGGCCTGGATGAGGGCAAGGTTCTTGGCAGTCTGGCGAAGCACACTTCCAAGGAAGGGCTTTGGGATGGACATGCAATATGGCAGTTGTGCCAACATATCTCATCAGCCACCTGGTGGAAGGGACTTTGTGGATCTGAGGCTCTTTCCCCTGTTGCCTCCATCATCCACCAAATCCCACCAACATCAGCCGCCTCAGAGTGCAACTGGTCCTTGTTTGGGAACACACACACCAAAGCACGCAACAGGCTGACCAATACAAGGGTAAACAAATTGGTGGCCACCTGGGAAAATTTGAGTCTTTTTGAGACAAACTTTGAGCCATCCTCAACAAGGTTGGAAAGTGACAGTGAAGATGATGATGTTCAAGAGGTGGACATTGAGGAGGTCCAGGGAGAAGACATGGAAGCCTGAGAGGAAGACAACCAAGGCTTTAGTTTCTAGACTATCATTTTCCAGATATATGGTGAAAATGTTTTTGGGAGATGCGATGGATCATTGGGGATCATTCAATATTCCCTTTCTTTTGTTGTTCAGTGAAATCATCCCATGTGAAGAGTCAACTCATTTAATTAAAGTTAAATTCGGAACTAAATTGTTTTTGTTTCATTTCTATTGGAAGGATTTAATAATTTCCAATTATGTCTACGATAAGTTAAAAGGTTTATGTTTCTGTCTCCATATTATATGGTAAATATATCCAATGCAAAAAACATCTACATTTAAATTGTATTAATATTCATTTGCATATATTCCCGTTAATTCCCATATATTCCCCTTAATTCCCATATATTCCTGTTAATTCCCACGGAAAGTTTTCACCTCTGAATATTCCCCAAAATGTGCAACCCTAGTAATATCATAGTAATACTATAGTACACCTGTAGTAATAACATAGTAATACTATAGTAATACTGTAGGTGCAACTCTAACATCCTGGCACTGTTTAGAGATGGTATATCAAATGGTATGTGTCACACACATAGAGGCTACTTGAGGTATTCATAATCAACGAACAGGAATATTTCCAGTTGGAGTAAATGCCAGCATTGGATAATCAATCATTCTGACTTGTCATCTATTCCATACGCAAGCCTTCTTGACATTGTCTGCATGCAGGGTTGAGGTCCATATCAATTCTGCCAATTAACATTCCTATTTTTTGTATATATACTTTTTAATCTTGATTTAACTAGGCAAGTTAAGTTAAAAGCAAATTCTTATTTACAATGACGGCCTACCCCGGCCAAACCCGGACAACGCTGGGCCAATGCGCACCGCCCTATGGGACTCCCAATCACAGCCAGATGTGATACAGCCTGGTTTCAAACCAGGTACTGTCGTGATGCCTTTTGCACTGAGATGCAGTGCCTTAGACCGGTGCGCCACCCAGGAGCATAAATTGAAAACTACTCCAAATAATCGGCACTTGCTGAATGAACTGAACTGAAATGGGATTGAGGAGCGGTAGAGGAGCGGTAGAGATACTCTCAATGATCGGCTATGAAAAGCCAACTGACATTTACTCCTGGGGTGCTGACTTGCTGCACCCTCGACAACTACTGTGATTATTATTATTTGACCATGCTGGTCATTTATGAACATTTGAACATCTTGGCCATGTTCTGTTATAATCTCCACCCGGCACAGCCAGAAGAGGACTGGCCACCCCTCATAGCCTGGTTTCTCTCTAGGTTTCTTCCTAGGTTTTGGCCTTTCTAGGGAGTTTTTCCTAGCCACTCTGCTTCTACACCTGCATTGCTTGCTGTTTGGGGTTTTAGGCTGGGTTTCTGTACAGCACTTTGAGATATGAGCTGATGTAAGAAGTGCTATGTAAATACATTTGATTTGATTTGATTGAGCTCAAACCAGCTTGCCATTATGCAAAATAAATCCCCAAGGTTCAGCTGGTACAGAAGCCTAGCACATAAAATAACAAAAAACACAGTAGGTAGTAGGTAGCTACAGATGTAGTATTTTAATTTTACTTGTATTGTCACAGCAATAATCTGTGCGTGCATATGTATTCACCCCCTTTGCTATGACGCCCCAAAATAAGATTGTGCAACCAATTACCCTCATAAGTCACATAATTCGTTTAAAAAGTCCACAGTCCAGTGTTTTATCTCTGATTATCTGTCCACAGGACCACATTAAGCTGTACACTCAACAGAGCTTTACAAAAGAGTGGCCAGAAAAAAGCCATTGCTTAAAGAAAAAAATAAGCAAACACGTTTCGTGTTCGCCATAAGGCATGTGGGAGACTCCCCAAAAATATGGAAGAAGGTACTCTGGTCAGATGAGACTAAAATTTAGCTTTTTGTCCATCAAGGAAAACGCAAGGTCTGTAAAGACCGACGCCGGACAGGAGAAGCAGGAATGAGGAGTCAGAAATTTATTTGGGAACAGACAAGGAAACAAGACAGGAACAGCATCAGGACACGGGTAAAACGGACATGAGACAATTAATCCCAAAGCAGGGAACAGAGCTTGGGAACAGACAGATATAGGGAAGGTAATGACACAAGTAATTGAGTCCACGTGAGTCCAATGATCGCTGATGCATGTTACGGGGGGAAGGCAGGTGTGCGTACTGATGGTGGCTTGAGTGCGTAATGCACTCACCGAGAACACCATCCCCAGCATGATGCTGCCATGGTGGTGGCAGCATCATGCTGTGGGGATGTTTTTTATCAGTAGGGACTGGGAAACTGGTCAGAATTGAAGGAATGATGGATGGTGCTAAAAACAGGGAAATTCTTGAGGGAAACCTGTTTCAGTCTTCCAGAGATTTGAGACTGGGACGGAGGTTCACCTTCCAGCAGGACAATGATACTAAGCATACTGCTAAAGCAACACTCGAGTGGTTTAAGGGGAAACATATAAATGTCTTGGAATGGCCATTTGGGAATGATATGATTGTACATGTCATCAAAATGTCTCCATGTCTCTACTGCACTGTATAGGTTGAAGTTACGTCTATATAAGGCATGATTTATATCCCTTTGATACTTAATTCTACCATATAGTTAGTACTGTATAACTGACCACAATACCTGGGATTGTTAGTCAAGACCCAGGCGCTTTTATCCAAAGATAAAAAGGGAAACAGACAACGATTGTCACACGACCACACAGCAGGAAAGAAATTCTGCCTGACGTTTGAATTATATCAATTTCTGGTTGTAAACTGTTTTTCTGGTTTTGAAGATGTCATAAAACCAGATTCCGACCAATTGGTCTCTGTTTCAACCAGGTAAAGACGCCTTTTTCATGACGAGATCAAGACATGGGAAAGACAATGACACCCGTTGCTGATGTATTTTTCTGGTTTAAAAAATGGTTTACCCTGGTTAACCCAGGTTTTGTAGATGGGTTAGCATTGTTACAACTCTAAAGTAGTGTATTTAGCTGTGTTAGCCTGTTAGCTCTAAAGAGAGGTTGGAGAGGTTGGAGAGGTTGGGGAGGTTGGGGAGTGTAGAGCCTTGCGGTTGTCCCGGAGGATGCTGTCCAGGCCGTTGAGCTGGCGTAGGAAGCCCCGGTTGGGGATTACGCCACGGTGGTCCTTCACTGCCTTGATGGCATCCACCAGGGTCAGGTTCTGACGGATCATCAGGTAGGCCAGAACCAGCGTGGCCGAACGACTCACACCCACCGCACAGTGCACCAGCACCTTACCTAGAGGGGAGGGGAGGGGGGTAAGGAGAGAGAAGTAGGGTAGGAGGGAGAGAGAAAGAGAGCGAAGGAAGGAGGGAGAGAGAGGGAGGGAGGTACAGAAAGAGAAAGAAGAGAAGGAGAGAGAAAGAGATGAGGACGTGTTGACCTCCAGGGCAATAGTACACACACAAGAACATCTGAACAGATCAACAGGTGTGGGATGAATATTTGTAGATGGTGTGCACCTAAGTACGTGTTAAGGTGTATATGTGTGCAGATGTGAAGGTGTGTATGTGTATGTGTTTTTGTGTGTGTGTGTCTGCGTGAACTACTGCATGCGAGGGGGGCCATGCTTGAATTGTTGCAGGTGAATCGATTGTGCTGACTCAAGCCTCGGTTTTGCTGAGTGTGTTGAGTGTATGTGTGTGAGAGAGGAAGACAAATTGACTCACCACCGCTGCTGAGGGCTCTGTGTATGAACTCTGCAGCGGGGTAGAAGTTGACACTCATGTCGAAGGAGGGCGTGTCGTGGGCCTCGATGCCCTGGTAGGTGATATCCATGCCAGCGTAGTACTCCGCCCCGCCGCGCCACTTACTCTGGGCACAGTTCAGGATGTGGGTGATGCCAAGCCGTGCCAGCTCACGCCGGTCTGATGCAATGTCTCTGCAGTACAGTTGGGTTGGGGAGGGCAATCAGTAAATTGATCAATTATTCAAGCAACCAATCACAAAATTAGCTGAAATTAAGATAGGCCTCTATATCTTATGTCTAAAAAATGTTTGGATATCATATTAGACTTAGGAAAATGCACAATGTTTTGCAGCCTAGGTTACTCACTGGTCTCCAATGTAGAGCCCTGGCCAGACCTCGTCGGCATGGTTACACGCTGTTTTCCCGGTGTAGAGGAGCCGTTCCAGCTCAGACACTGTTAGCACCGGGGACCCGCGCCCCGAATCTTTCCTGTTGGGAGATCTCGAGCTGCTCCGGGACCGGGAGAACCGGGACATGAACGCCATCTGGGGCGTGTGCTTCTGGTAGAAAAATAATAAATTTTTGTTGGTTGCGTTCCAGACCATCAATATCACAGCAGCATGCGCATATGACAAGATTGGTTTATCAGCTCTGTTAATGGTTCCTAAAACGTTAAATGCTTCTCAAGACATTATGAGATATGTTTATCTGCACAACGTTACTTTGTTAACAATATTTAATACTCGATATGTAATTGCCAAAAACGTGGCCCACTCATGTAGCCTATGAGTGAATAGATTTCGTTAATCAGAAAACATATTTTTGTTGTTGCGTGCATATGCTGGTGAAATTACCATCAGATAACACACAATTGGCTTGCAGAGCATAAACATAGCTATATGAACATAGAAAGAATATCCTCGTTTTAACGGTGGGCGACATTTCTCTCTGCAATAATACGAGAGCGAATAATCTACATTAAAGCGCATCTATTTCTCTGATTCGCTTGAATTTCTTTGTCTGTTTATTCTCGAGTTTATGCTTGATGCTACACAGTATTAATTAGAGTTATCTACACAATGCCTTACATCTTCTAACAACAGTACAAACCGGAGGAAAAAAAATACCACAATAAGAATCATTCACCTTCTTCCTTCTCGTTTCACTTTCTATCTCTCGAGCGTCACCCCTCCTCTCCTCTCCTCACGCGACTACAGGGCGCCCATACTATCCGCCATGTTCCTCGCCTATTGAACATGATACAGCAACAGTAGGATGTAAAATGATGTAAAAAATCATCAATAAACCTGGACCATATTTGACCATAAACAGGGTCACAGCAACACATTACTTTCCCCTCCCCCCCTCAATATTGTAGCATACCAATGTTATTACTTTATTATGTTTACAAAACATTGTTTTGATAGCAACTAATTCGATTATTAGATTGTATTACAGAAAGGGGCTTTTGATACTGACCAATAAAACATTTAGTATAATAATATTCAATAAAGGCTGCTATAGATGATGAAGGGTACAATAATTTAGACCAAAACACAACAACATGGCAGGTAGCCTAGCTGTTAAGAGGGTGGTTCAGTAACTGAAAGGTTACTGATTCAAATCCCAAGCTAACTAGGTGAATAATCTGTCGATGTGCCCTTGAGCAAGGCACTTAACCCTAATTGTTCCTGTAAATTACTTGTCCACTAAATTACTAAAATGTTACTTGGCAATGATGCCCTTTATCAGTCAGATGAACCTGTGGATACCATTTTTATGTCTCTGTGTGCAGTATGAAGGAAGTTAGAGGTACACTACATCACCAAAAGTATGTGGACACCCCTTCAAATTGGTGGATTCGGCTTTTTCAGACACACCCGTTGCTGACAGCTGTATAAAATCGAACACACAGCCATGCAATCTCCATAGACAAACATTGGCAGTAGAATGGCCTTACTGAAGAGCTCAGTGACTTTCAACATGTCACTGTCATGGGATGCCACCTTTCCAACAACTTTCTGTCCTGCTAGAACTGCCCCGGTCAACTGTAAGCACTGTTATTGTGAAGTAGAAACAATTAGGAGCAAAGTGATAGGCCTCAGAAGCTCACAGAATGCACCGCAGAGTGCTGAAGCACGTAGAGCAGTTCCAGTCGTAGTCCCAAACTGCCTCGGTAGCAAGGTCAGCATAAGAGCTGTTCGTTGGGACCTTAATGAAATGGGTTTCCATGGCCAAGCAGCCGCACACAAGCCTAAGATCACCATGTGTAATGCCAAGCGTCGGCTGGAGTGGTGTAAAGCTCGCCGCCATTGAACTCTGGAGCAGTGGAAACGTGTTCTCTGGAGTGATGAATCACGCGTCACCATCTGGCAGTCCGATGGATGAATTGTGCTTTAGCAGATGCCAGGAGATCGCTACCTGCCCCCATGGTTCGGGCTAGGCACCTTAGTTCCAGTGAAGGGAAATCTATTGTATTAAAAAATATTTAAAAAATCCCCCCTTTTTCGTGATATCCAATTGGTAGACACAGTCTTGTTCCATTGCTGCAACTCCCGTATGGACTCAGGAGAGGCGAAAGTCGAGAGCCATGCGTCCTCTGAAACACGACCCTGCCAAGCCGCACTGCTTCTTGACACAATGCTCGCTTAACCCGGATGTCAGCCGCACCAATATGTTGGAGGAAACACAACTGGTGACCGTGTCAGAGTGCATGATAGAGCACAATGGGACAAGGTCATCCCAGACAGCCAAACCCTTCCCTAACCCAGACGATGCTGGGCCAATTGTGCTTCCAACTTTGTAGCAACAGTTTGGGAAGGTCCTTTCCTGTTTTAGTATGACAATGCTTCCGTGCACAAAGTGAGGTCCATATAGAAATGGTTTGTCGAGATCATTGTGGAAGAACTTGACTGGCCTGGACAGAGCCCTGACCTCAACCCCATTGAACAACTTTGGGATGAATTGGAACACCAACTGCGAGCCAGGCCTAATCGCCCAACATCAGTGACTGAACTCACTAATGCTCTTGTGGCTGAATGGAAGCAAGTCACTACAGCAATGTTCCAACATCTAGTGGAAAGACATCCCAGAAAAGTGGAGGCTGTTATAGCAGTAAAGGGGAACCAACTTCATATTAATGCCCATGATTTTGGAATGAGATGTTCAACGAGTAGGTTTCCACATACTTTTGGCCATGTAGTGTATTTTCACGAGCCAATGCGAACTAGCGTTGGAAGTCAGTCATGGCGCTAACACTAGTTAGCAACTTCTTTCAAACAGCATGTAGAGACCTAAAAATGGTATCCACGACTTAGTCTGACTCTGGGAAGTAGAAATCCCAAAGTATCCCTGTAAGGACCAGGAAAGCCACCATGTAAAGCATATTTGAAGAAGAATCGCAGGTTTTTCAATGATGGTTTAATCAGATTTGAATAATGTAGTGTGTGTGAGTTGAACACAATTACATTCGGTTGTGGATTTGTAGTTGCATTGCAGGATGAAAATATGCCTATTTATTGAAGCGCCATTTAAGAATCGTGGTGTGTTTCACCATCTTGTGTTTAGATAAAGTACTGCATGCACACAGACTATTCACTGCAAAGTAGTTGCAGTGGTGGAAAAGGTACCCAATTGTCATACTTTAGTAAAAGTAAAGATACCTTAATAGAAAGTGACTCAAGTGAAAGTCACCCAGTAAAATGCTACTTGAGTAAAAGTCTAAAAATATTTGGTTCTAAATATACTTAAGTATCAAAAGTAAATGTAATTGATAAAATATACCTAAGTATCAAAAGTAAAAGTATAAATCATTTCAATGCCCCTATTTAGAGCAGGCCTGCTCTCCAGTACCACAGAACAAGCCTTGGAGAGAAGATCTGACTTGCTATGTATTACCTAGAAGATATACCAGAGAGGATCTGACTTGCTATGTTATACCTAGAAGACATACCATTTAGGTAACCAGAGAGGATCTGACTTGCTATGTTGTTTTATTTTTTAACCTTTATTTTACTAGGCAAGTCAGTTTCTTATTTTCAATGACAGCTTAGGAACAGTGTTCAGGGGCAGAACGACAATTGCTGTACCTTGTCAGCTCGGGGGTTTGAACTTTCAACCTTCCAGTTACTAGTCCAACACTCTAACCACTAGGCTACCCTACTGTTATATACCATTTATTATCACAAGTTCTGTCTTCAAAAAAACAGGGACTGATTGCTGAAGAAGGTATTATTGACATAACTATCCATGAAAGTGCTATAGGCTACTGTACCTCAACACATTTAGCTTCTCACTTTAAAAACAAAAAAATGATCTATTCCTCAGCTCTTCCAGGACAGCCTCAACTTTGTCCTGTCAGACCTCAACATGCAGTTGTTGGATGGGGCTCACAACAGCCTTCACGACCCCCACCTACGGTCCTTCTACAGCCTGCAGGACAGGTAGGAGAGACCAAGGCTGGCTGTAGAAACACTTATCAAATGGTACTATATACACACACACTAGGTTATTGTTGCTATCTTACCCATAGACATGTGCTGTGTAAAGGACTAAAACAGAAATGTCTGACATTTTGAGGCCTCTTTTGTAGCTAGGTGCTCTGTTCCCGGAGTGTAAGCGTATTGGATAAAGAAACAAATGAACTCTACGTAAATAAAGAATGAAATTCAGGTGACTGGACGCCTTGGGTTACAACTAACCCAGATAAGATATTACTTCCTGCCACAGATGGGGGCAGGTGCGCACAAACAGAACCAGGAAGAGAGTTACAGACAATGATGTTTAAGTAAAGTCATTGTCTTTGGTGCTTTGGTCCTTCACACACACACATTTGTGCACAGGTACTATATAACACACAGACACAAGCTCACACATGGTTTCTCGTCTCTCCTTCTCCCTCCTCCTCATCTTCTCCAGACTCTCAGGTAAGGGCACCATGTTTCTCTGAAGTGATTGTGCTCCATGAACTTAGGAACTGACATTGAAGACAGGAGCAGCAGATGGCTTCTGTTGGTTTCATACAAGAAAGTTGTATCTATACTTTGGATGTGAATATGTTTTGATCAAACCTGATTTATTTTTAAATACACTACTGGTCAGAAGTTTTAGAACACCTACTCATTCAAGAGTTTTTCTATATTTTTACTATTTTCTACATTGTAGACATCAAAACTATGAAGACATCAAAACTATGGAATCATGTAGTAAGCAAAAAAGTGTTAAACAAATCAAAATATATTTTATATTTGAGATTCTTCAAAGTAGCGACACTTTGCCTTGATGACAGTTTTGCACATTATTGGCATTCTCTCAACCACCTTCATGAGGTAGTCACCTGGAATGCATTTCAATTAACAGGCGTGCCTTCTTAAAATAACTTTGAACGTTTCTTCAAGTGTAGTTGCAAAAATCATCAAGCGCTACGATCAAACTGGCTCTCATGAGGACCGCCACAGGAATGGATGACCCAGAGTTACCTCTGCTGCAGAAGATTAGTTCATTAGAGTTACCAGCCTCAGAAATTGCAACCCAAATAAACGCTTCACAGAGTTACATTTACAGGCGCATCTCAACATCAACTGTGTATTTCCCACTGTAAAGCATGGAGGAGGAGGTGTTATGGTGTGGGGGTGCTTTGCTGGTGACACTGTCTGTGATTTATTTTGAATTCAAGGCACTACTGCATTCTGCAGCGATACGCTATTCCATCTGGTTTGGACTTAGTCCCACTATCATTTGTTTTTCAATAGGACAATGACCCAATACACCCACAGGCTGTGTAAGGGCTATTTGACCAAGAAGGAGAGTGATGGAGTGCTGCATCAGATGGCCTCCACAATCCCCCAACCTCAACCAAATTGAGATGGTTTGGGATGAGTCGGACCGAAGAGTGAAGGAAAAGCAGCCAAGAAGTGCTCAGCATATGTGGGATCTCCTTCAAGACTGTTGGAAAAGCATTCCAGGTGAAACTGGTTGAGAGAATGCCAAGAGTGTGCAAAGCTGTCATCATGGCAAAGTGTGGCTATTTGAATAACCTCAAATATAAAATATATTTTGATTTGTTTAACACTTTTTTGCTTACTACATGATTCCATAGTTTTGATGTCTTCATAGTTTTGATGTCTACAATGTAGAAAATAGTAAAAATATAGAAAAACTCTTGAATGAGTAGGTGTTGTAAAACTGTTGACCGGTAGTATGTATATATACGGTATAGCCCGAGAAATGTTCACTTACAGTTACCATGGAAAAAAGGTACATCATTCCTGCACTGACAAGAAAAAGAACCCTAAAATCACAAGACATCTTAAAATCGAATTGAATGTTTTCTGTTTCTATGTCTACAGGAACGGACGGGATTAGGTTGATGTCTGTGTGGACAGGAGACTCCATCGACATCCCATGTATCTATCATCAGGATTACCTAAACTATGTAAAATACTGGTGTAAAGGGGATTCCTGGACTACATGCTCTTATGTGGTACGCACTGACCATCCCAATAGCAGTGGTAAAACCTCAATATCTGATGCCGTCAATCTGAGAACCTTTACCGTGACTATGAAAAGTCTAGAACAAAGTGATTCTGATATTTACTGGTGTGTAGTGGAGAAGAACGGACCAGATGAATGGCTAGAATTGTTCAAACTAGTCATTACAGGTAAGAAGATCCCTGCACTGCTTGTGTCTGTGTTTAGTAAAGCACAATGAATAATGCTCAGTAATGTCCAATGGATAGTCCTGTTGATGAGTGTGTCACTGACATTCTTAGACATTTACTGACATTATTGCTTCATTTTTCTGATAACTATCAACTAGCAAGCTGACCCAAGAAATGTAGATAAAATGTTGAATGGCATTAATATCAGTACTGTAGAAGAATGACATTTGAAATACAATCTATTTTGATAATGAAACTTACACATCATGTAACTTAGTGGTCTGTTGAATCAAGAGTCTTGAATGGACGTTGTTTTTCTGCTCCTGAGTTCTTGTGTTCTGAACCTCTCTATTCAGACAGTCCTATTGTTGACCAAGAGGAGACTGGAATTGAGGGGGGTAGTGTTTTTACATCAATACCAACTATTCAAGAGATGTTTGCAGTTCAAACCACAACACAGTTTACCACCACCATCAGTAAGTACTGCGCAATCTCTTTTCACACAATATTGTGAATCAGTAATACGAAAACTTCCCATTTTGATGTAGGTTCTGCTTTATATTCACACTTTGATCCTAGTCTGTGAAGTACTGATACTACGTTTTTTCTTAAACATTGACAGCAATGCCAATGCCAACTACCCAAGAGCTCTCAGTTATGACGGGAGAATTTGAACTCTCCTCTTCCACCTCGCAGGCCTCAGTCAACAACACACACCATGGAGCCCAGCGGTAGGCTACACTATCCTATAGTCATTATGCAAAGATTTCATGAATTACTATCTCAAAGCAATGCTATTCTTCTACAGATGGGAGCGAACATTATTCTACCTGCCGAAAACTGTTAATGCAGTGGTCTTCCTCTTGTGCACCATCATGGCTGTGGTGAAGCATAGGACAAACCGACTCCGAGGTCAAACTGAGGATGAGTAGAAACCTCTGAGGTGCCGCTTGGAGTATCACTTCACACACCACTGTGGACACACTCTCACATTCACTCACTATGGAAAAGTTATTCAATGTGTTTAACAGACATCTCAAGTGTGTGTATATGTATATGTTTCATGGTTAGCCTATGTGTACTTGTAAAATGGAACTCATGATGACCAAAGTGTTGTTGACAGATAGTTATTAAGTTGATTCATAGTTGATATTTGGTCATTTTGCATCGTAGGGATATTTTAAAGTTACATATCTTGAAACTTGATTGCTGACAAGCAAAACATTTTGGGACGATGTCAACAATGGACTAATGAAACAAATACCAAAAGACAGTTTTTTGGGTGGAGTTTTCCTTTAACAAATCCTCTCCCTTGAATCAGAGCCTTGGAATACCATTCTGTCTATGTTCTCCAGCTTTATAAATGGAATATGAATGCTTTGCTAATAAACCATTTTTAAAGACACTACTAATGATGTGAGCTCTATGTTCTGTGGGTTTGTGTGGGAAATTCTGATGAATCAAAAGCAGTTTCCTGACTTGGAGTGAACAATATAATGTACTGTATAGCTCAGTGGTAATGTATCATGACATCATGGAATGAGTTGACCTAAAACCATCAGTCTTCCGGTAAAGCAGCTTCATGTTGGAGGACATTGTGGTTTTTGAGCTATGTCTATGACCAGGGTTTGTTTCCTGTGTGGATACAGACTATGTTTATTGTATCTATTACTATTTATTTAGTCTCAAGATCTGTGTATTTTTTTTAGGCAAAGGGAGTTCATATCTGGACTTTATCTAAATGTCTTAGAACCACATTAAGACTGGGTTGTGGTCTGGAGGGAAACATGAACCAGGCTTAGGTGTGGGTGTCTGTGGCAGTGTGAGCTGGGGTTCTGTCTCTCTCTCTCCTTCATGCCTGCAGTGTGAGCTGGGGTTCTGTCTCTCTCTCTCCTTCATGTCTGTAGTGTGAGCTGGGGTTCTGTCTCTCTCTCTCCTTCATGTCTGTAGTGTGAGCTGGGGTTCGGTCTCTCTCTCTCCTTCATCTCTGCAGTGTGAGCTGGGGTTCTGTCTCTCTCTCTCCTTCATGTCTGCAGTGTGAGCTGGGGTTCTGTCTCTCGCTCTCTCCTTCATGTCTGTAGTGTGAGCTGGGGTTCTGTCTCTCTCTCCTTCATGTCTGTAGTGTGAGCTGGGGTTCTGTCTCTCTCTCTCCTTCATGTCTGCAGTGTGAGCTGGGGTTCTGTCTCTCTCTCTCCTTCATGTCTGTAGTGTGAGCTCGGGTTCTGTCTCTCTCTCTCCTTCATGTCTGCAGTGTGAGCTGGGGTTCTGTCTCTCTCTCTCCTTCATGTCTGTAGTGTGAGCTCGGGTTCTGTCTCTCTCTCTCCTTCATGTCTGTAGTGTGAGCTGGGGTTCTGTCTCTCTCTCTCCTTCATCTCTGCTGTGTGAGCTGGGGTTCTGTAGATCTCTCTCTCTTCCATCTCTGCAGTATGAGCTGGGGTTCTGTAGATCTCTCTCTCTTCCATCTCTGCAGTGTGAGCTGGGTATCTGGGTTTCCTACTCATTCTCTCTCTCCATCTCTCAGGACCCAAACCCTGAGCATCAAAGTGAAAAGATGTTCAGCAGTACAGTTATTCCTCCGCAGCTCAGGACAACTCAGAGGGTAAAAACATTGAACCAAAGACCACAAACTCCTCTGCACACTCCACTGACTTGCATCCACTAAAAGACCATGCTGCTTGCCTACAGAGCAGCAAGGGGATCTGCCCCTCCCTGCCTTCAGGCTATGTTCAAACTCTACACCCCAACCTGAGTACTCTGTTCTGGTCCTTCTACCCCTACGGTAGGGCAGCCCCCGTCAGCCCAGACAAAACTCTTCTTTGTCCTGGCACTCCAATGGTGGAACAAGCTTCTCCCTGACCCTCTTCCGAAAACATCTGAAACCATACCTCTTAAAAGAGTATCTTAAATAATCCTGCAGCCCCCCCCCCCCCAAAAAAATGCCTTTTGTGAACAAACACTCTCACTTGAGTTTTTTTTCCCTACTAGCAATGACTTTGCCTATAGCAACTTTATTGAGAAAAAAGGTACTTACTATGATTGAGATATGTGGTTTTCCCACCTAGCTAACTGTAAGTCACTCTGGATAAGAGTGTCTGCTAAATTACTCAAATGCCAATGTAAACTATAGGCCTAAGCATTAACAGATAGTTAAGCACATCCTTCAATTATACCGAGTTAGTTTGAGGATATAAATGTAGGCCTATAAGATGTTTACCTACTTAGGATTTATCCATGGAAATTGAATTTGGCGACTAGTGCCCCCAACTCTCCATTTTCTGTCAGCCAGGTTATCTGCATGCATCCATCTTTGTGAAATCACGAATAGGCCTACTGTACACTGACTGCACAAAACATTAGGAACACTTTAAGGTAAAAAATAATAATAATCTGTTTTTCATGTTATTTTGGCATTAATACGTGTCACATATCAGTTTGCAAACAATGTAAAATAAATAAATAAATAATTAAGTTAATAAAGCCGCATACAAACATTGTCTCTTTTTTGTTTTCTTGAGTAAGGCAGATGCAAAATTGTGTTTCAGCCTAGCTCAGTGCTTTCTGTGGTGGTGGGGCTAGCCAGCAGAAAATACAGAGCGTTGCGCCTGATTGGCTCAGTTTTCTGTCATGATTGGCTCAGTTTTATGTCACTCATGGGACAGAACGTCATCCCCAATTCTAAGGTTAGAGCTCTAAAATTTTAGCCCCTTGAGTTCTGCCATAGAGTTATATTAGAAGCGCCCATCCAAGAAGGCTCAAGGTCATTGGCCACAGATCGTATTACATCAAATCACGTTATATTTACAGTAGCTTTGACTGGACTGATCATGTCAACATCTTACTTTCAAAGTCTTAGCTAGCAGTCATCATCAGTTATCATCAAGTCGACAATCTACTGGCAAATCCTTTTTAATCTTTGTCATTGAAGATAAATAATGAAGAGAAATTATAGATAAAAAGTATCCATGCTCATTGGCCATTGTACATAAAGATTACACAACAATGAGTAGTTTGGAATGAATCAGTTGCAAAAAAACACTAATGTTAGCCTGCTATTCAATGGAATGGCTGTTTTTTCAGAGTTCCAACCATAAATCCAGAGAATTGCAGACTTTCATGTCAAAATTTGAGACAAAATTTGCCCACCAAGGACCGCTGCGCCACCTTCACAAAATGTATTGTATGCTGCTGCATAAATTATGTTATATACAAGGGAGAAATGTATAATGAAGTTAAGAAAGTAATACTAAGTGTACGTATGTTGTGTAGTAAGCTGTTAGTCACCAATGTGCCTCACCCTAATAATTTGGTCTATTTTCACAAACGCGGTATTGTAAACACATAACGTTAGTAGTTGTGGTAATGGCTTGCAGGTGCAAATTCAGCACACACAACATTCTATAATACAATTGTGTTATTTAACGCGTCAAATAGCGTTATATGACGTGTATCTTTTTTGACACGCAAAGACCCAAACGACATTCAATGTGCCTAATAATTGTGTCTATTTTCACCTCTTAATTTCACCTACTGTTCTAACTTGGTGGTGCACAAATAGCCTATAACCTGTTTTAGAGAAATGTAATAATCAAATATTGTAAGAGCTTTCATTGTCTGTTTATAAACCCCATTTATTTATTCTACGGTTCTGACTGGTACAGGGAGTACGTTGTAAGAACGGCCCATGTTCTGAATTCTGTCGTTGTACATTTCAAAAGTGCTGAACACACACAGTTATATTGACTATGTCCGTCGTCGCTTGCTCATGAATGTCTTAATCGAAATTACGGATGGCCTCTTATCTGCTTGTCGTCCCCTTATGCCATAACTTGTACATCTCATTTTTTTTTTTAGAAACCACATTTGTTTAAGCAAGTCAGCCGTATCAGCTATGTTTTTTTTAAAAGGCAGTAATTGAGGCTGAATGAACTGTTTCGCTGCCAGACAAGGCTCGGATGATAGCCAGGTGTAGCAGTGGTAAGATGTTGGGACTCAGCTGTTGGGATTCTGCTGTTGGGTCAGCTTTATGTAGGCCCTAACAGTTTGTGGGCACCGTTTGTCATTGTTATAGTGTAATTAATGTATTGTTTAGTGTTGTGTTGTGTAGTGGCTTTTCTGGCATGCATCCCACATTTTTTTGTGTGTTTGCCCCACCAAGATTTACATGCTAAAATCGCCACTGTGTAGGGGCATGGACTATATAAGGTATTGAAAGCATTCCACAGGGATGCTAGTCCAATGCTTCCCACAGCTGTGTCCAGTTGGCTGGATGTCCTTTGGGTGGTAGACCATTCTTGATACACACGGGAAACTGTTGAGATTAAAAAACCCAGCAGTGTTGCCGTTCGAAGGCACTTCAATCTTTTGTCTTGCCCATTCACCCTCTGAATGTCATTCTCCTCCCCTTCAACTACAGGTGACATCAATATGTAATGGAAAGAGTAGGTGTTTCTAATGTTTTGTACACTCAGTGTATGTTCCAGCAAAGGAAGGCAGATGTTTGGGTTAAATGAGTCCATATGGTATAGTCTCTGAATAAACTTAGGGAAGCATGTGTAGACCAATAGAAGCAGGAAGAAAGTTTAAGACTGTAATATATTTGTATTTTATAAAAGTAGATAATGGCCAGAATTTCCATCCATGGTCAAACTCTTAACATGTACACATGATCATACTCTCTCTTGTGGCGTCACTGTGGAATGAGATGATGAAACCAATCAAGTATGGTACTGGGTCGTCCCGAGTTACCACAGCCTCAAAGTCATAATTATGGCTAAACTCCACCTATTTATACAAGTTCTCTACTCAAAATCAGATTTTAAGCCTAACCCTAAACTTATCCCTAACTTTAACCACACTGCTAACCTTATCCAGTGCCAGTTCTAGCTTGTATGGCTCCCTGGGCGAACCCCCCCACCCAAAACACCATTCTGCACTAACTGTCATTTTTATTCAGACATTTGGAACAACACAAATAAATAATCAAAACATTTAAAACTATATAAATATATATAAAAATAAGACTCGTAAATATAAAAAAATAAGTAATTAGTACTGTACAAATATAGAGGTGGGCTATTTGATAGATTCCCCTGCTCACGGTACCTTGGGCTTCCAGTGGGGAGACCTGAGGTCAACCTACTCTCGCCCCCGCCTCCGCCCCATCTCGTACTTCTGAGTGGGAGACCTTCCCAGGCAGTAACCTGCCTAGCTCACAAACTAGAAACAGGGCACCTACTCCGACAAGGTTAATTGACCAACAGCCCCACACGGTGACATGATACCATTGACATGAAGTGGGGAGGCAGGGTAGCTTAGTGGTTAGAGCGTTGGACTAGCAACTGAAAGGTGGCAAGAACAAATCCCTGAGCTGACAAGGTAAAAATCTGTCGTTCTGCCCCTGAACAAGGCAATTAACCCACTTAGGCTGTCATTGAAAATAAGAATGTGTTCTTAACTGACTTGCCTAGTTAAATAAAGGTAAAATGAGTGATAAAAAAACGATCGCGTAAATGACACCATTCTGAACATAATTCGTGCAGCGCCTCTGTGCCATACCCGGCAAGATGCCGCACTGTGCGCCTGCCTATGTCGCCTATGCCTAAATCCGACACTGTTTATGCCTAACCTTAAATTAGGACAATTTTTACTTTGTGGCTGTGGTAACTAGTGACAACCATGGTGTTGTACGGGGATAAGAAGTGGGTGGATTTTTGTTGTTGAAGATTATATAATTACTGGTGTCCATTTTGGTTTAATATTATAACCTACAGACAAATACATCTATTTTGTAATAACACTCTAGAATTAAAACTTCAAGCGGCGTCAAATTTGGTTTGACCAATAGTAGCAGAGAACGGGGCTACCCAACTGTCTTGTGCGTACATTACATAACAGGAAGTGTTTCACTATCGCCCAAACCGAACTGCACGAGAGTCCGATGGCCTGAAAGGACAGTGACACAACAGCAAATAACCCCTCTAAATTCGCACCAAACATCGTGTACATGAGATTTACAAGCCGACCAAAAATGAACTACATGCCAGGAACAGCCAGCCTCATCGAGGATATCGATAGTAAGTCGATGGCGCTGCTTGGCCATTCCAAGGCATGCTAACATAGCCGGTGTTGTGTCGAGATGCACCGGTTTTTACCGTTGGTTGGTTCTGGTAGAGGGTTTTAGAAATATTGTCCATTGATATATTTGTTAGATAACAGCTTGTAAAGCAGCGCCAACATGACATGCACACACATGGCATTACCAGAGGACTTGATATGTGCGCCTGACACTTAGATGAGTGCACACCTGAACACTTATCAAATCAACTGTCAACATAGCTACCTCCCTAGGTCAGGGGCAACGTCTGTAGGCCGCGATTGTAAGCAGAGCATGACCAGTAGGCTACTAATCTAACCATCAATAATCATGATCTCTTTTCATAAACCCCCAACAAAAATGCACAGTAGTAATTGCATCAAATATACAATGATTTTGCTGCCTGTTTGAATTGACAGAAAAACATCTTGTCCTGCTCAGAGATGGAAGAACGTTGATCGGCTTTCTCAGAAGCATTGATCAGTTTGGTATGTAAGTATTCCAACCATTGCAATACGATAGTATTGCATACAACATAGTCGGAAAGCAACCAAGCATTTTTGTGTGCGTGTTTGTGTGTGTAGCCAACCTGGTGCTGCAGCAGACGGTGGAGAGGATCCACGTGGGCAAGAGGTATGGAGACATCCCTCGAGGAATCTTTATCGTCAGGGGAGAGAACGTAGTCCTCCTGGGGGAGATCGTAAGTCGGCAACAAACACACAGACCCCCTTACACTCCAAGTATGTGTAGTTGTAATTGTTATTTACAATGACAACCTACCCTAGCCAAACCCGGACGATGCTGGGCCAATTGTGCGCTGCCCTATGGGACTCCCAATCACGGCCTGGATTTGAACCAGGGTGTCTGTAGGGATGCCTTTAGCACTGAGATGCAGTGCCTCAGACCGCTACGCCACTCGG
This sequence comes from Oncorhynchus mykiss, assembly GCF_013265735.2. Taxonomy (NCBI): domain Eukaryota; kingdom Metazoa; phylum Chordata; class Actinopteri; order Salmoniformes; family Salmonidae; genus Oncorhynchus; species Oncorhynchus mykiss. The sequence continues at coordinate 16,420,883 of NC_048569.1, read as the reverse complement.
GAATGGGTGTATGAAAAGTGAATCGGCTAAATGGGAAGATTTGTTGCCACTCGAACGTTTATTTGTGGCTGATTGGGCTGCACTACGAGTCGATAGTAAGCCGCCGACCAGTACTCCAGTGTTGTGCCTGCTGACTTGAAGTGATTCCTACTGGGTGTCGGGTCGCTGGCGGTAGCTACGTGGCCATTCTTTTTCTCTCACATGATTTTATTTCAAGTATGATAGCAGCCTACACAATAAATAACTAATATTGATAACCATCTAGTTGTCACCTTGATACATCCAGTACCAGTCAAAAGTTTTGAGAGTAATAGTGAAGACAGCAAAACTATGAAATAACACATGGAATCATGTAGTAATCAAAATACATTTTATATTTGCGTTTCTTCAACGTAGCCACCCTTTGCCTTGACAGCTTTGCACACTCTTGGCATTTTCTCAACCAGCTTCATGAGGTAGTCACCTGGAACGTATTTTAATCAACAGGTGTGCCTTGTTAAAAGTTAATTTGTGGAATTGATTTCCTCAATGCGTTTGAGCAAATCAGTTGTGTTGTGACATTGTAGGGGTGGTATACAGAAGATAGCCCTATCTGGTAAAATACCAAGGCCATATTATGGCAAGAACAGCTCAAATAGGCATAGAGAAATGACAGACCATCATTACTTTAAGACATGAAGGTCAGTCAACCTGGAAAACTTCAAGAACATTGAAAGTTTCTTCAAGTCGTAAAAAAACATCAAACGCTATGATGAAACTGGCGCTCATGAGGACCGCCACAGGAAAGGAAGACCTAGAGTTACCTCTGATGCAGAGGATAATTCATTAGTTACCAGCCTCAGAAATTGCAGTCCAAATAAATGCTTCAGAGTTCAAGTAACAGACACATCTCAACATCAACTGTTCAGAAGAGACTGCGTGAATCAGGCCTTCATGGTCGAATTGCTGCATAGAAACCACTACTAAAGGACACCAACAATAAGAAGAGACTTGCTTGGGCCAAGAAACACGAGCAATGGACATTAGACTGGTTCAAAACTGTCCTTTGTTCTGATGAGTCCAAATTTGAGATTTTTGATTCCAACTACCGTGTCTTTGTGAGACACAGAGTAGGTGAACGGATGATCTCCACATGTGTGGTTCCCACCGTGAAGCATGGAGGAGGTGTGGGGGTGCTTTGCTGGTGACACTGCCTGTGATTTATTTAGAATTCAAGGCACACTTAACCAGCATGGCTACGAAAAAATTCTGCAGCGATACACCATCACATCTGGTTTGCGCATTTGTTCTTCAACAGGACAATGACCCAACACACCACCAGGCTGGGTAATGGCTTTGACCAAGAAGGAGAGTGATGGAGTGATGCATCAGATGACCAGGCTTCTACAATCACTCAACCTAAACCCAATTGAGATGGTTTGGGATGAGTTGGAGTGCGGAGTGAAGGAAAAGCAGCCAAACTGAGCTTAGCATATGTGGGAACTCCTTTAAGACTGTTTGAAAAGCCTTCCAGGTGAAGCTGGCTTGAGAAAATGCCAAGAGTGTGCAAAGCTGTCATCAAGGCCAAGGGTGGCTACTTTGAGTAACCTAAAATATATTTTGATAGGTTTAACACTTTTTTTTGGTTACTACATGATTCCATATATGTTATTTCATAGTTTTGATGTCTTCACTATTATTCTACAATGTAGAAAATAGTAAAAATACAGAAACCCTTGAATGAGTAGGTGTGTCAACTTTTGACTGGTACTATATATACAGTCTACTACTCAATGGGGAGGACATGAATGGCAACAACACCGGGACACAGTGCCCTTTGCTCCCACTTGACAAGTGCTACTGTCTGGCAACGCCGCGGGAAGTAGCTACCTATGAGCCAATATCAGAGTGGCAGTCACAGTAAGCACACGCATACAACGCATGAAGCAACAGTAGACCAATCAATACTTTAATAAAAAATAAACTATTGTCAGTTTTATAACTGAACATTTACAATTATTTGTGTAAAACTAACAGTGAAATACGACTCAGACACAAATACGACTCAGGCTTCTTAACAGAAGGTAGCTCAATGTAAGGTAATTTCATGGTAAGAAACGGAAGAAAAATTAAACACAGCTCAGTCAAAACCATCTAACCTAGCGATTAAAAATAAAAAATGTAATACATTTTTTAAATTTTATTTTTACTTGCCCACTGCTTTGCTTTCCACTCGCCCACTGCTTTGCTTTCCACTCGCCCACTGCTTTGCTTTCCATGCGCCCACTGCTTTGCTTTCCACGCGCCCACTGCTTTGCTTTCCACTCGCCCACTGCTTTGCTTTCCACTCGCCCACTGCTTTGCTTTCCACGCGCCCACTGCTTTGCTTTCCACGCGCCCACTGCTTTGCTTTCCACTCGCCCACTGCTTTGCTTTCCACGCGCCCACTGATTTGCTTTCCACGCGCCCACTGCTTTGCTTTCCACTCGCCCACTGCTTTGCTTTCCACGCGCCCACTGCTTTGCTTTCCACTCGCCCACTGCTTTGCTTTCCACTCGCCCACTGCTTTGCTTTCCACTCGCCCACTGCTTTGCTTTCCACTCGCCCACTGCTTTGCTTTCCACTCGCCCACTGCTTTGCTTTCCACTCGCCCACTGCTTTGCTTTCCACTCGCCCACTGCTTTGCTTTCCAAGCGCCCACTGATTTGCTTTCCACGCGCCCACTGCTTTGCTTTCCACTCGCCCACTGCTTTGCTTTCCACTCGCCCACTGCTTTGCTTTCCACTCGCCCACTGCTTTGCTTTCCACGCGCCCACTGCTTTGCTTTCCACTCGCCCACTGCTTTGCTTTCCACGCGCCCACTGCTTTGCTTTCCACGCGCCCACTGCTTTGCTTTCCACTCGCCCACTGCTTTGCTTTCCACGCGCCCACTGCTTTGCTTTCCACGCGCCCACTGCTTTGCTTTCCACGCGCCCACTGATTTGCTTTCCACTCGCCCACTGCTTTGCTTTCCACTCGCCCACTGCTTTGCTTTCCACTCGCCCACTGCTTTGCTTTCCACTCGCCCACTGCTTTGCTTTCCACTCGCCCACTGCTTTGCTTTCCACGCGCCCACTGCTTTGCTTTCCACTCGCCCACTGCTTTGCTTTCCACTCGCCCACTGATTTGCTTTCCACGCGCCCACTGCTTTGCTTTCCACTCGCCCACTGCTTTGCTTTCCACTCGCCCACTGCTTTGCTTTCCACTCGCCCACTGCTTTGCTTTCCACTCGCCCACTGCTTTGATTTCCACTCGCCCACTGCTTTCCACACGCCAAATCGCCTATTCTCCAGTCGCCATATTGGGATGCAACTTCCCCCTTCTCCTACACACACGAACACCGATGTCTGAATGTGTGTCTACTCCTGTGAAGGACCTGGAGAAGGAGAGTGACACCAGTCTGCAGCAGGTGTGTATTGAGGACATCCTGGAGGAACAGCGACTGCAGCAGCAGAGCAGGCAGGAGGCAGAGAAGACCAAACACCTGGCCCTGAAGGAGAGAGGCCTGGTCATGCCCAGACCAGACATCATGGACGAATATGGAGTACAGCACCAATACTGACCGGTACATACAAACACGGTCAATAGGTAATGATCCAAGTTCACTGTCTTTACTTTACCTTTGAGAGTGAATCCCCAATGTACTGGGCACCTTATGACGAAGCACCTTATTTCACATTCAGAGTTTCATATTATGTTTCCCTAAGAGTATCATGGCACTGACATAAATGTACAGGGTTTTTGTTTGAACCATTCTTTTAAACTATTTTGTGAGGTGTAATGAAAACTACATTTTGATTTGTACAGAAGTGAAAAGAGGATTTATAAAAGTTGTACATCACTGGAAAGGCCTTTGTTTGTATTAAACACTTTTATTTTTTAGAACATGGTGTGTCATGTGTTATAGCTGGTTGTGTTTTAGTTTAGCTGTAGTTTTACGTTTGAGTAGCTAGGTCTATCGGAGTTACCAGTCCAAGATGTGCCGAAACCTCACTGGTGTACCTGCTGCTGAGCCTCCTTTTGGAGCAGATCTATATCTGACCAGTAGAGGGCGTGCCTGCACTACTTTAGCCATGCGTCTTTACTCGCCTCTTTCTGCATATGTCTGTTGTTTTTTTATTATTTATTTTTATTTAACCTTTATTTAACCTTTATTTAACCAGGCAAGTCAGTTAAGAACAAATTCTTATTTACAATGACGGCCAAACCCCAACCCGGATGACGCTGGGCCAATTGTCCACCGCCCTATGGGATTCCCAATCACAGCCGGTTGTGATACAGCCTGGAATCGAACCAGGTTTTGTAGTGACGCCTTCGACCAATGCGTCACTCGGGAGCCCCTGGTGCTCGTGTCACTAAAGAAATTTGCAGCTAAAATGCCAGATATCATTTGATTAGGCTCATTACACATGTATATGACACCTGAGTAAACGTGTGATTGATTACGATTAAATTCGAGCCTGATCTGATAAAAAGCTTAAGACTTGATTCTAAAAGCTATCCATTGAATTATTGGTAGCTTATAATAAATGTAACACATATTTTAAATTAATATTTGCTGTGTGTGTTAAAAAAAAAAAAATCATTCACCCTGGGAACAGCTTCACCTCTTTGTTTTCTGATTCTTCTGTATCTTGAATGCTAACATCATAGTACTGTTCACACTGTGTGCTACATTGTTACTAAGCTATTTTACCCTCACTGTAGAAAAAAGGTTCCTTATAGAACCAAAAGGGGTATCGTTTGCTTCATATGGAACTCCTAAAAGTTCTAAATAGAACCCTTTTATAGGGTTCTTTGATCCGAACCCTAGAGGTTTTTCTTCACTGAACCAAAATGGTTCCATATAGAAGCCTGTGTAATTTATGAATTGTCTACTGTTATTAAATAGTCATAATTTGAGTGAAGAATATAATTTAATAAACAAGAATATCAGCAATATTTTTTAGAATTGATTGTCATTATATGCAAAGATAGTTTGGAAATATGCACAGATTTTTACCTTGTCAGCTCAGGGATTCGATCTTGCAACCTTTCAGTTACTGGTCCAGCGCTCCAACCACTAGGCTACCTGCTGCCCAATGATAGTCCATGTCAACTTTACCAATGCAATATGATATACCTTGTCCATTAGTGTCTTTTGCTCTGTTCTTACCAATAAGCAAGTTATTTTTCAATGTGTTAAGGTAAGCAAAGTTGATTTATTTAATTCAAATATATGAATCCAAAGTCATATGATAAACTATAGGCTAGATAAAGTGTTTTGAGCACGTTTGTAAGCGGCTAGCTAGACAGAAAAGGCTACTTTTATTTGCCACTTTACAAGTTAGCCAGCTAACTCTCAAATAAACGTCATTTTTTTATTATGGGATATGTCAAAAAGAGCTACATACCCAGCCTGACATTGGAAAATAGTTAATTGTTTATTTTATTTCCGTATTTCAGTGTGGAGTCGATTGCGGGACTAGCCTATGTTTCATGAAGCCAATAGAAGACTGTTGCTGACTGAGAGGAGGTAGATTATGTATCAATTATTTATAATAAATTATGTATAATAAGAACTCGATTTGGCTTCAGCAAGCCCTCCAGAGGCTCTGCAATTGCATCCTCCGTATGATTCTTACGGATCACATTTTCAGAGCGAGTATAAATGGTCTATAATCCGCAAATATAAAAAATGGCTGTAGGCCATTGAGAAACAGCTGAACGATTTTTTTTGACAGGGGGTGCAGGATGTTTTTTGACAGGGGGTGCAGGATTTTTTTTGACAGGGGGTGCAGGATTTTTTTTGACAGGGGGTGCAGGATGTTTTTTGACAGGGGGTGCAGGATTTTTTTTGACAGGGGGTGCAGGATTTTTTTGACAGGGGGTGCAGGATGTTTTTTGACAGGGGGTGCAGGATTTTTTTTGACAGGGGGTGCAGGATGTTTTTTCAGCAGATATGTTTCTGCTTATAATTTTTGACATTTTGGTAGGCAGGTTGTTAGTCAACTTGTCTATAATTACAGTTGAAGTCGGATGTTTACATACACTTCGGTTGGAGTCATCAAAACACATTTTTCAACCACTCCACAAATTTCTTGTTAACAAACTATAGTTTTGGCAAGTCGGTTAGGACATCTACTTTGTGCATGACACAAGTCATTTTCCCAACAATTGTTTACAGAAAGATTATTTCACTTATAATTCACTGTATCACAATTCCAGTGCTTAGTGTACAATCACTAAGTTGATTGTGCCTTTAAACAGCTTGGAAAATTCCAGAAAATTATGTCATAGCTTTAGAAGCTTCTGACATCATTTGAGTCAATTGGAGGTGTACCTGTGGATGTATTTCAAGACCTATCTTCAAACTCAGTGCCTCTTTGCTTGACATCATGGGAAATTTAAAAGGAATCAGCCAAGACCTCAGAAAAAAAGTGCAGACCTCCACAAGTCTAGTTCATCCTTGTGAGCAATTTCCAAATGCCTGAAGGTACCACGTTCATCTGTACAAACAATAGTACGCAAGTATAAATGCCATGGGACCACGCAGCCATCATAGCTCAGGAAGGAGATGCGTTCTGTCTCCTAGAGATGAACGTACTTTGGTGTGAAAAGTGCAAATCAATCCCAGAACAACAGCAAAGGACATTGTGTGAAGATGCTGGAGGAAATGGGTACAAAAGTATCTATATCCACAGTGAAACGAGTCCTATATCGACATAACAGCATCATGTTGTGGGGTGCTTTGCTGCAGGAGGGACTGGTGCACTTCACAAAATAGATGGCATCATGAGGTAGGAAAATTATGTGGATATATTGAAGCAACATCTCAAGACATCAATCAGGAAGTTAAAGCTTGGCGCAAATGGTCTTCCAAATGGATATTAACCCCAATCATACTTCCAAAGTTGTGGCAAAATGGCTTAAGGACAACAAAGTCAAGGTATTGGAGTGGCCATCACAAAGCCCTGACCTAAATCCTGTAGAGAATTTCTGGGCAGAACTGAAAAAGCACATGCAAGCAAGGAGGCCTACAAACTTGACTCAGTTACACCAGCTCTGTCAAGAGGAATGTGCCAAAATTCACCCAACTTATTGTGGGAAACTAGTTGAAGGCTACTTGAAACATTTGACCCAAGTTAAACAATTTAAAGGAAATGCTACCAAATACTAATTGAGTGTATGTAAACTTCTGACACACTGGGAATGTGATGAATGAAATAAATAATTATCTCTCCTATTATTCTGACATTTCACATTCTTAAAATAAATTGGTGATCCTAACTGACCTAAAACAGGATATTTTTTACTAGGATTAAATGTCAGGAATTGTGCAAAACTGAGTTTAAATGTATTTGGCTAAGGTGTATGTAAACTTCCGACTTCAACTGTATATACATGCAGCTTCTCTTCTGTCATTAGCCTATATGTTGCCCTAGAAGACTAAAATAAAGCCTTGCTCACTGGAATGTCATAAATTGATGGAATGAATGCTTCAATTTAGTTGACGTTGTTAAAGTCATCTTTGCTTCTTTCACAGAGGAAATATGTTTAGGGACTGGGGAGAATGTAATAACTATATAACGGGAAAGATGTTTAGGGACTGGGGAGAATGCAATAACTAAAAAACAGGAAAGATGTTTAGGGACTGGGGAGAATGTAATAACTAAAAAACAGGAAATATGTTTAGGGACTGGGGAGAATGTAATAACTATATAACGGGAAAGATGTTTAGGGACTGGGGAGAATGTAATAACTAAATAACAGGAAATATGTTTAGGGACTGGGGAGAATGTAATAACTATATAACGGGAAAGATGTTTAGGGACTGGGGAGAATGTAATAACTAAAAAACAGGAAAGATGTTTAGGGACTGGGGAGAATGCAATAACTAAATAACGGGAAAGATGTTTAGGGACTGGGGAGAATGCAATAACTAAAAAACGGGAAAGATGTTTAGGGACTGGGGAGAATGTAATAACTAAAAAACAGGAAAGATGTTTAGGGACTGAGGAGAATGTAATAACTAAAAAACAGGAAAGATGTTTAGGGACTGGGGAGAATGCAATAACTAAAAAACGGGAAAGATTTTCTGCGTAAAATGAGTTTGACCTGTTGTAAGGAAATAGAAAACTGTGAAAAGGACTCAACATGTTTCTGATAAGATGTAATGTCTGCTTGGATGGTTACTTGATGTGGTGGAAATACTTTCAGCTTTCATGATGCTGATAAAGATCGGGACCGTCTGTAAAGGTGCTAACTGCACATTTTCGTTCTCTCAAGATGTTGAAAGAAATCAATATTTCTCAAAACCTGTTCCCAAGTCTAAATGTAGGCTACATTTTGGTGTAGGCCTATAATTTCATTGCAAAAAAATGCTTAATTATGCAGGAGTAAAAATGAAGGCTATGCAAGAGGTTATAGACCTACTGTCAGTGTCCAGATTTCAGTTTCCATTGAACCCATCTGAACAGAAAAGGATACAGTTCCCTTGACGTGCCATAGGCCTATTTGAAGTCCCCGTCTTGTGACTGCCAAATTCGTATAGCACGCCTCATCATCACACAAAACATAGCTGGCACTGCAGTCATTATCTTTTACCATTCACCAACTCTCCATTTCGCAGCTTTTCTCTTATTGAATTAAACTGACTTTCTGCCCATTCCCAAAAGCTTTTGGTGATTGGTGTGTGGGCTATTTTTGCGTAGCTACAGTTAGACCCTAAAGCTTAAGTTTACACAATAATGCCAGAAAGTCTAAATATAAAAGAAAAAGCTCAATGTAGCCTATAGTTAGACGATTGTTTTCTCTTTATTCAAGCCGCCTGCCACACTCCGGCCCTTCATCCACACAGTATTTAATGACCCTAAACCGACCCACCACGCGGATATAACTGCGGGGACTGCGGGTTATGAGTCAACCTGCAAATCAACCCTACTTGGAAGTTGGTTCAACCACCGTCCTCTTGTGTCATCAAGCAGGAATGGATTGGCAGTTGTTTTTTAAAATCAGAATTGCAGTCAAATGTTGAATTGACCCAAATGTTCTACATATAGAGTGCATGCTTTTATTAAGCACATTATTTCCTGTTGCTTCTAGCTAGCATTTAGTTTGCAACAGCACGGGTGTGTAAGAACCTTGATCTTTACCACTCAGACCTCTGCAACTGTCACGTTGTTCCTAATAACCAAGGCGCAGCGTAAGTTGAGTTCCACATATTTTAATGAAAGTGAAACTAAGCAACGACAAAAACAAATAAACAATAAACTAACCACGAACCGTGACTACAGATATGCTATGTGCACGAACTCAAAACACATACATTCAAACAATATCCCATAACCCACAGGTGGAAAAAATTGAACTTAAGTATGATCCCCAATTAGAGACAATGATTACCAGCTGCCTCTAATTGGGAATCATACACAAACCCCAACATAGAAAATAAACCTAGAACCCCACATAGAAATAATAAACTAGACTAAAACCCCTAGTCAAGTCCTGGCCTACTCTACCATAGAAAATATAGGCTTTCTATGGTCAGGAACACTATTGCAAAATATGAATTAGATCTTCCCCTTGCCAAAGAGAGCTGATGTCGGGACGTCCGCTAACTGTTTTTCTGACCAGGCGAAATCATGCAGCAGCATCATTAACATGCATGTAAATGTCAATGGAAAACAGCTAAAACAAATTAAAAAGGAATGCTAGCTGTTGGGTTAGCTTTTTTGGGGTTAGCTTTTGTTAGCTGTTGATTTCTAAAATCCCCATTAGGCCTTCACTTTGGGATAGGGAAAGAACCAATTATGTATATAAACCCTGGACTGACAGGGGCGCTGTATTGAAGCCACCGCACAGTCATCTTAGTACTCCTCCATTTTTAAAAATATTTTGGAAGCCACGTTTATTCTATTACACACACCCTAATGCATACTTTTAAATTATATTATGTGAGCATTGTGTATATGTGTGTGTGTGTGTGTGTGTGTATGTATGTATGTGTATATATATATATATATATATACTGCTCAAAAAAATAAAGGGAACACTTAAACAACACAATGTAACTCCAAGTTAATCACACTTCTGTGAAATCAAACTGTCCACTTAGGAAGCAACACTGATTGACTATACATTTCACATGCTGTTGTGCAAATGGAATAGACAACAGGTGGAAATTATAGGCAATTAGCAAGACACCCCCAATAAAGGAGTGGTTCTGCAGGTGATAACCACAGACCACTTCTCAGTTCCTATGCTTCCTGGCTGATGCTTTGGTCACTTTTGAATGCTGGCGGTGCTTTCACTCTAGTGGTAGCATGAGACGGAGTTTACAACCCACACAAGTGGCTCAGGTAGGGCAGCTCATCCAGGATGGCACATCAATGCGAGCTGTGGCAAAAAGGTTTGTCAGCGTAGTGTCCAAAGCATGGAGGTGCTACCAGGAGACAGGCCAGTACATCAGGAGACGTGGAGGGCAACAGGCCGTAGGAGGGCAACAACCCAGCAGCAGGACGGCTACCTCCGCCTTTGTGCAAGGATAAGCAGGAGGAGCACTGCCAGAGCCCTGCAAAATGACCTCCAGCAGGCCACAAATGTGCATGTGTCTGCTCAAACGGTCACAAACAGACTCCATGAGGGTGGTATGAGGGCCCGACGTCCTTTTTAAGTAAAGGGTTATTTAATCTCGTACAAAGAACCAAAACGTAATGTATAGATCCCCAAATAACCTTTTTTTCTAAGATACACTCTACTGTTGCTACATTGTAGGCAGTGGTGTAGTGGTACTGGTCATCAAAAGTTGGCTTCAATAGGCTCTTCACCAGGGTTAGTTTTTACAATCTGAAATCAATAAAGTCAAAAACCATGTTACACTGTGATGTGATTTTAAAGAAACGGCCTTGACAGGACAGAAAGGGTGGGACATGTACTATTATTTATGGTTGAGTGTTTATTTTGTCGACGCTTCCAAAAAACACTGGGTTACGTCATGTATTGGAACTTTGCTCCAATCAGGACTCGCTCTGAACTAACGTCTATGGCTTTGAAGCGGGAGGGCTCAGCGTCAATGCTACCAACAATGGCCGAGATTCAAAAACACCGGCAAAGCGACATCCACCAGCAAGCGGCCAACAGCCACCTGCAACAGACCCATGCTAGGGCTACCTGAGAGAAGTTACTATTGTGGTTTAGTATTGGACAGTCTATGGGTTGATTAGGCTAGCTAAGCAGAGAACCCTGTATTGACAGAAGGAGTGTCAGCAGCAAGACTAGGCGCTCTTGGAATAAAAGAAAAAGAGGCGCCCAAATCTGTCCCTTCCGTGGACGGGTCCCCTCTCTGCGCTTTGAGCGCCACTCTCGCGGAGCTATCGCAACAATGGACTCAGGTCTCCACGGGGAGCCCACTCTGTGTGCCACATCTCAGTGGGTCAGTGGTGGATATGCCTCGTAACGTGTGTTCTTTCCCATGTTAACATCGTTCTCTGGTAGTGTTTCCTTCACTCGCGTTTGGTAGGTCCAGAGGAATAGGACTGAAGATGCCTGGACGGAACAGGTACAATCTGGTGGACGATGTCGCGGATTCGCGGGTCCCCCTCCATAACGAAGAAGCGTACCAACACGGGATACATTTTCAAGCTAAGGTGAAATGTATATGTACATTTTCTAGAATAAACAAGGCACTTTGATGTTTTCCCTGTATTCATTGTCTTTCCCATTGAGCGTCTTGAAACAGTTCTGCCGCCGCGTTATGTTTTGGTGTCCAACTTCAAAGGTCTCATTTGGGGTAGGACTAGCCGATAATTTAATTTGACATGGTTGCGTTATGAAACTCAGGACAGGTGCACGTTTGTGGTAACGACGTGACTTATTTCCAGTGACTTTAGATAATTTGTCAAATTTCCCCCACCCCCATATGTTGCAAATGTGCTTTCTAGGAGTAAGTTTTCCAAACCTGCAAACATTCACATTTCCCTCCATTTCTGTAGCCTACTTTCACCAGAGGACTCAAAATTGACGGTTCTTACTCAAACTATTGTTAATGAATTAGTCAAAAGGAGGCAAAACAGAAAACACAGAACATTATATACATTTAAGTTTGTAAAACACATATAACAAATCCCAATGTTTGAAGATTTGAGATGCATCCTACAAGATGCTTACAATAAAACACTACAAGTGTGTATAGCAGTATAATAACAGTCAAAAAATCAATAACTAGTTATATAGTCCTAAACAATATTAGAAGGCTACATATAATTACTTATTGGTTGCAATCGGCTACTAGGCTATGCATTACCACTTACACAGGATAATTGCAAGGAGAGGTGTCATGCATTATATAGTGTTATCAAAACATACTGTTGTGTTTTGTTGCGTATGTTGAGTGTATTGTCCTATGTAGAACTGGGTTTTGTATACCTGTCTTATCTATAACATATGTATTGTGTGTGTTGTTCAGTATGTGGGCAGTCTGGATGTTCCCAGGCCCAACAGTCGTATGGAGATCGTAGCAGCCATGAGGAGGATCAGGGTAAGACACACATCATCAACACTTTGATCTGCTTCTCTGCTGTTGTTATTCTGAGAGCATCCACCCACTGCACAGATCACATAAAAACCAACTTGTGTGACATGTGAACCTACAATAATACTGTACATCCTCTCCAACAGCAGAACTGACATGCATTTATCCTCTCTCTCTCTCTCTCTCTCTCTCTCTCTCATTCTCTCTCTCTCTTTCTCTCTCTCTCTCTCTCTCTCTCTCTCTCTCTCTCTCTCTCTCTCTCTCTCTCTCTCTCTCTCTCTCTCTCTCTCTCTCTCATTCATTCTCTCTCTCTCTCGCTCTCTCTCTTTCTCTCTCTCGCTCTCTCTCATTCTCTCTCTTGCTCTCTCTCATTCTCATTCTCTCTTGCGCTCTCTCTCACACTCACTCTCTCTCTCTCTCTCTCTCTCTCTCATTCTCTCTCTCTTTCTCTCTCTCTCTCTCTCTTTCTCTCTCTCTCTCTCATTCATTCTCTCGCTCTCTCTCGCTCTCTCTCTCTCATTCTCTCTCTCGCTCTCGCTCTCTCTCATTCTCTCTCTCGCGCTCTCTCTCTCATTCTCTCTCATTCTCATTCTCTCTCTCTCGCGCTCTCTCTCACACTCACTCACTCACTCACTCACTCACTCACTCACTAACATACACTTATAGAGATGCTGGAGTGGTGGTTGACATGCGTGATGAAGAAGTCTATCCTTTTCTCTCGCCCTGTGTTTCTGTTTGTTGGCATTTTTCTATACAGCTGTTTGTTCCTTTGAGAATCAAATCATTATTATTGGTCACATACACGTGTTTAGTAGATGTTATTGCAGGTGTAGCGAAATGCTTGTGTTTCTAGCTTTGATAGTGCAGTAATAAGTAATAACTAACCATTTCACAACATATACCCAATACACACACATCTAAGTACAGGAATGATGAATTAAGAATATATAAATACAGTGGCAAGAAAAAGTATGTGAACCATTTGGAAATATCTGGATTTCTGCATAAATTGGTCATCAAATTTGATCTGATCTTCATCTAAGTCACAACAATAGACAGACATAGTGTGCTTAAACTAATAACACACAAATCGAATACATCATTTAAACATTCACAGTGTAGGTTGGGAAAAGTATGTGAACCCCTATGCTAATGACTTCTCCAAAAGCTAATTGGAGTCAGGAGTCAGCTAACCTGGAGTCCAATCAATAAGACGCGATTGGAGATGTTGGTTAGAGCTGCCTTGCACTACAAAAAAAACACTCACGAAATGTGAGTTTGCTATTCACAAGAAGCATTGCCTGATGTGAACCATGCTTCGAACAAAGAGATCTCAGAAGACCAAATATTAAGAATGGTTGACTTGCATAAAGCTGGAAAGGGTTACAAAAGTATCTCTAAAAGCCTAGATGTTCATCAGTCCACGGTAAGACAGATTGTCTATAAATGGAGAAAGTTCAGTACTGTTGCTACTCTCCCTAGGAGTAGCCATCCTGCAAAAATGACTGCAAGAGCACAGCGCAGAATGCTCAATGAGGTTAAGAAGAATCCTAGAGTGTCAGCTAAAGACTTACAGAAATCTCTGGAACATGCTAACATCTCTGTTGACGAGTCTACGATAGGTAAAACACTAAACAAGATTGGTGTTCATGGGAGGACACCATGGAAGAAGCCACTGCTGTCCAAAAAAAACATTGCTGCACGTCTGAAGTTTGCACAAATGTAGCTAGATGTTCCACAGCGCTCCTGGCAAAATATTCTATGGACAGATGAAACTACAGTCAAGTTGTTTGGAAGGAGCGCATAACACTGTGTGAAGAGAAAAAGGTACAGCACAACACACCAACATCAAAACCTCACCCCAACTGTACAGTATGTAAAGAATTCCCAACAGTATCAAGACATTTTGCAGGAGAATGTTAGGCTATCTGTCCTCCAATTGAAGCTCAACAGAAGTTGGCTGATGCAACAGGACAAAACCCAAAACACAGAAGTAAATCAACAACAGAATGTCTTCAACAGAAGAAAATACACTTTCTGGAGTGGCCCAGTTGGAGTCCTGACCTTAACCCGATTTGAGATGCTTCACACCAGACTTCGCAAGAATATTGCTGAACTGAAACAGTTTTGTAAAGAGGAATGGTACAAAATTCCTCCTGATCGTTGTGCAGGTCTGATCCGCAACTACAGAAAACGTTTGTTTGAGGTTATTGCTGTCAAAGGCGGGTCAACCAGTTATTAAATCCAAGGGGTCACATACTTTTTCCACCCTCCACTGTGAATGTTTACACGGTGTGTTTAATAAAGGCATGAAAAAGTATAATTTCTGTGTGTTATTAGTTTAAGCAGACTGTGTCTATTGTTGTGACTTAGATGAAGATCAGATCAAATTTTATGACCAATTTATGCAGAAATCCAGTTATTTCCAAAGGGTTCACATACAGTACTTTATGCAGAAATCCAGGTATTTCCAAAGGGTTCACATACAGTACTTTATGCAGAAATCCAGGTATTTCCAAAGGGTTCACATACTTTTTCTTGCCACTGTATATGGACGAGCAATGTCAGAGCGGCATAGACTCAGATACAGTAGAATATAATACATTATATACATATGAGATGAGTAATGCAAGATATGTCAACATTATTAAAGTGACTAGTGTTCCATTTATTAAAGTGGCCAGTGGTGTCAAGTCTATGTATATAGGCAGCAGCCTCTAATGTGCTAGTGATGGCTATTTAACAGTCTGATGCCCTTGAGATAGAAGCTGTTTTTCAGTCTCTCGGTCCCAGCTTTGCTGCACCTGTACTGACCTTGCCTTATGGATGATAGCGGGGTGAACAGGCAGTGGCTCGGGTGGTTGTTGACCTTGATGGTATTTTTGGCCTTCCTGTGACATCGGGGGCTATAGGTGTCCTGGAGGGAAGGTGGTTTGCCCCCAGTGATGCGTTGGACACACCGCACCACCCTCTGGAGAATCCTGCAATTGCAGGCAGTGCAGTTGCCATACCAGGGCGGTGATACAGCCCGACAGAATGTTCTCCATTGTGTGTCTGTAAAAGTTTATTATGGTTTTAGGTGCCAAGCCAAATTTCATCAGCCTCCTGAGGTTTAAGAGGCACTGTTGTGCCTTCTTCACCACACTGTCTGTGTGGGTGTAACATTTCAGTTTGCCAGTGATGTGTACGCAGAGGAACTTGAAGCTTTCCACCTTCTCCACTGCGGTCCCCTCGATGTGAATAGGGGGTTGCTTCATCTGCTGTTTCCTGAAGTCCACGATCATCTCCTTTGTTTTGTTGACATTGAGTGAGAGGTTATTTTCCTGGCAGCACACCCCCAGAGCCCTCACCTCCTCCCTGTAGGCTGTCTCGTCATTGTTGGTAATCAAGCCTACTACTGTTGTGTCATCTGCAAACTTGATGATTGAGTTGGAGGCGTGCATGGCCACGCAGTCATGGGTGAACAGGGAGTACAGGAGGGGGCTGAGTACGAACCCTTGTGGGGCCCCAGTGTTGAGGATCAGCGAAGAGGATGTGTTGTTTCCTACCTTCACCACCTGGGAGTGGCCCGTCAGGAAGTCCAGGACCCAGTTCCATGAGATCTGTGCTCGGTCCCTGTTACACACTAACTACAGCAGAGTAATACAGTGGCTATTACAGCACACAGTGATTACAACACACAGTGATTAAGACACACAATGCAAACACTGTGTGTCGGTGGTGTTCACAATGGTCTTTCAAAATGTAGCTGTTTATGGGACAACTAAGCTCACCCTCTCATATGGGCATACTGTGACAGGCCAGGGATATGTGTATTCTGCCGAAATGCGAAGGGAGAGAGTGTAAGGCGAGAGAGATGTCTTGCATACACACTACTGGAGGGTATCGTGAGTGTGAGATAGGAAGGTGTGTGGCGTTTTCATTGCCGTGGATAGTGGCATGATTATTATTGTGCTCTGCAGAATCATTGCTGCCGTCATCGTTTAGCCTTACCCTTTCATTTGCCCAAGTTTTATTTCCTAACAGGAAGACTTGTGTAAAGGTTTTAGAACGACACAGGTCAGAGCATGTAAAAAGTAACTGAGAGAGTGACTGAGTAACCATGAGTCAGCCGGTAGGCTGAGACATGACAAGGCTCTTACTAAAGCCTGACTTAACACCATGCATGGAGCAGACCCAGTGGAAATAACAGACAGATTAGTGAGCAGCTCTGACTGAGCAAAAGACTGTTTCTTCTCAGTCTGTCAACATCTGTTATTGTAGGTTTGAGTGTATTGTGTTTACAGTGAGCTTTTTTCAACCGCCTTAGGAAGTAGAGTCGTTGTTGTGCCCTCTTGACAAGAGTGGTGGTGATGACAAGTCCTCTGTGATGTGGACGCCGAGCAACTTAAAACTTGTGACTCTCTACTACAGTCCCATTGATGTGGATCGGGGCATGTTCCCTCCTCTACTTCCTGAAGTCAACAATCAACTCCTTTGTTTTGCTGACGTTGAGGGAGAGGTTGTCTTTTCTTGGATGTAGGGCTGTGACGTCTTGGGATTTGAGGTTATGGTATTTGGCCAGGCCAATGTACACGGTCACTGGCACATATCAGACTCAAACATGTACATTTTTATCTGCAACTTCACTATTACCATTACACTTCGTTATTATCAGTAGCATTTTATAATTATTATTCAAGTTATTATTACCTCTAAATATTATACAAATAAAAAAAAATCAGATTGGAGAGGATTGTCAAATTTTTGTATTGACACAACTTAAAGCATAGGCCATGGTTCCCCAACTGGCGGCCCGTGGGCCAAATTTGGCCAGTGGGTGATTTTATTTGGGCCCCCAAGTTTTTTAATAATTGTGGACATAAAAGACTGTAAGAATACCTGCAAATCAGCTCCAAGTGATTTTTATTTTGGAAACTGTTCCAAATTATTCCCACACTGTCACGATTGTCGTAGTGAGGAGACCAAAGCGCAGCGTGGTGTGAATACCTCTTTTTAATGAAAGACGAAAAAACACGAAGTACACTAAACAAACAAACAAAATAACAAGACGAACGTGACCGCTATCAAAACTGAGTGCAAACATGCAACATCACATAGACAATAACCCACAAACCACAATACAAAACAGGCTACCTAAATATGGTTCCCAGTCAGAGACAACGACAAACACCTGCCACTGATTGAGAACCATATCAGGCCAAAACACATAGAAACAGACTAACTAGACATGCAACATAGAATGCCCACTCATATCACACCCTGGCCAAACAAAACATAGAAACAAACAACTCAAATAATGGTCAGAGTGTGACACACACATAATAGAGATATACTGTACAGTGCCTTCAGAAACTATTCACACCTGTTGACTTTTTCCAAGTTCTGTTGTGTTACAGCCTGAATTTAAAATGGATTCAATTGAGATTTGTTTTGTCACTGGCCTACACACAATACCCCATAATGTCAAAGTAGAATTATGTTTTTCAAAATGTTTACAAATGAATAAAAAAAGAAGCTGTTCAATAAGTATTCAAGCCCTTTGTTATGGCTAGCCTAAATAAGTTCAGTAGTAAAAATGTGCTTAAGTCACATAAGTTGCAAGGACTCACTCTGTGTGCCATTATAGTGTTTAACATGATTTTTAAATGACTACCTCATCTCTGTACCCCGCACATACAATTATCTGTAAGGTCCCTCAGTAGAACAGTGCATTTCACACACAGATTCCACCACAAAGACCAGTGTGGTTTTCCAACGCCTCGAAAAAAGGGTAGATGGGTAAAAATATAAAAAAGACATCCCATTGAGCATGGTGAAGTTATTAATTACAATTTGGATGGTGTATCAGTACACAGAGTCATTACAAAGATACAGGCGTACTTCCTAACTCAGTTGCCGGAGAGGAAGGAAACCGCTCAGGGATCGCACCATTAGTCCAATGGTGACTTTAAAACAGTTAGAGTTTAATGGTTGTGATAGGAGAACACTGAGGATGGATCAACAACATTGTAGTTACAATTTCAGAATGAAAAGGAAGCATGTACAGAATAAAAATATTCCAAAACATACATCCTGTTTGCAACAAGGCACTAAAGTAGTAATACAAAAAAAAAAATGTCATGTCACATGCACAAAAACAGTGAAATGCCTTTCTTGCCAACTCAAAGCCCAACAACTCAATAATCAATAACAATGTATTACTAGAAAAAAAAGAGAAATACAGTGCCTTGCGAAAGTATTCGGCCCCCTTCAACTTTGCGACCTTTTGCCACATTTCAGGCTTCAAACATAAAGATATAAAACTGTATTTTTTTGTGAAGAATCAACAACAAGTGGGACACAATCATGAAGTGGAACGACATTTATTGGATATTTCAAACTTTTTTAACAAATCAAAAACTGAAAAATTGGGCGTGCAAAATTATTCAGCCCCTTTACTTTCAGTGCAGCAAACTCTCTCCAGAAGTTCAGTGAGGATCTCTGAATGATCCAATGTTGACCTAAATGACTAATGATGATAAATACAATCCACCTGTGTGTAATCAAGTCTCCGTATAAATGCACCTGCACTGTGATAGTCTCAGAGGTCCGTTAAAAGCGCAGAGAGCATCATGAAGAACAAGGAACACACCAGGCAGGTCCGAGATACTGTTGTGAAGAAGTTTAAAGCCGGATTTGGATACAAAAAGATTTCCCAAGCTTTAAACATCCTAAGGAGCACTGTGCAAGCGATAATATTGAAATGGAAGGAGTATCAGACCACTGCAAATCTGCCAAGACCTGGCCGTCCCTCTAAACTTTCAGCTCATACAAGGAGAAGACTGATCAGAGATGCAGCCAAGAGGCCCATGATCACTCTGGATGAACTGCAGAGATCTACAGCTGAGGGGGGAGACTCTGTCCATAGGACAACAATCAGTCAGTCGTATATTGCACAAATTTGGCCTTTATGGAAGAGTGGCAAGAAGAAAGCCATTTCTTAAAGATATCCATAAAAAGTGTCGTTTAAAGTTTGCCACAAGCCACCTGGGAGACACACCAAACATGTGGAAGAAGGTGCTCTGGTCAGATGAAACCAAAATTGAACTTTTTGGCAACAATGCAAAACGTTATGTTTGGCGTAAAAGCAACACAGCTGAACACACCATCCCCACTATCAAACATGGTGGTGGCAGCATCATGGTTTGGGCCTGCTTTTCTTCAGCAGGGACAGGGAAGATAGTTAAAATTGATGGGAAGATGGATGGAGCCAAATACAGGACCATTCTGGAAGAAAACCTGATGGAGTCTGCAAAAGACCTGAGACTGGGACGGAGATTTGTCTTCCAACAAGACAATGATCCAAAACATAAAGCAAAATCTACAATGGAATGGTTCAAAAATAAACATATCCAGGTGTTAGAATGGCCAAGTCAAAGTCCAGACCTGAATCCAATCGAGAATCTGTGGAAAGAACTGAAAACTGCTGTTCACAAATGCTCTCCATCCAACCTCACTGAGCTCGAGCTGTTTTGCAAGGAGGAATGGGAAAAAATGTCAGTCTCTCGATGTGCAAAACTGATAGAGACATACCCCAAGCGACTTACAGCTGTAATCGCAGCAAAAGGTGGCGCTACAAAGCATTAACTTAAGAGTGCTGAATAATTTTGCACGCCCAATTTTTCAGTTTTTGTTTTGTTAAAAAAGTTTGAAATATCCAATAAATGTCGCTCCACTTCATGATTGTGTCCCACTTGTTGTTGATTCTTCACAAAAAAATACAGTTTTATATCTTTATGTTTGAAGCCTGAAATGTGGCAAAAGGTCGCAAAGTTCAAGGGGGCCGAATACTTTCGCAAGGCACTGTACGAAATGCAAATTAAGTAAGCAAGCATACTATATACAGCAAATATGTAAAAAGTCAGTTCCAATACCATATTTCCATGTGCAGGGATCCTGGAGTGATGGAGGTAGATATGTATAGGGGTAAGGTGACAGGGATACTGGGGTGATGGAGGTAGATATGTATAGGGGTAAGGTGACAGGGATACTGGAGTGATGGAGGTAGATATGTATAGGGGTAAGGTGACAGGGATACTGGGGTGATGGAGGTAGATATGTATGGGTAAGGTGACAGGGATACTGGGGTGATGGAGGTAGATATGTATAGGGGTAAGGTGACTAAGCAACAGGATATAAGATAAACAGAGTAGCAGCATCTTGCATGTGAGTGGGTGTGCGGGTGTGTCAGTATAAATGTATTTGGGGCGGCAGGGTAGCCTAGTGGTTAGAGCGTTGGACTGGTAACCGGAAGGTTGCGAGTTCAAACCCCCGAGCTGACAAGGTACAAATCTGTCGTTCTGCCCCTGAACAGGCAGTTAACCCACTGTTCCCAGGCCGTCATTGAAAATAAGAATTTGTTCTTAACTGACTTGCCTGGTTAAATAAAGGTAAAATAAAAAAAATAAAAAAAAGAATTGCATATTATGTGTGAGTGAGTGTTTGTGTGTGTGTTGGAGTGATAGTGTGTGAGTGTGTAGGGCCCTGTGAGTGTGCATAGAGACAGTGCAGTACTGAAATCAAAGGTAAATAAAGATTCAAGGTGAACTCGGTCCTTGTAGCTATTTTGTTAGCTATTTATCCATTTGGGGATAGAAGCTGTTCAAAGCAATTCACTTTTTGTCCTGAATACAAAGTCTTATGTTTGGGGCTAATCCAATACAACACATAACTGAATACCACTCTTCATATTTTCAGGCATAGTGGTGGCTGCATCATGTTATGGGTATGCTTGTAATAGTTAAGGACTGGGTCGGTTTTCAGGATTTAAAAAATTAACGGAATGGAGATAAGCACAGGCAAAATCCTAGAGGACAACCTGGTGAAGTCTACTTTCCACCAGACACTGGGAGATGAACTCACCTTTCAGCAGGACAATAACCTAAAACACAAAGCCAAATCTACACTGGAGTTGCTTAGCAAGTAGACTGTGAATGTTCCTGAGTGGCCAAGTTACAGTTTTTATTTATTTAAATCTACTTGAAAATATAATGCAAGACCTGAAATTTGTTGTCTAGCAATGATCAACAAACAATTTGAAGAATTGTGAAAAGAATAATGGGCAAATGTTACACAATCCAGATGTGGAAAGCTCTTAGACTTACCTAGAAAGACTCACAGCTGTAATCACTGCCAAAGGTGCTTCTACAAAGTATTGACTTTGGGGTGTGGATAATACTTATGTAAATTAGATATTTCTGTATTTAATTTTCAATACATTTTCAAAAATGTCTAAAAACATGTTTTCACTTTGTCATTATGGGTTATTGTGTGTAGATGGGTGAGAAAAATATCTATATAATCCATTTTGAATTCAGGCTGAAACATAACTCAGGCACTGTATATGTGATCGTTTACACATGTAACAAGGTTTCAAATTATGTTTTTGTCAAATGTTATACCTGTTTGGGCTTCTTGCGGTCAATTTGCAGTCTACAAATGATTTGTAATCATGTTCCGGCCCCCTGACCATTTGCTCAAGAAGAAAATCGGTCCGCGGCTGAATCGAGTTGATAATCCCTGGCGTAGGCTATCAGACTCAAAAGAAACATCTGCAATTTCACTATTGCATTCCACTTCGTTATTGTTTTATCCTTTTCTTTCCCTTGTCATTCATTTTTCGTAGGTGTCCATTTTGTTTAAATGTATGATACTGTTGTTTTGAGGTTATAAATGCCTAGTTAAATTAAGGTTAAATAAACATAAAAAAAATCAAATAAAGGCCCTATGTAAAAAGGGGAGGTCACAATTCGGTTTGTACACTTGTTAACATGGATATGCTTCTTAATAAAACCTATTTGAAACAAGCCATTACACTTCTTTGTTATTAAGGTTATTACTTATAAATATGAATCTACAAATTAAGAAATGCCAGGCAGGAGAGGATCCATCGCATTTTTGTATTGACACAACATTAGAGCATGACGGAGCCAAAATAAAGATAGGCCTACTTGTCCTTGTCTGTTGGCTTTCCTGAAAAAAGGAAAATAAATATGGATCCTATTATGATGCACAAATCCATTCACATGAAGTCTGATGTTTTTTCCCCAAATTTTACCGAAATATTCGCATAATGTCACAAATCCTGCTGCTGGGACTGTTCTTCAAATCAAATGTATTTATATAGCCCTTCGTACATCAGCTGATATCTCAAAGTGCTGTACAGAAACCCAGCCTAAAACCCCAAACAGCAAGCAATGCAGGTGTAGAAGCACAGTGGCTAGGAAAAACTCCCTAGAAAGGCCAAAACCTAGGAAGAAACCTAGAGAGGAACCAGGCTATGAGGGGTGGCTAGTCCTCTTCTGGCTGTGCCGGGTGGAGATTATAACAGAACATGGCCAAGATGTTCATAAATGACCAGCATGGTCCAATAATAATAAGGCAGAACAGTTGAAACTGGAGCAGCAGCACGGCCAGGTGGACTGGGGACAGCAAGGAGTCATTATGCCAGGTAGTCCTGAGGCATGGTCTTAGGGCTCAGGTCCTCCAAGAGAGAGAAAGAAAGAGAGAAAGAGAGAATTAGAGTGAGCATACTTAAATTCACACAGGACACCGGATAAGACAGGAGTACTCCAGATATAACAAACTGACCCTAGCCCCCCGACACATAAACTACTGCAGCATAAATACTGGAGGCTGAGACAGGAGGGGTCAGGAGACACTGTGGCCCCATCCGATCATACCCCCGGACAGGGCCAACAGGAAGGATATAACCCCACCCACTTTGCCAAAGCACAGCCCCCACACCACTAGAGGGATATCTTCAACCACCAACTTACCATCCTGAGACAAGGCCGAGTATAGCCCACAAAGATCTCCGCCACGGCACAACCCAAGGGGAGGCACCAATCCAGACTCTTCAAATAGAGTACGCCGTAATGAGATAAATAATGTAGCCTAAGCTTCTGAAAACAGGCCTTTTACAAGATTACATCATGACAGAAGCGTTTGATTCTTATTAAAGACATGGAGTCCAGACAGACTACTTTAGGAAACTTTCTGAATTGACATATAGGCCTATAGAGATAATCATCAAACTCTCATCCCCGTAAAAGGACCCGTCAATCAAAGTCACCAGCGTATGTCAGACACATGCAAATATTTCTCATTTCCTTAAAACCCAACAAAAAAACCTAGCCTACCGTAGGCTTTCCGAAAGCCAGCTATAAGATAACGAATTGACAAGGAAAGTATGAAGGGGAGAGAGAGACAGCTATGCGATAGTATGAAATGAATAATCATCATAAAAATAGAAGCGAATACACGCAGCATGTCCATAGCCTATTTATCGCCGTTGATTAATCTATAAATTAACAACAGATTTCGTATCAAACTATAACATGCCAGGTTGGAGAGGTTTGGTGCATTGTCCATTTGACACAACATTGGCTCGTTACAGGCCTCAGAGACAGAACAGCCTTGTCGACTGCTGTTAAATCATTTATGAATAGTCAGACACATCCAACCTTTTTTAAAAGAAGACTGCTTTATTTATTTACTAGCAAGCAATGAAAACGTGCATTGTATAAAAGCAAGTCCAAACATCAAGTGTCATAGCCTGTAATCTAGCGCTTCCACATTGCTGCACATCTAGAGGTTTAACTGCTGGAGCATCAGATGACTGCTGGAAAGAGGAGGAGATGTGCAAGGTTTAATACACTGTTAGCAAAACAATTGTTTATAACCATTAGTGAATACTCCCGCTATTAGGTAAAGTTAATAATAAAAACTATGTTTTTCCAAAGGCCTATTTAAACAGTTTTGATCATTATTTTATTTTGATGACGGTCTTCATCCATAACCATCAGTTACACAGTTAAATTAAATGACAACCACAGCCCTAGTTGGAGTTTTTCAGCCTGGGACCCAAATGAGAAATTCTGTGTTTTCCTGGGACCCAAATGGGAAATTCTGTGTTTTCCTGGGACCCAAGTTTATGAAAACATGCAAATACACGTAAATATCGGTACATTTCATTGCCCTTATGCCTAAAACAAATGCAATTTAGACAAAAACAAATACAAATGACATGAAATACCCATATAAGTAGCTATTCATGTTTATGTTTTTCCCATTTAAAACACTCTTACATATCTGTCTAGGTTGGACCTGTTGCTGTTAAAATACAATCAATCATTTTCATTCTGAACTGGAATAAACTGATTGATCACATCACACAAATGTGTAACAGAACACACACACACACACCATTTTTTATAGTGCAACCCTAAGTAACAGTACAGATAAAATGATCAGGCCTACTGTACATCTTACTGTAGACATTATTGTTGAGGTGTGTGGCTTGTTGAAGTTTTCAACAAGCATGTCTATTCTGGGCTCAGTTTTTCACAGTGCAACACTGGGGTCATGCTCAGCATTGACACTGTTTCTGTGAG
Organism: Oncorhynchus mykiss; assembly: GCF_013265735.2. NCBI lineage: Eukaryota > Metazoa > Chordata > Actinopteri > Salmoniformes > Salmonidae > Oncorhynchus > Oncorhynchus mykiss. The sequence continues at coordinate 16,395,917 of NC_048569.1, read as the reverse complement.
AGCCCTGACTTGCATAGGTATGTGGTGCCAAACTGGATCAGAACATCTACTGCTTTCTCAGTCAGGCAGGAAATTGCTTCCTGCTGTAGATGAGCAACCCAGAACTGTGTGAGTGTTTGCCTCAAAGAGGATCTTGCTTCAATCAGTTTATTCCACTTCGGAATAAAAATGATTACTTTTATTTTACTAGCAACAGTTCCAACCTAGACTTTTTTCAACAATAATTTCTACAGTAAAGTAGAAGTAGTACAGTAGGCCTGATCATGTTTCATCTTCATCTGTACTGTTACTTAGGGTTCCTCTAGCTAGCTAATGTTAGCTAGCTAGATATTAGTTGTGTACAAGGGGATTGTTTGAAAGAGAAACTCACATCTACTACAATGAGAGATAGTACTCCCATATTTCTGCTTATCACCTGTCATAAAATGACAACAATGTCTTGCTAGCTGACTTACTTTTCCACGTTGAAGCACACTTTTGTTATTGACCAAATACTTATTTTCCACCATAATTTGCAAATAAATTCATTTAAAATCCTACAATGTGATTTTCTGGATTTTTTTTCTCATTTTGTCTGTCATAGTTGAAGTGTACCTATGATGAAAATTACAGGCCTCTCTCATCTTTTTAAGTGGGAGAACTTGCACAATTGGTGGCTGACTAAATACTTTTTTGCCCCACTGTATATTGTGTTTACTGTAAGATTAGGTTATCTTTTGTTGGAGGTTAGAGTGTATTGTTTTTACAGTAAGCTTAGGTTATCTGTTGTTGGAGGTTAGAGTGTATTGTTTTTACAGTAAGCTTAGGTTATCTTTTGTTGGAGGTTAGAGTGAATTGTGTTTACTGTAAGCTTAGGTTATCTTTTGTTGACTGTAAGCTTAGGTTATCTGTTGTTGGAGGTTAGAGTGAATTGTGTTTACTGTAAGCTTAGGCTATCTTTGTTGACTGTTAGCTTAGGTTATCTTTTGTTGGAGGTTAGAGTGTGTTGTTTTTACAGTAAACTTAGGTTATCTTTTGTTGGAGGTTAGAGTGTATTGTTTTTACAGTAAGCTTAGGTTATCTTTTGTTGGAGGTTAGAGTGTAATGTTTTTACAGTTATTTTAGGTTATCTTTTGTTGGAGGTTAGAGTGTATTGTTTTTACAGTAAGCTTAGGTTATCTTTTGTTGGAGGTTAGAGTGTATTGTTTTTACAGTAAGCTTAGGTTATCTTTTGTTGGAGGTTAGAGTGTATTGTTTTTACAGTAAGCTTAGGTTATCTTTTGTTGGAGGTTAGAGTGTATTGTTTTTACAGTAAGCTTAGGTGCAGTTGGAGGTTAGAGTGTATTGATTTTACAGTAAGCCTAGGCTTGAGCTCTCTGTTGCATGTGTCCGTCCGTCGGTCTCTTTCTGTATTTATGTCTGTATATAGCCTTGCTACTGTTATTTTTTACTTTTTTTCATTTTTATTCTTTGCTTATCTATTGTTTACCTAATACCTCTTTTTTACTTAAAAACTGCACCGTTGGTTAAGGGTTTGTAAGTATGCATTTCACTGTAAGGTTGTTGCACACCTGTTGTATTCAGCCCATGTGACAAATCAACTTTGATTTGATTTGTCCAGAAATCTCTGTGTCCCTTCTCTCTCTCTGTTCTCTCTCTCTCGATTGCTCTCACATACACACACACACACACACACGTTTTCTCTCTGTCTGAAGTTTTCTTTTATTTACAGCAAAACTTTGTTTCGTCTCCAACTGGAATACTAGGTTAGTGGGTGGCGCTGGCTCTGTTTAAGGGGTGGGTGTGGACAGAGTACTGAATGTTATGAGATTTGGTGTCTGTAATATTAGGTTAGTGGGTGGTGGTGTGTTGACATTGTGGTGTGTGTGAGAGAGAATGTGTGTGTGTGTGTGTGTGTCATCAGAGGCACCCCGCTGGCTGCCTCTGTCGAGTGGGTAAATGAGCTCTCTGGAGGACTGGAGGGGAAACAGCAGAGATATTTTTGGCCTGCTAAATCAGCACACAAAATATGGGTCTCTGGAATGGGAAAGCTCCATGTGTGTGAGTGAGAGAGAGTTGCTCTCTACTATTCTAGCTAGTGCCCAGTCTGCTTTATAGTATAGTCTGCTTAACAATCTGCTTCGGGGAGAGGTCAAGTATAAAAGGCCACAATAAATTGTCAATTGGCTCTGCACTCATGTTTTTATTTTGATGAAACGGGGAACAAACCCTGACCCAGCTAAAAATGTCTGTCTACTCTTTCTTTATTTCTCTCCAGTGTAATCCCCCATAGAAATACCTCTCTTTTAGCCCTCATCTCTATCCCTCTCTCCTCACTTGACAATTCTCTCCTTCCTCTCTTCTTTCCTCCCTGGCGTTTTAAGCATCACCTCCACCTTGATCGCACGGAGCCACCGGAGTGAGCTAAACTAAACTAATGTTAAACCATCTGCAAAATCACCCACTCCCTCGAGCTCCCTGAAGTGATCTTAAACCAGTGTTCAAACGAGTGCAAACACAAACTATCCCAAAGCCCCCTGACTGGAGGACGGTTCACTGCTAATGTACAGAAACTAGGCAGGAAAGGGAGAAATGCAGGCAGCCAGAGCAGGGATACATGCAGGCAGGCAGAGCAGGGAGACAGACAGGAAGAGCAGGGAGACAGGCAGGCAGGGCAGGAAGACATGCAGGCAGGGAGACAGGCAGGCAGAGCAGGGAGACAGGCAGACAGGGCAGGGAGACATGCAGGCAGGGAGACGTGCAGGCAGGGAGACAGGCAGAGCAGGGAGACAGACATTAAGAGCAGGGAGACATGCAGGCAGGGCAGGGAGACATGCAGGCAGGGAGACAGGCAGACAGGGCAGGGAGACATGCTGTCAGGGAGACAGGCAGACAGGGCAGGGAGACATGCAGGCAGGGAGACATGCAGGCAGGGAGACATGCAGGTAGGGAGACAGACAGACAGGGCAGGGAGACATGCAGACAGGGAGACAGGCAGACAGGGCAGGGAGACATGCAGGCAGGGAGACAGACAGACAGGGCAGGGAGACATGCAGGCAGGGAGACAGACAGACAGGCAGGGAGACATGCAGGCAGGGAGACAGGCAGATAGGGCAGGGAGCATGCAGGCAGGGAGCATGCAGGCAGGGAGACATGCAGGCCGGGAGACAGGTAGGCAGGGCAGGTAGACAGGCAGGCAGGGAGACAGACAGACAGACAGACAGGCAGGGAGACATGCAGGCAGGGAGACATGCAGGCAGGGAGACAGGCAGGCAGGGAGTCAGGGCAGGGAGACATGCAGGCAGGGAGACAGGCAGACAGGGCAGGGAGACATGCAGGCAGGGACACAGGCAGGCAGGGCAGGGAGACATGCATGCAGGGAGACATGCAGGCAGGGAGACAGGCAGACAGGGAGACATGCAGGCAGGGAGGCATGCAGGCAGGGAGACAGGCAGGCAGGGCAGGGAGACTGGCAGTCAGGGCAGGGAGACATGCAGGCAGTGAGACATGCAGGCAGGGAGACAGGCAGACAGGGCAGGGAGACATGCAGGCAGGGAGACAGGCAGACAGGGCAGGGAGACATGCAGGCAGGGAGACATGCAGGCAGGGAGACAGGCAGACAGGGCAGGGAGACAGGCAGGCAGGGAGACAGACAGACAGAGCAGGGAGACAGGCAGGGAGACAACCAGGCAGAGCAGGGAGACGAGCAGGTAGGCAGGCAGGGAGACAGACAGACAGACAGAGCAGGGAGACAACCAGGCAGAGCAGGGAGACGGGCAGGTAGGCAGGCAGGGCAGGGAGCAGTAGAGCTGCGTGGGTAAAATCACTGAGGAAGCCAAGCCAAGCCAGTAAAAAAAGCCATATTACAACCTGTTGTGATAATTACGTTGTTTGCTCTATAACACTGCCTCTGGTCACGACAGATTGGATGCTAAACTGGCTAAAGAAGTGGTTGATTTCATTATCACACCTCTTGCCCACATTGTTGATAGCGTTTCAATCGGGTGACTTCACTCGCTCTGAGACCTGAAGTAGTTGTTCCTCTTGATCTGCAAGGGCCATGGCTTTTGTGGCGCGATGGGTAATGATGCTTCGTGGGTGACTGTTGTTGATGTGTGCAGAGGGTCCCTGGTTCAAGCCCAGGTAGGGGAGAGGGACGGAAGCTATACTGTTACACTTACTTAATTGACGAAATACATAAGGCAAATAATCGCAACTATCATACATTGGGTCTTTTTTTTTAAATCAAAATCATTTGATACTGTTGATCATAATATTTTATTACAAAAAGGTGAAATTATGGGAGTAACTGAACAATCTCTGCTTTGGTTCTCCAGCTATCTAAAGGATAGAAAGTAATATGTGACTTTCAAAGGAATAGATTCCCCCCTCCGGACATTAAGTGTGGTGTGCCTCAGGGATCAATACTTGGACCACTATTATTTTTTATTTATATAAATGATTTGCTCAATGCATCGAAAGTGCTCTCCCAAATATTATTTGCTGATGATACAGGTGTATTTTACTCTCACAAAAATGTAAATTACTTTATTAATGTTGTTAATTAGGAACTAGGTAATATCTCAAAGTGGTTTAAAATAAACAAATTGTCACTAAATCCAAATAAAATAAAATACAATACAGATTATATAGGGGTCCATATTGATAATATACCTGTTGATCATGCCTGTACAACCCGCTTTCTTGGTGTTCTGATTGATGATGAATTGTCATGGAAACCACTCATAAAGACAACCTCTAAGATCGCCAAAAATACTGGGATATTTGGCTAAATGTGATGTGTCCTAAACTGAAGCTCTGCTCTCCGTCTCTATTACACAATTATCTTCCCATTCATCAGTTACTATAACATTATATGGGCCAGCACACACCATACCAAACTACTATCAATCTATCACCAGCAGAAGGGCTGTCGGTTTTTAGAGACCATTCAGCACCACTTTTCAAAAAATTCTCCTGAATTCTCCTGACTCCTGAATATTTATCAAATTAATTTTTTTCAAGTTGCTCAATTTGTTTATGGCACTTTAATTCACTTATTACCCTCTATCCTCAAAAATGATTTTACAGCCATAACTACTCAACAAGAAACAGCTACGCCACTCATATTCAAGAACAACTAATTCTCAATTCCCGAATTACCTATAGAGGCCATATGATCTGGAACTCATTCCTGCCTGATTTTAACCAAGCTATTCCTGCCGTTGTTTACATTTTTTTTAAGAGGCACCTACTGTCCATTACAGTTCTACAACCCTAGTAGCATGACTTTCTGTTTAGATGTTCTATACCTTTATCTCTTTTGTGTCAAATTGTTTATTTTATTGTTTTTGTCCACACTGCTGAATATGTCATGTATTGTCATGTTGTGTCTTGTTTCTGTCCTTTCCCTTCACCCTGTCTCCCTCTGCTGGTCGTTATTAGGTTACCTTTTCTCCCCCTCTTTCCCCCAGCTGTTCCTTGTCTCCTCCTAACTACCTCGTCACCCCTTTTCCCACCTGTTCCCTTTTTCCCTCTGATTAGTCCTCTATATCTCTCTCTGTTTTTGTTCCTGTCTTTGTCGGATTCTTGTTTGTGTTTTTCATGCCTGAACCAGACTATCGTCATGTTTGCTGCAACCTTGTCCTGTCCTGTCGGAATCTGCCGGTCCATCTGAGCCTACCTATGTTTTGTTATTAAAGAAGTTCTGTTTACGTTAATTCGCTTTTGGGTCCTCATTCACGCACCGTGACAGAAGAATCCGACCAAGAATGGACCCAGCGACTTCGGATCCTCTCCACTCTGCCGTCGAGATCCAGGGAGCGATGCTAGGCAGACACGAGCAGGAAGTGTCTGCTGCTCGACATGCCGTTGAGACCCTGGCCGCCCAAGTCTCCAACCTCACAGAACAGGTTCACCATCTCCGCCTCGATCCACCGGCCACTTCCAGGGCTTTCGAATCTCCGGAGCCCAGAATCAATAACCTGCCGTGTTACTCTGGGAAGCCCACTGAATGCCGCTCGTTCCTCACCCAGTGTGATATTGTGTTTTCTCTCCAGCCCAACACTTACTCCAGGAGCACAGCTCGTATCGCCTACGTCATATCTCTCCTTACTGGACGGGCTCGTGAGTGGGGCACGGCAATCTGGGAGGCAAGGGCTGAGTGTACTAACCAGTATCAGGACTTTAAGGAGGAGATGATACGGGTTTTTGATCGTTCTGTTTTTGGGGAGGAAGCTTCCAGGGTCCTGTCTTCCCTATGTCAAGGTAATCGATCCATAACAGACTACTCTATTGAGTTTCGCACTCTTGCTGCCTCCAGTGACTGGAACGAGCCGGCTTTGCTCGCTCGTTTTCTGGAGGGTCTCCGCGCGGAGGTAAAGGATGAGATTCTCTCCCGGGAGGTTCCTTCCAGCGTGGATTCCTTGATTGAACTCGCTATTCGCATAGAGCGACGGGTTGATCTTCGTCACCGAGCTCGTGGAAAGGAGCTCACGTTCTCCGTTGCCCCCCTCTCCGCATCACTACCATCTTCCTCTGCCGGCTCGGGTGCTGAGCCTATGCAGCTGGGAGGTATCCGCATCTCGACTAAGGAGAGGGAACGGAGAATCACCAACCGCCTCTGTCTCTATTGCGGTTCCGCTGGTCATTTTGTCACTTCATGTCCAGTAAAAGCCAAGAGCTCATCAGTAAGCGGAGGGCTACTGGTGAGCGCTACTACTCCTGTCTCTCCTTCAAGATCCTGCACTACCTTGTCGGTCCATCTACGCTGGACCGGTTCGTCAGCTTCCTGCAGTGCCTTAATAGACTCTGGGGCGGAGGGCTGTTTTATGGACGAGACCTGGGCTCGGGAACATAACATTCCTCTCAGACAGTTAAGGGAGCCCACGGCCTTGTTCGCTTTGGATGGTAGTCCTCTCCCCAGGATTCAGCGTGAGACGCTACCTTTAACCCTCACTGTCTCTGGTAATCATAGCGAAACCATTTCTTTTTTAATTTTTCGTTCACCTTTTACACCTGTTGTTTTGGGCCATCCCTGGCTAGTTTGTCATAATCCTTCTATTAATTGGTCTAGTAATTCTATCCTCTCCTGGAACGTCTCTTGTCATGTGAAATGTTTAATGTCTGCTATCCCTCCTGTTTCCTCTGTCTCTTCTTCACAGGAGGAGCCTGGTGATTTGACAGGGGTGCCGGAGGAATATCACGATCTGCGCACGGTGTTCAGTCGGTCCAGGGCCACCTCTCTTCCTCCACACCGGTCGTATGATTGTAGTATTGATCTCCTTCCGGGAACCACTCCCCCCCGGGGTAGACTATACTCTCTGTCGGCTCCCGAACGTAAGGCTCTCGAAGATTATTTGTCTGTAGCTCTTGACGCCGGTACCATAGTCCCCTCCTCCTCTCCCGCCGGAGCAGGGTTTTTTTTTGTCAAGAAGAAGGACGGGTCTCTGCGCCCCTGCATAGATTATCGAGGGCTGAATGACATAACAGTGAAGAATCGTTATCCGCTTCCTCTTATGTCTTCAGCCTTCGAGATCCTGCAGGGAGCCAGGTTTTTCACTAAGTTGGACCTTCGTAACGCTTACCATCTTGTGCGCATCAGGGAGGGGGACGAGTGGAAGACTGCGTTTAACACTCCGTTAGGGCACTTTGAATACCGGGTTCTTCCTTTCGGCCTCGCTAACGCTCCAGCTGTCTTTCAGGCATTAGTCAATGATGTCCTGAGAGACATGCTGAACATCTTTGTTTTCGTTTACCTTGACGATATCCTGATTTTTTCACCGTCACTCCAGATTCATGTTCAGCACGTTCGACGTGTCCTCCAGCGCCTCTTAGAGAATTGTCTTTTTGTGAAGGCTGAGAAGTGCACTTTTCATGCCTCCTCCGTCACATTTCTCGGTTCTGTTATTTCCGCTGAAGGCATTAAGATGGATCCCGCTAAGGTCCAAGCTGTCATTGATTGGCCCGTCCCTAAGTCACGCGTCGAGCTGCAGCGCTTTCTCGGCTTCGCGAACTTCTATCGTCGTTTCATCCGTAATTTCGGTCAGGTGGCAGCTCCTCTCACAGCCCTTACTTCTGTCAAGACGTGCTTTAAGTGGTCCGTTTCCGCCCAGGGAGCTTTTGATCTCCTCAAGAATCGTTTTACATCCGCTCCTATCCTTGTTACACCTGACGTCTCTAGACAGTTCGTTGTCGAGGTTGACGCGTCAGAGGTGGGCGTGGGAGCCATTCTTTCTCAGCGCTCCCTCTCTGACGACAAGGTCCACCCATGCGCGTATTTTTCTCATCGCCTGTCGCCGTCGGAACGTAACTATGATGTGGGAAACCGCGAACTGCTCGCCATCCGCTTAGCCCTAGGCGAATGGCGACAGTGGTTGGAGGGGGCGACCGTTCCTTTTGTCGTTTGGACTGACCATAGGAACCTTGAGTACATCCGTTCTGCCAAACGACTTAATGCGCGTCAGGCGCGTTGGGCGCTGTTTTTCGCTCGTTTCGAGTTCGTGATTTCTTGTCGTCCGGGCTCTAAGAACACCAAGCCTGATGCTTTATCTCGTCTCTTCAGTTCTTCAGTAGCCTCCACTGACCCCGAGGGGATTCTCCCTGAGGGGCGTGTTGTCGGGTTGACTGTCTGGGGAATTGAGAGGCAGGTAAAGCAAGCACTCACTCACACTCCGTCGCCGCGCGCTTGTCCTAGGAACCTTCTTTTCGTTCCCGTTCCTACTCGTCTGGCCGTTCTTCAGTGGGCTCACTCTGCCAAGTTAGCCGGCCACCCTGGCGTTCGGGGTACGCTTGCTTCCATTCGCCAGCGTTTTTGGTGGCCCACCCGGGAGCATGACACGCGTCGCTTCGTGGCTGCTTGTTCGGTCTGCGCGCAGACTAAGTCCGGTAACTCCCCTCCGCTCAGGCTTTTGTCCAACGTTGCGAGCGCACCTGGAAGAGGGTCAGGTCTGCACTTTGCCGTTATAGGGCGCAGACTGTGAGAGCTGCTAATAAGCGTAGAACTAAGAGTCCTAGATATTGTCGCGGTCAGAGAGTTTGGCTCTCCACTCAGAACCTTCCCCTTAAGACCGCTTCTCGCAAGTTGACCCCGCGGTTCATTGGTCCGTTCCGTATTTCTCGGATCATTAATCCTGTCGCAGTGCGACTTCTTCTTCCGCGATATCTTCGTCGCGTCCACCCGGTCTTCCATGTCTCCTGTGTCAAGCCCGTTCTTCGCGCCCCCGCTCGTCTCCCCCCCCCCCCCCCATCCTTGTCGAGGGCGCACCCATCTACAGGGTCCGTAGGATTTTGGACATGCGTCCTCGGGGCCGTGGTCATCAGTACCTAGTAGATTGGGAGGGGTACGGTCCTGAGGAGAGGAGTTGGGTTCCCTCTCGGGACGTGCTGGACCGTGCGCTGATCGATGATTTCCTCCGTTGCCGCCAGGTTTCCTCCTCGAGTGCGCCAGGAGGCGCTCGGTGAGTGGGGGGGTACTGTCATGTATTGTCATGTTGTGTCTTGTTTCTGTCCTTTCCCTTCACCCTGTCTCCCTCTGCTGGTCGTTATTAGGTTACCTTTTCTCCCCCTCTTTCCCCCAGCTGTTCCTTGTCTCCTCCTAACTACCTCGTCACCCCTTTTCCCACCTGTTCCCTTTTTCCCTCTGATTAGTCCTCTATATCTCTCTCTGTTTTTGTTCCTGTCTTTGTCGGATTCTTGTTTGTGTTTTTCATGCCTGAACCAGACTATCGTCATGTTTGCTGCAACCTTGTCCTGTCCTGTCGGAATCTGCCGGTCCATCTGAGCCTACCTATGTTTTGTTATTAAAGAAGTTCTGTTTACGTTAATTCGCTTTTGGGTCCTCATTCACGCACCGTGACAGAATACTGTTGTTTTTTACTGTTACAAACTCTCTTTCTTTTTGTACTGATTTCTGTCTGTGTGCGCGCAAGTAAAACATTTTTTTGTTGCTCACTCTACTTGTAGACTAGTTGAATGCCAATGCCATCCTCCTCTCTTTCATGTTGGCAAAAAGGACTACGGCTCTGTCATACAGTCCACTTTTAGTTTCTGTTGTTATAGGCTACCTAGATAAAATGCTTGCTAGCCTGACTTCTTCACATGGGCAACAATGAACCAGCTAAGTTAGTTAGTTAGCTAGTTAATGTGAGACTACTAGGCTACATATTGAACTACAATTGTCTCAGGCCAGTTACAACATTAACTACATTACAACATTCATTTATGGTTATATCAGAATCCCCGCCATACTCATTGGCCTGTACAGAGAATTAAGTCAAAACCACAAGTCCAAATCCCCATCTCCATCCATGGCTTAGGAAAGGTCCAATTTAGCTAGCTAGCTACTGCAGTACATCAACACAAGCTAGCTACTACAGTACATCAACACAAGCTAGCTACTGCAGTACATCAGCACAAGCTAGCTACTGCAGTACATCAACACAAGCTAGCTACTGCAGTACATCAACACAAGCTAGCTACTACAGTACATCAACACAAGCTAGCTACTACAGTACATCAACACAAGCTAGCTACTGCAGGACATCAACACAAGCTAGCTACTGCAGTACATCAACACAAGCTAGCTACTGCAGTACATCAACACAAGCTAGCTACTGCAGGACATCAACACAAGCTAGCTACTGCAGGACATCAACACAAGCTAGCTACTGCAGTACATCAACACAAGCTAGCTACTGCAGGACATCAACACAAGCTAGCTACTGCAGTACATCAACACAAGCTAGCTACTGCAGTACATCAACACAAGCTAGCTACTGCAGTACATCAACACAAGCTAGCTACTGCAGTACATCAACATAAGCTAGCTACTACAGTACATCAACACAAGCTATCTACTACAGTACATCAACACAAGCTAGCTACTGCAGTACATCAACACAAGCTATCTACTACAGTACATCAACACAAGCTAGCTACTGCAGGACATCAACACAAGCTAGCTACTGCAGGACATCAACACAAGCTAGCTACTGCAGTACATCAACACAAGCTAGCTACTGCAGGACATCAACACAAGCTAGCTACTGCAGTACATCAACACAAGCTAGCTACTGCAGTACATCAACACAAGCAGACCAGAAACAGTCAAGTTTTTCTTAAAATTAACTTTTTTGAAAAAGTGATTTCATTGGTCTGAAGCCAAATTCAAACTGGGGGGGTGTTTTGCTTCACCAGGAAAACCCACAGTTGAGCTCTGCTCAGCTTAACGCCGATTGGCTTTTTTTTTTAAAGAAGGGAGGCTAAATGCCTGCTGGCATCAATCAATCAAATACAGTGGCGGCCACATGTTATACTCTTTTGGTCCAGACAGCATCAGATACATGGGCTACACATACTGAGACAGAGGGGTGCTGTTTCCCTGTCCAGACAGCGTCAGATACATGGGCTACACATACTGAGACAGAGGGGTGCTGTTTCCCTGTCCAGACAGCGTCAGATACATGGGCTACACATACTGAGACAGAGGGGTGCTGTTTCCCTGTCCAGACAGCGTCAGATATATGGGCTACACATACTGAGACAGAGGGGCGCTGTTTCCCTGTCCAGACAGCATCAGATACATGGGCTACACATACTGAGACAGAGGGGTGCTGTTTCCCTGTCCAGACAGCGTCAGATACATGGGCTACACATACTGAGACAGAGGGGTGCTGTTTCCCTGTCCAGACAGCGTCAGATACATGGGCTACACATACTGAGACAGAGGGGTGCTGTTTCACTGTCCAGACAGCGTCAGATACATGGGCTACACATACTGAGACAGAGGGGTGCTGTTTCCCTGTCCAGACAGCGTCAGATACATGGGCTACACATACTGAGACAGAGGGGTGCTGTTTCCCTGTCCAGACAGCGTCAGATACATGGGCTACACATACTGAGACAGAGGGGTGCTGTTTCCCTGTCCAGACAGCGTCAGATACATGGGCTACACATACTGAGACAGAGGGGTGCTGTTTCCCTGTCCAGACAGCGTCAGATACATGGGCTACACATACTGAGACAGAGGGGTGCTGTTTCCCTGTCCAGACAGCGTCAGATACATGGGCTACACATACTGAGACAGAGGGGTGCTGTTTCCCTGTCCAGACAGCGTCAGATATATGGGCTACACATACTGAGACAGAGGGGTGCTGTTTCCCTGTTCAGACAGCGTCAGATACATGGGCTACACATACTGAGACAGAGGGGTGCTGTTTCCCTCGCTCTGATGATTTCGCCAGTGAGATTCAGGACTTGCGAATTGACAGAAAATTATGAAAACAGAGAGAGATGAAAGATAAATAATTTTATAATTTTAATTGATTTATTAGTCAAATTTTTGGGAATGCCTGGCTTCTCTTGCAAGCCATTGGCAGGGAGACCGGTGAGCAAGAAGACAGGCAGACGGACAGAGAGGTAGACAGACAGGCAGGGGAGAGAGGAAGGAGGAAAGGTAGACAGAACAAAGCCTTCAGACTGGCAGCCGGGATATGGTTTGATTACAAGAGAAGATTCCACTCAGAATTAGAGGGGCACCAATTGTTCTTTGTGATTGTTCATTTCTCAATGGAATACTCTTCTTCCCTATTTATCCCCTTCAATACACTGTGTCATCATTGTGTGTGTGTGTGCATGTGTCTGCATTAAGTTACCTTGACAATAAAATATGGTTTCAATAATGAATAATTAGATTATATATTTGCTTTGCCCGATGGGAATAGTAGTCTATACAGAGTAACAGCCATGTTGTGGTGCTAATGGACACACAATGTGATCTGGGTCTCTGAAGACTACAACCGACGGTGAGGATGTTAACGAGAAGAGCTGCAAGAGTGAGTCTGACCATTGATCTACGTTGTGTTGTTCTGCGAGTCTGACCAATGATCTAATTATTGATCTACGTTGTGTTGTTCTGCGAGTCTGACCATTGATCTAATTATTGATCTACGTTGTGTGGTTCTGCGAGTCTGACCAATGATCTAATTATTGATCTATTTTGTGTGGTTCTGCGAGTCTGACCATTGATCTAATTATTGATCTACGTTGTGTGGTTCTGGGAGTCTGACCAATGATCTAATTATTGATCTATTTAGTGTGGTTCTGCGAGTCTGACCAATGATCTAATTATTGATCTATTTAGTGTGGTTCTGCGAGTCTGACCATTGATCTAATTTTTGATCTACGTTGTGTGGTTCTGCGTGTCTGACCATTGATCTAATTATTTACTTTTTTATTTATTCCGTAAATATTTTCTTAACTGCATTTTTGGTTGAGGGCTTGTAAGTAAGCATTTGATAAATACAATTTGATTTGATGTGTAGCTGCTTGGACAACAGTATATAGCTTTACATCACACTGACCCAATTGGCCCACTGCATAACAGACAGGAACAGTTTGTTTGTAATAGATGAGGTAGGAAGTACACACACACACACACACACACACACACACACACACACACACACACACACACACACACACAGCCTGTGTTTGTCATCTGTAGTAGCCACATGAAATCAGACAAAACAAGCTCAATAACTCAATGCTTGCACACTCATATTGAATGTGCATTCACCTGTATTGTGTATAGGTCTAGGCTACATCCTGATTGACTCAGTTTATCAATAGAGATTTACCATTCAAATAGATTATTACCATTATGTAGTTAAGCAGTTAGATTGATTGTCAAATTGATTGAATTAAAAATAAACGTAAAAAAATTCCAATGTAATGATATGGAAGTCAGAAGATGCCCAAGGATTGAACAGAGCAGTAGTTTATCTGTCTGGATCGAGTGCCATTCTGGAACTTTGGCTAATGATATGGAAGTCAGAAGATGCCCAAGGATTGAACAGAGCAGTAGTTTATCTGTCTGGATCGAGTGCCATTCTGGAACTTTGGCTAATGATATGGAAGTCAGAAGATGCCCAAGGATTGAACAGAGCAGTAGTTTATCTGTCTGGATCGAGTGCCATTCTGGAACTTTGGCTAATGATATGGAAGTCAGAAGATGCCCAAGGATTGAACAGAGCAGTAGTTTATCTGTCTGGATCGAGTGCCATTCTGAAACTGTGGCTAATGATATGGAAGTCAGAAGATGCCCAAGGATTGAACAGAGCAGTAGTTTATCTGTCTGGATCGAGTGCCATTCTGAAACTGTGGCTAATGCGCCTTCTTTTTTTGCGGTGGTATTGCTTTGGTATTGAGTATCATGATGGTATCGAGTGCTGTGATACTAAACCTGGTATCGTAGTGAACATTGTGGTCTTGTGACGAAGGGAAAGGGGGATACCTAGTCAGTTGCATTCAACTGAAATGTGTCTTCCTCATTTTTTCTCTGTGTTGTTTTGATCTTTGGAGAGAACGGGAAGATGTTAAATGGGATACAATTGGGAGTGAGTGAGTAGATCAATGATATTATCCTTTCACTGGGTGCAGGGGAGTGAAAAGAGGATGAGAGAGGAATCGAAAGGAGGGGAAGTAGAAGAGAAGACATCTTTTCTGTAACGATGTAGTTAGCAGGCCTCATGGCGACATTGCAAACGACTGAAGAGAAACAATGTTTGGGATTGAAACAGTGTTTGAGCCCACACTGAGCCAAAGCCTAAGCTAGTCTACAGTTTCCACACACACCTGCAGCTCTGGCTGGGAGGATGTGAAAAGGAAGTGAAAAGAAGCCATTTTGTGTCCTGTGGATCTTTTCAGCAGAAGTTATTGTGGCCAGTTCTCCTCTGTGGCTAGCTGCTGGCAGGCTGTTGTGGTGTTTTATAAGATTGGGCTCCTTTCACTTTGAGCAGTGGCGTAGAAAGCTGCTCTTGAAGCCCACACTGGAGGTGTTGTGAGGAGGGGGATTTGGTGTGTGTGTGTATTTGCGTGTATGTGTGTGTGTGAGAGAGAAACTGTGCTGTTTCATTGCTTCTCTAAGGCCAAAGCGACCTGCATGTTAATTTGCCATGAAACCGTCAGTCAGGAGAACAAGTAGTCTGAGCTGAGAGCTGAGGCCTGTGAGTTGAGAACTGAGGCCTGAGAGCTGAGAACTGAGGCCTGTGAGTTGAGAACTGAGGCCTGAGAACTGAGGCCTGTGAGTTGAGAACTGAGGCCTGAGAGCTGAGAACTGAGGCCTGTGAGTTGAGAACTGAGGCCTGAGAACTGAGGCCTGAGAACTGAGAACTGAGGCCTGAGAACTGAGGCCTGAGAGCTGAGAACTGAGGCATGAAAGCTGAGGCCTGAGTGCTGAGAACTGAGAGCTGAGGGCTGAGAGCTGAGGGCTATGAGCTGATCTCTATTTCTCTGTCGGTTTTTGCCTTTGGGACACACTGTGTGAACTGTCTCTCTCTGTACAGTACTGCTATTTTCAGTCTGTTTAGGGATATCTATCTCTCTCTCTCTCAACCCACCCTCTCGCTCTCGTTCTCTCTCTACCCTCTCTCTTCCCCTTTCTCTCCCACCTCTCTCTTGTCCCCTCTTTCCCTCTTTCCCTCTCTCCTCTCCCTCCCTCCACTCTCTCTTGTCCCCTCTCTCTTGCTCTCTCTCTCTCCCTCCACTCTCTCTTGTCCCCTCTCTCTTCCTCTCTCTTGTCCCCTCTCTCTCTCCCGCCACTCTCTCTTGTCCCCTCTCTCTTCCTCTCTCTTGTCCCCTCTCTCTCTCTCCCTACACTCTCTCTTGTCCCCTCTCTCTTCCTCTCTCTTGTCCCCTCTCTCTCTCTCCCTACACTCTCTTGTCCCCTCTCTCTTCCTCTCCCTTGTCCCCTCTCTCTCTCCCTCCACTCTCTCTTGTCCCCTCTCTCTTCCTCTCTCTTGTCCCCTCTCTCTCTCCCTCCACTCTCTCTTGTCCCCTCTCTCTTCCTCTCTCTTGTCCCCTCTCTCTCTCTCTCTCCCTACACTCTCTCTTGTCCCCTCTCTCTTCCTCTCTCTTGTCCCCTCTATCTCGCTCACACCACTCTCTCTTGTCCCCTCTCTCTTCCTCTCCCTTGTCCCCTCTCTCTCTCTCCCTCCACTCTCTCTTGTCCCCTCTCTCTTACTCTCTCTCGTCCTCTCTCTCTCCTCCTTTTCGCTCCACTCTCTCTTGTCCCCTCTCTTCCTCTCTCTCTCCTCTCTCCCTCCACTCTGTCTTGTCCCCTCTCTCTTCCTCTCTCTCCTCCTATTCCCTCCACTCTCTCTTGTCGCCTCTCTTCCTCTCTCTCTCCTCTCTCACTCCACTCTCTCTTGTCCCCTCTCTCTCTCCTCCTCTTTTCTCTCTCTTTCTCACTTCTCCCCCTCTCTCTCTTCCACTCTCTCTCTCTCTCTTCCCTTCTCTTCCTTTTTCCCTCCCTTCGTTTTCCTTCTCTCGTCGTTGTCCCTCTCGTCATTCTCGCTCTCTCGTCATTCTCCTCTCTTGTCTATCTCCATATAAAATAGTCCTGCTATAGGTTCAGGCCCAGCCTCTGAATATCTTTACACTCCCCTTGACAGAAATACATTTAAGGCTGAGGGCAGGGAGGGACTCGTTCCTCTGAAATCTGATTGCCTGTAATGGGATTTCACAACTCACACATGTCTGTCTGTCAGGATGCTGAGTACTCCTGCTTCCACCAGTATCTCACTGATAACTAAAATGGCCCTGTCTCACTGTGTGTAAATGTGCTCGGCTCAGTCTCTGTCTGTCTTTCAGATAAACCGAATATCTGTAATGTAAAATTAAAATCTGTCAAATAGTCCTGTTATCTACATCAGTCAGTCCGCCCGTTCATCTGTATGGACAAGTGGCTGATCATGCTGTGTCATTATGACAAGAAGAGAGTGATGTCTGTGGTAGGTTGATCTGTTTTACATCCTGAAATGACAGGTAGAGAGGAAGACTTGTCATGTCATGGTGACAATGAATGTTGGGTGTCAGAAAACTCCCACATCCGTTTCCTTTGAAAATACAGAAGTGTTCTGACCTGGGTGGCTTGTGTGTGTGTGTATGTGATGGATGGGGGATTTGTGTGTGTGTGTGTGTGTGTGTGTCTGTCTGTCTGTCTGTCTGTCTTTTTATGTTCCGTTAGTAAATTCCATTTAGGACTGAAAGTGTCTGTTTCAAATGTATAGACATGTTGAAACAGTAGCGTGCTGCTGGGTAGCAAATATACACATTCTGACGCACAAACAACGGAATTACACCTCTCAGATCCTGCCAATCCTGAAGAAATCTGTCAACAGAGATTTATTTTCCCAGCCTCCAAATCCTCAATGTGTGACACACAGACCTGTAATAGCAGTCTGGAGCTGTGCTTTTTCTGGAGAATAGAGAAGTGCACCTCGTACCCCTGCACATGGACTCGGTACTGGTACCCTGTGTATATAGCCAAGATATTGTTACTCATATCTTCATGCATTGTAAGCATTTCACTGTTAGCCTACACCTGTTGTTTACAAAGCATGGAACATATACTATTTCATTTGAATTTGTGGGGTTAACCAAGGCTGAATTATATGACCTTAAGTGTTTGACCTTGACACGTCCCTTGATTGAATCAGCTGTGTAGTGCCAGGGCAAAAAACCAAAACGTGCACTCCTTGGGGTCCCCAAGACAGAGTTTGGGAAACGCTGATATAGGGTGTGTCTTAGTAGGGCATTTTGGGAAAACCATCTCATTGGACACAGACATTAGCTAAAGTCTAGTTTTACTTTTGATTCAGTTGCTAACTAACGTAATTTCAAAGTTGATTGGATTTAGGTTGCAAGTTGGGTGAAAAAATACAAAGTTCCCGCAATTTCTTGATTACGCTTTGCAAATCCAATCAGTTATTCATGTTGATTCTGCATCATTTAATTTATACTGAACAAAAATATAAACACAACATGTAAAGTGTTGGTCCCATGTTTCATGAGCTGAAATAAGTTCCCAGAAATGTTCCATATGGACAAAAAGCATATTTCTCTAAAAACATTGGCACAAATTTGTTTACATCTCAGTTAGTGAGCAAACCTCTCTTTGCCAAGATAATCAATATACCTGACAGGTGTGGCATATCAAGAAGCTGAGTATACAGCTTGATCATTACACAGGTGTACAAGGGGCAATGAAAGGCCACTCTAAAATGTGCAGTTTTGTCACACAACACAATGCCATAAATGTCTCAAGTTTTGAAGGAGCGTGCAGTTGGCATGCTGACTGGAGGAATGTCCACCAGAGCTGTTGACAGACTGTCATGTTCATTTCTGTCCCATAAGCCGCGTCCAATGTTGTTTTAGAGAATTTGGCAGTATGTCCAACCAGCCTCACAACCACAGGAAGCGTGTAACCACGCCAGCCCAGGACCTCCACATCCGGCTTCTTCACCTGCGGGATCGTCTGAGGCCTGCCACCCAATGTCGTTTTAGAGAATTTGGCAGTATGTCCAACCAGCCTCACAACCACAGGAAACGTGTAACCACGCCAGCCCAGGACCTCCACATTCGGCTTCTTCACCTGCAGGATCGTCTGAGACCAGCCACCCGGTCAGCTGATAATAACGCCCTTTTGTGGGGAAAAACGTAGTCTGATTGGCTCCCCAGTGGGTGGGCCTATGCCCTCCCAGGCCCACCCATGGCTGGACAATGCCCAGTCATGTGAAATCCATAGATTAGAGTCAAATAAATGTATTTCAATTGACTGATATCCTTATATGAACTGTAACTCAGTAAAAGCGTTGAAATTGTTGCATGTTGCGTTTCTATTTTTGTTCACTATAAATAATGTTGTTGAAATGATGTGGAAGTGTGTTGCCAGTGGGAATGTTGTTCCAGTAATGGTGTTGTGTTGTCCTGGCTCTGTCTCTCTGGAGGAGCAGTGTCTGGTCTGGTGATGAATCCTAAAGTCATACACACACGTGTGACCCTATGTCACGCTTCCATTACCACGGTAACAACACAGGGAAAAAGGGAGAGGGGGAGTCATTTTCCTCCGTTACATCACCATTCCCTCTGTCTTTCTCTCCACTCGCTCCATCTTTCACCTCTTTAACCTTTTCTCTTTGTAGTTCTGTCTCTCTCTCTCTCTGTAGTTCTGTATCTCTGTAGTTCTGTATCTCTGTCTCTCTCTGTAGTTCTGTCTCTCTGTAGTTCTGTCTCTCTGTAGTTCTGTATCTCTGTCTCTCTCTGTAGTTCTGTATCTCTGTCTCTCTCTGAAGTTCTGTATCTCTGTAGTTCTGTATCTCTGTCTCTCTGTAGTTCTCTCTCTGTCTCTCTTTGTAGTTCTGTAGTTCTGTCTCTCTGTCTCTCTCTGTAGTTCTGTCTCTCTGTAGTTCTGTATCTCTGTAGTTCTGTATCTCTGTAGTTCTGTATCTCTGTCTCTGTCTCTCTCTGTAGTTCTGTCTCTCTCTGTCTCTCTGTAATTCTGTCTCTCTCTGTCTCTGTAGTTCTGTCTCTCTGTAGTTCTGTCTCTTTCTGTATCTCTGTAGTTCTGTCTCTCTCTGTCTCTGTAGTTCTGTCTCTGTAGTTCTGTCTCTCTCTGTCTCTGTAGTTCTGTCTCTCTGTAGTTCTGTCTCTCTGTAGTTCTGTCTCTCTGTAGTTCTGTCTCTCTCTGTCTCTCTGTAGTTCTGTCTCTGTAGTTCTGTCTCTGTAGTTCTGTCTCTCTGTCTCTCTGTAGTTATGTCTCTCTGTAGTTCTGTCTCTATCTGCCTCTTTCTGTATCTCTGTAGTTCTGTCTCTCTCTGTCTCTGTAGTTCTGTCTCTGTAGTTCTGTCTCTCTCTGTCTCTCTGTAGTTCTGTTTCTGTAGTTCTGTCTCTCTCTGTCTCTGTAGTTCTGTCTCTCTGTAGTTCTGTCTCTCTCTGTCTCTCTGTAGTTCTGTCTCTCTCTGTAGTTTCTGTCTCTCTGTAGTTCTGTCTCTCTCTGTCTCTCTGTAGTTCTGTGTCTCTGTAGTTCTGTCTCTCTGTAGTTCTGTCTCTCTGTAGCTCTGTCTCTCTCTGTAGTTCTGTCTCTCTCTGTCTCTCTGTAGTTCTGTCTCTCTCTGTAGTTCTGTCTCTCTGTAGTTCTGTCTCTCTCTGTCTCTCTGTAGTTCTGTGTCTCTGTAGTTCTGTCTCTCTGTAGCTCTGTCTCTCTCTGTAGTTCTGTCTCTCTCTGTCTCTCTGTAGTTCTGTCTCTCTCTGTAGTTCTGTCTCTCTGTAGTTCTGTCTCTCTCTGTCTCTCTGTAGTTCTGTCTCTCTGTAGTTCTGTCTCTCTGTATCTCTATCTCTGTCTCTCTGTAGTTTTGTCTCTCTGTAGTTCTGTCTCTCTCTGTCTCTCGGTCTCTCTGTCTCTCTCTGTATCTCACTCTCATTTCATTTATATTTTCAATTCAATGGGGCTTTTAAGGCATGGGAAACATGTTTACTTTGCCAAAGCAAGTGAAATTAACAATAAACAAAAGTGAGAAGACAAAACAACATCAACAAAAACAATTAGAAATGAGTGATAAACATTGCACTCACAAAGTCTTTATCCGTTAGAAACCGTTTCAACTATGCACAGTGTTTTAGCAATGTGCAAATAGTTGTAGTACGAATAGTAGGGAGAGATAAATAAACAGATACATATTGGTGGTATTTACCATGGTGTTTATGCTGCACTGGTTGCCCTTTTCTCGTGGTAAAGGCCACAAATCTAGCTGCTGTGATTGCTCACTGCGGTATTTCTCCTAACAGATATGGGAGTTTATCAATGTTTGATTTGTTTTCAAATTCTTTGTGGGCTTGTGTGATCTGTGGGAAATATGTATCTCTAATGTGGGCATATATTTGGCAGGAGGTTAGTCTGTGCAGCTCAGTTTTCACCTTTTTTGGGGGGGGGGCAATTAGCACTCGGATTTCTCTTGCAGCTCCTACGCTGGTTGAAGTAAAACATGAGCTTTTGTGGAACAATTCTAAATGCAATCGCGTGTTAACAGTTTTGGTGCATGATTAAAAAGAGCTATTTGTATTTCTCAACTGGTAATTGGTGTGCGCCTCCCATTAACAATTCCCATTAACAAAGTGCAGTCAACAGGCTATCACCATGTCACCCACCACTGTACAGTGTGAGCTGGAGTGAGTATGCATTTTGAAAACATACTTCATTGTTTGAAACCTGAATGTTTTATTTCATATTATAACGTTTTTGTTTCTCAAAATAATTGTCACGTGGTTAATCATAATAATCTGAATTAAAAAGCTAAAAATGTAAAAGTTGAAAGTCAACTAATGCGAGATCACCAGCCTCTGCCATATGGACACATCGATACACCATGATCCATTGGAGGCAAAATAAATGAGCGCTTGGAACTCATAGCCTATAGGCCAATGCAGTGTTTTCAAATAGCTTACTGTTAGGAACTATAGTTTTAATATATTATCATTTGCAATGGATGCTAAAAAAACACTTTCCTACATTTCTGTGCAGCAGACCAGGAACGTCTATGCGAGCTCCCTCAACATGATCAGGACAGAGAAACCACACCACGCCCTTAACCAACAATGCAGTTCAATAAATATAGTTAAGAAAATATTTACTACATAAACTAAAGTACATACATTTTTTTTTTAAAAGGAACACAAGATGACGTGAAACCGAACCTTCCAAGATCCACCCACAGTTCCCCAATAGCTGTCCCTCAACCATTCGAGACCCCTCCCACAGCCCCCCAAGAAGAAAAATAAAAATAAAAAAGACAATGAATTCCGTTCCCCACCCCCACAACCCCCCAATGCTCCGACAACCAACAGAATGAACTAAAGAGAAAAAAGTAAAAGACAACAACAATGCAAAAACAACAACAAAGGACATCAAGGACAACTAAAATCAGAACAGCAATGCCAACTGTATATTTGTGTGCATGTCTGGCACTAGTACATGTATGTGTGTGTTCTTGTATGCGTTTATTTGAATGGGAGTGTGTGTATATGAATGTGTACAAACACCTGCACGGCATCAGCCTCAGCAAACCGGCATTAGCTGTAAAAACACTGCCCCTCAGTGTCATTCAAACATACTTTTTATTATGTTTTATTTTGACTTTATTTTTGACTTTTATCTTTGACCATCATTCTATCTTCCGCACAGCAACTCCACTCCCACTTGTCTCCAATTCCACATCCCAACCCTCGACTTCCCTCAGCCCATCCCACCTGTCTCTGCTGGCCACCTACTTTGGATTTCTACGGAACATATATCTTTCAACTATGCTGTGATGTTTAACGTACGATTTCAATCTATCTAATCTAATAGAATTCACAGATTGCGAGTTGAAGATAAATACTTTTACTAAGAGTATTAGTATATTAGTAATTGACTGACTCAGTCTCTCCAGATCTCTTAACAGTACTATTTCTAGGGTCAATTTTGGTTCAATGTTATGCATTTTTTGCCATTCCTGAACCTGAGACCAAAAACAGGCTACCTGAGGGCAATACCAAAATAAATGTTCTATTGATTCTGTATCCTTACAACAAAATCTGCAGAGCTTTGATGATTTTGTTCCCCAAATATTCAACATTTTGTTGGTGGCAAGAATTCTACATAATAATTTTAGCTGAAAAGCACGAAGTCTTCAATCTTGCGTTGTTTCATATATCAACTCACAGACCCTGTACCATGGAATCAGTACTTTAAAAAATCTCTTCCCAACTCTTTTGCAATCTGCATAGCACAGTTGTCAACATCCTGGTCCTCAAATGTTACTGATATACCTTCCAATGTATGCTATTTTTATTCCTCTGCCAGTTTTGATACTTTTATTGGGCAGACACCAGTTCCCTACCTCCTCACGCTGCCACCAGCCTCCTCCATTTTTGGGGTAATGCTGTAATCAATTGGTTGTACTGTTGGATTGAGCAGACATTCCCAAACAATTCTGATGACT
The DNA here is from genome assembly GCF_013265735.2 of Oncorhynchus mykiss. Lineage (NCBI taxonomy): Eukaryota > Metazoa > Chordata > Actinopteri > Salmoniformes > Salmonidae > Oncorhynchus > Oncorhynchus mykiss. Next base: position 16,373,121 of record NC_048569.1, on the reverse strand, counting down.
CCATGAAAGACATAACTCTACCATTCCAATTTACAATATAATTTAAGAACAAAAAACACATTTCAAACTTTCCCGTAAAGACAGGTGTTTTTATCAACCAGCACATTTGAGTTCAGCCATAATATTTGTTGTGATATTTATTATTTATTTATGAGCTTTTCTTAGTAATCTACATGAGAACCATTTAGGGTTCAAGTAAAACTTTTGAATAAGTAAAGCTTTCAGAGAGGTTTAGTGTTTTTATATTTAATCATCTCAACCCACCCTATTCATTATATAGATAGGCATGCTTTATTTTGTCTGGTTTAGCGTCCCAGATAAAGCAAAATATTTTTTTGTCTTATGATTTGAAAAACGAATCATCAGGAGTAGGCAGCGCCACAAGTAAGTGAGTAAACTGAGATAAGACTAAGGAGTTAATCAGGGCAATTTTTCAATAAATAGACAGGTCTTTACCTCTCCATGGTTGCAGGATCTTGTCTATTTTTACAAGTTTTCTATTGAAATTCATTGTGGAGAGCTTATTTATATATTTTGTGACATGAATACCAAGTATGTCTACTTCACCGTCAGCCCATTTTATAGGTAAACTGCAGAGTAATGTAAAAGTTTTAATTTTTAAAGATCCAATACTTAATATTGTACACTCATCATAATTAGGTTTTAGTCCAGAGAGTACAGAAAATTGATTTAGATTTTTTTTAACCTTTATTTAACTAGGCAAGTCAGTAATGAAAAATTCTTATTTTCAATGACGGCCTAGGAACAATGGCCTTTTTAAGGGGCAGAACAACAGATTTTTACCTTGTCAGCTCGGGGATTCGATCTTGCAACCTTTCGGTTACTAGTCCATCGCTCTTAACCGCTAGGCTCCCTGCTGTCCCTTCAATGAGACATTGCAGGGATCTAGCTTGCGGACTTAATATAAAACTTAAGGAATTGGCAAAGATGGACACCTTTGTTTTTAAGCCTTGGATTTCTAGTCCTCTAATGTTGTTATTGGATCGGATTTTAATAGCTAGGGTTTTGATGGCCATAACAAATAGATATGGTGACAGCGGACACCTTTGTTTAACTCCTCTTGACAATTCAAAACTCTCTGAGAAGTAGCCATTATTTACTATTTTACACCTGGGGTTGCTGTACATGATTTTTACCCATTTTATATGAGAATCACCGAAATTGAAAAAATCCATGCTTTTATAAATAAAATACAGTCTTACTTTATCAAATGCCTTTTCAAAATTCGCTATAAATACCAGGCCTGGTATCACACTGATCTTTCTGTACATTTGTTAATTTTCAATTTTTTACATTATCTGGAAATAATTCCTTACCGTAATCTTCATTCAGTGGGAGAGGATGAGACGGAAAGAGAACAAAAATATAATTCGAAAGAATCATAAATGACTCCGTCTTCAGTATCAAGTTTCTGCAAATCATTTTTCTTATGTATTGGAGATTCAGAAATAATTTTGTGCTTTTTTTCTCCATATTCCATCCAGTTTGCTTTTTTTTGTACTAGATTACATTAGATCATTCTTGAATAAGGGGGAGGGTGGGGTGGAGTTCCCCTCGGGGAATTCCTTGCCATAACAGGATTTATACATTATTTTGTCTTAGTTTAACATAAGTTGTCCTCCAGTAAACTTTGATGAAATTTCCAATATCCCGTCCACGTGGAAAATCTATAAGAGTTATGGGAATGCCAATTAGATGAAGATCCGATCGCATTCTGTCTCCTATTAAAACTTTTTCAACCTTTGAAGCAAGAGTGAAAGTCAACACGACTAGCTTGATTAAGTCTCCTCTGTGTATTTCTCACTAGGTTGGGGTTTTTTAGTCTCCAAATATCCACTATTTCTAATGTGTCCATAATATTTGGGATTTCCTTAAGGTACTTAACACTGTGTTATTGTTACGGTGCGTGAATGAGGACCCAAAAGCGAATTAATGTAAACAGAGCTTCTTTAATAACCAAACATAGGTAGGCTCAGATGGACCGGCAGATTCCGACAGGACAGGACAAGGTTGCAGCAAACATGACGATAGTCTGGTTCAGGCATGACTAACACAAACAAGAATCCGACAAAGACAGAAACATAAACAGAGAGAGATATAGAGGACTAATCAGAGGGAAAAAGGGAACAGGTGGGAAAAGGGGTGACGAGGTAGTTAGGAGGAGACAAGGAACAGCTGGGGGGAAAGAGGGGGAGAAAAGGTAACCTAATAACGACCAGCAGAGGGAGACAGGGTGAAGGGAAAGGACAGAAACAAGACACAACATGACAATACATGACAGTACCCCCCCACTCACCGAGCGCCTCCTGGCGCACTCGAGGAGGAAACCTGGCGGCAACGGAGGAAATCATCGATCAGCGCACGGTCCAGCACGTCCCGAGAGGGAACCCAACTCCTCTCCTCAGGACCGTACCCCTCCCAATCTACTAGGTACTGATGACCACGGCCCCGAGGACGCATGTCCAAAATCCTACGGACCCTGTAGATGGGTGCGCCCTCGACAAGGATGGGGGGGGGGGGGGGGGGAAGACGAGCGGGGGCGCGAAGAACGGGCTTGACACAGGAGACATGGAAGACCGGGTGGACGCGACGAAGATATCGCGGAAGAAGAAGTCGCACTGCGACAGGATTAATGATCCGAGAAATACGGAACGGACCAATGAACCGCGGGGTCAACTTGCGAGAAGCGGTCTTAAGGGGAAGGTTCTGAGTGGAGAGCCAAACTCTCTGACCGCGACAATATCTAGGACTCTTAGTTCTACGCTTATTAGCAGCTCTCACAGTCTGCGCCCTATAACGGCAAAGTGCAGACCTGACCCTCTTCCAGGTGCGCTCGCAACGTTGGACAAAAGCCTGAGCGGAGGGGACGCTGGACTCGGCGAACTGAGATGAGAACAGCGGAGGCTGGTACCCGAGGCTACTCTGAAAAGGAGATAGCCCGGTCGCAGACGAAGGAAGCGAGTTGTGGGCGTATTCTGCCCAGGGGAGCTGTTCTGACCAAGACGCAGGGTTGCGAAAAGAAAGACTGCGTAAGATGCGACCAATAGTCTGATTGGCCCGTTCTGCTTGACCGTTAGACTGGGGGTGAAAGCCGGAAGAGAGACTGACGGAAGCCCCAATCAAACGGCAAAACTCCCTCCAAAATTGAGACGTGAATTGCGGACCTCTGTCCGAAACGACGTCTGACGGAAGGCCATGAATTCTGAAAACATTCTCGATGATGATTTGTGCCGTCTCTTTAGCAGAAGGAAGCTTAGCAAGGGGAATGAAATGAGCCGCCTTAGAGAACCTATCGACAACCGTAAGAATAACAGTCTTCCCCGCTGACGAAGGCAGTCCGGTGACAAAATCTAAGGCGATGTGAGACCACGGTCGAGAGGGAATGGGAAGCGGCCTGAGACGGCCGGCAGGAGGAGAGTTACCGGACTTAGTCTGCGCGCAGACCGAACAAGCAGCCACGAAGCGACGCGTGTCATGCTCCCGGGTGGGCCACCAAAAACGCTGGCGAATGGAAGCAAGCGTACCCCGAACGCCAGGGTGGCCGGCTAACTTGGCAGAGTGAGCCCACTGAAGAACGGCCAGACGAGTAGGAACGGGAACGAAAAGAAGGTTCCTAGGACAAGCGCGCGGCGACGGAGTTTGAGTGAGTGCTTGCTTTACCTGCCTCTCAATTCCCCAGACAGTCAACCCGACAACACGCCCCTCAGGGAGAATCCCCTCGGGGTCAGTGGAGGCTACTGAAGAACTGAAGAGACGAGATAAAGCATCAGGCTTGGTGTTCTTAGAGCCCGGACGATAAGAAATCACGAACTCGAAACGAGCGAAAAACAGCGCCCAGCGCGCCTGACGCGCATTAAGTCGTTTGGCAGAACGGATGTACTCAAGGTTCCTATGGTCAGTCCAAACGACAAAAGGAACGGTCGCCCCCTCCAACCACTGTCGCCATTCGCCTAGGGCTAAGCGGATGGCGAGCAGTTCGCGGTTTCCTACATCATAGTTACGTTCCGACGGCGACAGGCGATGAGAAAAATACGCGCAAGGGTGGACCTTGTCGTCAGAGAGGGAGCGCTGAGAAAGAATGGCTCCCACGCCCACCTCTGACGCGTCAACCTCGACAACGAACTGTCTAGTGACGTCAGGTGTAACAAGGATAGGTGCGGATGTAAAACTATTCTTGAGGAGATCAAAAGCTCCCTGGGCGGAAACGGACCACTTAAAGCACGTCTTGACAGAAGTAAGGGCTGTGAGAGGAGCTGCCACCTGACCGAAATTACGGATGAAACGACGATAGAAGTTCGCGAAGCCGAGAAAGCGCTGCAGCTCGACGCGTGACTTAGGGACGGGCCAATCAATGACAGCTTGGACCTTAGCGGGATCCATCTTAATGCCTTCAGCGGAAATAACAGAACCGAGAAATGTGACGGAGGAGGCATGAAAAGAGCACTTCTCAGCCTTCACAAAAAGACAATTCTCTAAAAGGCGCTGGAGGACACGTCGAACGTGCTGAACATGAATCTGGAGTGACGGTGAAAAAATCAGGATATCGTCAAGGTAAACGAAAACAAAGATGTTCAGCATGTCTCTCAGGACATCATTGACTAATGCCTGAAAGACAGCTGGAGCGTTAGCGAGGCCGAAAGGAAGAACCCGGTATTCAAAGTGCCCTAACGGAGTGTTAAACGCCGTCTTCCACTCGTCCCCCTCCCTGATGCGCACGAGATGGTAAGCGTTACGAAGGTCCAACTTAGTGAAAAACCTGGCTCCCTGCAGGATCTCGAAGGAGAGACAGGAGTAGTAGCGCTCACCAGTAGCCCTCCGCTTACTGATGAGCTCTGGCTTTTACTGGACATGAAGTGACAAAATGACCAGCAGAACCGCAATAGAGACAGAGGCGGTTGGTGATTCTCCGTTCCCTCTCCTTAGTCGAGATGCGGATACCTCCCAGCTGCATAGGCTCAGCACCCGAGCCGGCAGAGGAAGATGGTAGTGATGCGGAGAGGGGGGCAACGGAGAACGCGAGCTCCTTTCCACGAGCTCGGTGACGAAGATCAACCCGTCGCTCAATGCGAATAGCGAGTTCAATCAAGGAATCCACGCTGGAAGGAACCTCCCGGGAGAGAATCTCATCCTTAACCTCTGCGCGGAGACCCTCCAGAAAACGAGCGAGCAAAGCCGGCTCGTTCCAGCCACTGGAGGCAGCAAGAGTGCGAAACTCAATAGAGTAGTCTGTTATGGATCGATTACCTTGACATAGGGAAGACAGGGCCCTGGAAGCCTCCTCCCCAAAAACAGATCGATCAAAAACCCGTATCATCTCCTCCTTAAAGTCCTGATACTGGTTAGTACACTCAGCCCTTGCCTCCCAGATTGCCGTGCCCCACTCACGAGCCCGTCCAGTAAGGAGAGATATGACGTAGGCGACACGAGCAGTGCTCCTGGAGTAAGTGTTGGGCTGGAGAGAAAACACAATATCACACTGGGTGAGGAACGAGCGGCATTCAGTGGGCTCCCCAGAGTAACACGGCGGGTTATTGATTCTGGGCTCCGGAGATTTGAAAGCCCTGGAAGTGGCCGGTGGATCGAGGCGGAGATGGTGAACCTGTTCTGTGAGGTTGGAGACTTGGGTGGCCAGGGTCTCAACGGCATGTCGAGCAGCAGACAATTCCTGCTCGTGTCTGCCTAGCATCGCTCCCTGGATCTCGACGGCTGAGTGGAGAGGATCCGAAGTCGCTGGGTCCATTCTTGGTCGGATTCTTCTGTTACGGTGCGTGAATGAGGACCCAAAAGCGAATTAATGTAAACAGAGCTTCTTTAATAACCAAACATAGGTAGGCTCAGATGGACCGGCAGATTCCGACAGGACAGGACAAGGTTGCAGCAAACATGACGATAGTCTGGTTCAGGCATGACTAACACAAACAAGAATCCGACAAAGACAGAAACAAAAACAGAGAGAGATATAGAGGACTAATCAGAGGGAAAAAGGGAACAGGTGGGAAAAGGGGTGACGAGGTAGTTAGGAGGAGACAAGGAACAGCTGGGGGGAAAGAGGGGGAGAAAAGGTAACCTAATAACGACCAGCAGAGGGAGACAGGGTGAAGGGAAAGGACAGAAACAAGACACAACATGACAATACATGACAGTTATAGTCTCCCACCATAATGATTTGATCATTTGTTGCCTGTAAGTTCAATAAATTGGTATAAATATTTTCGAAGAAGTATGGATCATCCTGATTTGGACCATATAGATCAATGAGCTATATCTTTTTCGGCCACTTTCATTTAAAAAAAGATCCACCTTCCTTGTGAATCATTCCTGACTATTTGCACATTCAGATCAAAATGTTTGTTAATTTTGAGTTCCTTTGTCCAAGACAGAAAATTATTTCACCACTCCATTCCTTTTTCCACGCAACTTCATCTAAATATGTAGTGAGTTTCCTGTGAACAGTATATGTTATTTTCCTTTTCTTTTAGCTACATAAAGACTCATCTTCTTTTATTATGATCAGCTAAACCGTTACAGTTATAACTGGCTATACTTATTTCCACCCTTACCATAACTAGATACTATTCTCAGTCTAAATTGACCATAATTAGTGCTTGTAAAGTTACTGCCATCAGAGGTATTATGATGGTCAAAATTAGAGCTTTCTAATGTCTGATATTTAGAATTCAAGCAATAGGTTCTAGCAATATTTGTTTTATTCCTTTGCCTGTTTGCCTGTGAGCCAATGCCACAGATGTTAGAACATTGAGACAAGATATTATGTGTGTAGTAAATTGGAGTAGGTTGATGTGTATGATATTGGATGTGATTTAGTGAGATATCTGTAATAAGAGTAAAACTATAATGTGTGATGTCAAAATAAATTATAACTCAGCCAATTTGCATGGTTGAGTGTCTATGTGTATATACATATAGTGCGTATAGCCATAATGTTCATGATGATAATTGTAATCCATATCGTATCACTGTCTTAGTTGCATCATAATTACCTTTAACATCATTGAAAGTTCTATCAGCATATTAAATGTGCAACCAGAGGGAAAATAACTCTGGACCACCTATACTTCACATACAGAGACGCATACAAAGCTCTTCCTCGCCCTCCATTTGGCAAATCGGACCATAATTCTATCCTCCTGATTCCTGCTTACAAGCAAATATTAAAGCAGGAAGCACCAGTGACTTGGTCTATAAAAAAGTGGTCAGATGAAGCAGATGCTAAGCTACAGGACTGTTTTCCTAGCACAGACTGGAATAAGTCAATTCCATCGGATTCCTCAGATGGCATTGATGAGTACACCACATCAGTCATTAGCTTCATCAATAAGTGCATCGATGACGTCCTCACAGTGACTGTACGTACATACAGTGCCTTGCGAAAGTATTCGGCCCCCTTGAACTTTGCGACCTTTTGCCAGATTTCAGGCTTCAAGCATAAAGATATAAAACGGTATTTTTTGTGTGAAGAATCAACAACAAGTGGGACACAATCATGAAGTGGAACGACATTTATTGGATATTTCAAACTTTTTTAACAAATCAAAAACTGAAAAATTGGGCGTGCAAAATTATTCAGCCCCCTTAAGTTAATACTTTGTAGCGCCACCTTTTGCTGCGATTACAGCTGTAAGTCGCTTGGGGTATGTCTCTATCAGTTTTGCACATCGAGAGACTGAAATGTTTTCCCATTCCTCCTTGCAAAACAGCTCGAGCTCAGTGAGGTTGGATGGAGAGCATTTGTGAACAGCAGTTTTCAGTTCTTTCCACAGATTCTCGATTGGATTCAGGTCTGGACTTTGACTTGGCCATTCTAACACCTGGATATGTTTATTTTTGAACCATTCCATTGTAGATTTTGCTTTATGTTTTGGATCATTGTCTTGTTGGAAGACAAATCTCCGTCCCAGTCTCAGGTCTTTTGCAGACTCCATCAGGTTTTCTTCCAGAATGGTCCTGTATTTGGCTCCATCCATCTTCCCATCAATTTTAACCATCTTCCCTGTCCCTGCTGAAGAAAAGCAGGCCCAAACCATGATGCTGCCACCACCATGTTTGACAGTGGGGATGGTGTGTTCAGCTGTGTTGCTTTTACGCCAAACATAACGTTTTTCATTGTTGCCAAAAAGTTCAATTTTGGTTTCATCTGACCAGAGCACCTTCTTCCACATGTTTGGTGTGTCTCCCAGGTGGCTTGTGGAAAACTTTAAACAACACTTTTTATGGATATCTTTAAGAAATGGCTTTCTTCTTGCCACTCTTCCATAAAGGCCAGATTTGTGCAATATACGACTGATTGTTGTCCTATGGACAGAGTCTCCCACCTCAGCTGTAGATCTCTGCAGTTCATCCAGAGTGATCATGGGCCTCTTGGCTGCATCTCTGATCAGTCTTCTCTTTGTATGAGCTGAAAGTTTAGAGGGACGGCCAGGTCTTGGTAAATTTGCAGTGATCTGATACTCCTTCCATTTCAATATTATCGCTTGCACAGTGCTCCTTGGGATGTTTAAAGCTTGGGAAATCTTTTTGTATCCAAATCCGGCTTTAAACTTCTTCACAACAGTATCTCGGACCTGCCTGGTGTGTTCCTTGTTCTTCATGATGCTCTCTGCGCTTTTAACGGACCTCTGAGACTATCACAGTGCAGGTGCATTTATACGGAGACTTGATTACACACAGGTGGATTGTATTTATCATCATTAGTCATTTAGGTCAACATTTGATCATTCAGAGATCCTCACTGAACTTCTGGAGAGAGTTTGCTGCACTGAAAGTAAAGGGGCTGAATAATTTTGCACGCCCAATTTTTCAGTTTTTGATTTGTTAAAAAAGTTTGAAATATCCAATAAATGTCGTTCCACTTCATGATTGTGTCCCACTTGTTGTTGATTCTTCACAAAAAAATACAGCTTTATATCTTTATGTTTGAAGCCTGAAATGTGGCAAAAGGTCGCAAAGTTCAAGGGGGCTGAATACTTTCGCAAGGCACTGTACCTCAACCAGAAGCCTTGGATTACAGGCAGCATCCGCACTGAGCTAAAGGCTAGAGCTTCCGCTTTCAAGGAGTGGGACTCTAACCTGGAAGCTTATAAGAAATCCCGCTATGACCTCAGACGAACCATCAAATAGGCAAAGCGTCAATACAGGACTAAGATTGAATCATACTACACCGGCTCTGACGCTCGTCGGATGTGGCAGGGCTTGCAAACCATTACAGACTACAAAGGGAAGCACAGCTGAGAGACTGCCCAGTGACACGAGCCTACCAGACGAGCTAAATTACTTCTATGCTCGCTTCGAAGCATATAACAATGAAACGTGCATGAGAGCACCAGCTGTTCCCGGGAGACTGTGTGATCACACTCTCCACAGCCAATGTGAGTAAGACCTTTAAACAGATCAACATTCACAAGGCCGCAGGGCCAGACAGATTACCAGGATGTGTACTCCTTGCATGCGCTGACCAACTGGCAAGTGTCTTCACTGACATTTTCAACCTCTCCCTGTCCAAGTTTGTAATACAAACATGTTTTAAGCAGATCACCATAGAGCTTGTGCCCAAGAGCACTAAGGTAACCTGCCTGAATGACTACCGACCCGTAGCACTCACGTCTGTAGCCATGAAGTGCTTTGAAAGGCTGGTCATGACTCACATCAACAGCATCCTCCCGGACACCCTAGACCCACCCCGATTTGCATACCGCCCCAACAGACCCACAGATGATGCCATCTCTATTACACTCCACACTGCCCTTTCCCACCTGGACAAAAGAAACACCTATGTGAGAATGCTATTCATTGACAACAGCTCAGCGTTCAACGCTATAGTGCCCTCAAAGCTCATCAATAAGCAAAGGACCCTGGGACTTAACATCTCCCTCTGCAACTGGATCCTGGACTTCCTGACTGGTCGCCCCCAGGTGGTAAGGGTAAGTAACAACACATCCGGCACGCTGATCCTCGACACAAGGGCCCCTCAGGTGTGCGTGCTCAGTCCTCTCCTGTTCTCCCTGTTCACTCATGACTGCACGGCCAGGCACGACTCCAACATCGTCATTAAATTTGCTGATGACACAACAGTCGTAGGCCTGATCACCGACAACAACGAGACAGCCTATAGGGAGGTCAGAGACCTATCTGTGTGGTCCCAGGACAACAACCTCTCCCTCAACGTGATCAAGACAAAGGGGATGATTGTGGACTATAGGAAAAAGAGGACTGAGCACGCCCCCATTCTCATTGACGGGGCTGCAGTGGAGCATATTGAGAGATTCAAGTTCCTTGGTGTCCACATCACCAACAAACGAACATGGTCCCAGCACACCAAGACAGTCGTGAAGAGGGCACCACAAATTGTATTCCCCCTCAGGAGACTTAAAAGATTTGGCATGGGTCTTCAGATCCTCAAAAGGTTCTAGAGCTGCAGAGCATCCTGACTGGTTGCATCACTGTTTTGTATGGCAACTGCTCGGCCACCAAGGCACTACAGAGGGTAGTGCGACCAGCCCAGTACATCACTGGGCCAAGCTTCCTACCATCCAGGATCTCTTTACCAGGCGGTGTCAGATGAAGGCCCTAAAATTGTCAAAGACCCCAGCCACCCAAGTCATAGACTGTTCTCTCTGCACCCACACGGCAAGCGGTACCGGAGCGCCAAGTCTAGGTCAAAGATGCTTCTAAACAGCTTCTACCCCCACGCCATAAGACTCCTGAACATCTAGTCAAATAGCTACCCAGACTATTTGCATTGCCCCCGCCCCCTCCAACTCTTTACGCCACTTCTACTCTCTGTTGTTATCTATGCATAGTCACTTTAATAACTCTACCTACATGTACAGTTGAAGTCGGAAGTTTACATACACTTAGGTTGGAGTCATTAAAACTCGGTTTTCAACCACTCCACAAATTTCTTGTTAACAAGTTTTGGCAAGTCGGTTGGGACATCTACTTTGTGCATGACACAAGTAATTTTACCAACAATTGTTTACAGACATATTATTTAACTTATAATTCACTGTATCACAATTCCAGTGGGTCATAAGTTTACATACACTAAGTTGACTGTGCCTTTAAATAGCTTGGAAAATTCCAGAAAATGATGTCATGACTTGAGAAGCTTCTAATAGGCTAATTTACCTTGTTTGAGTCAATTGGAGGTGTACCTGTGGATGTATTTCAAGGCCTACATTCAAACTCAGTGCCTATTTGCTTGACATCACAGGAAAATAAAAATAAATCAGCCAAGACCTCAGAAAAACGCCACAAGTCTGGTTCATCCTTGGGAGCAATTTCCAAATGCCTGAAGGTACCCCGTTCATCTGTACAAACAATAGTACGCAAGTATAAACACCACGGGACCACTCAGCTGTCATCCCATTCAGGAAGGAGACGTGTTCTGTCTCCTAGAGATGAACGTACTTTTGTGCAAAAAGTGCAAATCAATCTCAGAACAACAGCAAAGGACCTTGTGAAGATTCTGGAGGAAACGGGTACAAAAGTATCCGTATCCACAGTAAAACGAGTCCTATATCGACATAACCTGAAAGGCAAGGAAGAAGCCACTGCTGCAAAACCATAAGAAAAAAGCTAGACTACGGTTTGCAACTGCACATGGGGACGAAGATTGTACTTTTTGGAGAAATGTCCTCTGTTCTGATGAAACAGAAATAGAACTGATTGACCATAATAACCATTGTTCTGTTTGAAGGAAAAAGGGGGAGGCTTGCAAGCCAAAGAACACCATCCTAACCATGAAGCTCGGGGGTGGAAATATCATGTTGTGGGGTGTTTTGCTGCAGGAGGGTCTGGTGCACTTCACAAAATAGATGGCATCATGGGGTAGGAAAATTATGTGGATATATTGAAGCAACATCTCAAGACATCAGTCAGGAAGTTGAAGCTTGGCTGCAAATGGGTCTTCCAAATGGACAATGACCCCAAGTATACTTCCAAAGTTGTGGCAAAATGGCTTAAGGACAACAAGGTCAAGGTATTGGAGTGGCCATCACAAAGCCCTGACCTCAATTTTATAGAAAATGTGTTGGCAAAACTGAAAAAGCGTGTGCGAGAAAGGAGACCTACAAACCTGACTCAGTTACACCAGCTCTGTCAGGAGGAATGGGCCAAAATTCTCCCAACATATTGTGGGATGTTTGTGGAAGGCTACCCGAAACGTTTGACGCAAGTTAAACAATTTAAAGACAATGCTACCAAATACAAATTGAGTGTATGTAAACTTCTGACCCACTGGGAATGTGATGAAATAAAATCTGAAATAAATCATTCTCTCTACTATTATTCTGACATTTCACATTCTTAAAAAAAAGTGTGATCCTAACTGACCTAAGACAGCGAATTTTTACTAGGATTAAATATCATGAATTGTGAAAAACTGAGTTTAAATGTAGTTGGCTAAGGTATATGTAAACTTTAGACTTCAACTGTACATACTACCTCAACTAACCAGTGGCCCCACACATTGAATCTGTATCGGTACCCCTCTGTATATACAGTGGGGCAAAAAGTATTTAGTCAACCACCAATTATGCAAGTTCTCCCACTTAAAAAGATGAGAGAGGCTGTTTTTCAGTCTCTCGGTCCCAGCTTTGATGCACCTGTACTGACCTCACCTTCTGGATGATAGCGGGGTGAACAGGCCGTGCCTCGGGTGGTTGATGTCCTTGATTATTTTTTTGGCCTTCCTGTGACATTGGGTGCTGTAGATGTCCTGGAGGGCAGGCAGTGTGCTGCGTTAGACAGACCGCACTACCCTCTGGATAGCCCTCGTTGAAGAGAGTCTGTAACATGTAACATGTAACATGTAATGTTTGATATCAACGTTTGTTAATTAGCTATCTAGTAGATAGTTAGTAAATGTAGTTATTGACTATATTGGTTGTAGTAATTTAACTTTGCTAACTAATGTTAGCTAGCTAGCTACCTCTGCTAACGTTACAGCTCCTACAGCGATAGCTAGCTAGCCACCTAGCTAAATTGTTTTGTTGACAAAAAATAGGTCTGCTTCTTACCTTGTTGCAGAGTCTCATAAATTGTTGTGCCTTTGAAAGGGAAGTGGTATGGTGGAGTTTTCAAATCGCATTCATTTGATTGGTCATTTTCAACCGTCACGTCCTCACTTCTGGTTGTCTTCGTTTGATCTGATTATTTACCTTTCAATCACTATCAAACCCGTTCACAGGGTTGGTTAACTCGGGAGACTCCTTTGGTGTCTAGAGAGTTAGGTAAACCAGCCTTTAAAAATGTCCCTGCAGAATCGGTGGAATGATCACACGCTAACACAGTTCACTTTCATAGCAGCCACATACAAACAGCTTGATCACTTTGATCGATGTAGCGATAATTCCTTCTCACATCTAAATGCTCTCCTGCTCTCACTTTTTCCCTTTGCTTGTGGACTTCAGTGCACAACACATCATTGCACAACACACCCGGCGAAAAAAACTTTCCAAGCCAAACCTTCATTTCATAACCAGTAACCGCTACACACATCTTTGTCACCATTATTAGCTAACGTCATAGTCAACATAGCTACTAGAACTAACACATTAGTAAACCCGCTACAATCATGCAATACAGTGTACAGTCAGCAAGCAGTCTTAGCAGTTACACCGGCGGGCCCCGGTGGCAATAAATAAATAAAAACAAAAGCTTCCCATGACTTGGAAGAGTTCCAGTGTTGGATAGCCCTAGCCAACATAGCATCCCTCTCTGTTTTTGCCGGGTGTTTGAGTAGGATAAACTAGCAAGCTGCCTTTTCTAGCTAACTGAAAGAAAATACAACAAAATCTCTCTCTCGCTCTCTCTTTCTTGCTTCTCCTTCATTTTTGAAGCTCTGATAGGTTGGAGAAGGTGCTCTGGAAGTTGTCATAATTACTGTGTAAGGAGGGGGGGATAACCATGAGCCTCCCAGGTTTTGTATTGATGTCAATATACCCAGAGAACCACGGAAACTATCCGTTCTCCGGCTACCCCATGGTGCTACCCTACAGAGTGCTGTTGAGGCTACTGTAGACCTTCATTGCAAAACAGTGTGTTTTAATAAATTATTTGGTGACGTGAATATATTTAGTATAGTTTTATCTAAAAAGGATAACTAATGTTTCACTATTTTTATTTATATGAAATTCACTGAGGAGGATGGTCCTGCCCTTCTTCCTCTGAGGAGCCTCCAGTGGGTCTACTGTAAATATACTTTCAAATAGGAAGAATTGGTGCCTCTAGGTCATTTCAGACAGTTGTTAGGGGACCTTTTTACATAAGAATGTGTCTGTTTTTATGATTGTGTTTTGCTTTTTGTGTATTGTTGTGTATAATAAGGTGTATTTTATTGTGTATATGAATGTGTAGTTTAATATGTTTATTGTATTTTGATGTGTATTGTGGTGCTATACAGGGCTCATCTGGAAAAGAGACCTTGGTGTCAGCATTGACTGCCTGTCAAAATAAAGGTTAAATAAAACTCTCCCTTCTATTTCCATACATTTGATTGGCTGATGAGTTTCTGCCGTCTTTCATGAAACTACACTTCCTGTCCCATCAAAACAGAAACTCTGTGATATAAGTGCGTCGCTTCAGCAGAAATGGAAGAGGAAGCAAGACATTGCACTGGCAAATTTTTTTCTGGTTCATATACAAGAACCGACCCAGCTGCTAACGCATTAGGTCTATGGGAGAAGCACCGCTTAGAGCTGCAATATGTAACTTTTCAAATCAAATCAAACTTTATTTGTCACATGCGCCGAATACAACAAGTGTAGACCTTAACGTGAAATGCCTACTTACAATCCCTTAACCAGTGCAGTACAAGTAGAGTTAAGAAAATATTTACCAAATAAACTAAAGTAAAAAATTATTAAAAAGTGACACAATAATAGAACAATAATGAGGCTATATACAGTGGTCGGTCACCCAACGTTTTGGGTGACCCGACCAAATTCACACAGAAATGTGAATTATAGATATGGTATTCTCTTCGAAAGCAAGTCTAAGAAGCTGTTCTACGTGCGCTCTTTCTATTCTTCCAGTTCTTAAGTTTTGTTTTTTGGGTCTTTTACTTTCAGTTTTGTACACCAGCTTCAAACAGCTGAAAATGCAGTATTTTTGGTTATTGAAAAGATATTTCACAACGGTTTAGATGGCACAATGATTATCTTGCTTGTTTTGTCACATAAACTCAAATTTGACAAACTATTGGAATTTTAGCAACCAGGAAATGTCAGAGCGATTTCGGCATATTTTTTCATTTATCCATATTGGTCAACCAGCCTTCTTAGCTAGCCTTTAATGTGTTATTTTCTTTGATAAGATTTTCTTTCTTTTATTGCCCTTAATGATTTTTTTATTTTATTGTTTTAAGTGTTGCTATTTTAAATACACTTAAAGTAAAGTTTTAATTTAAGTTTGATTTGATATTGGATCTTAAATTGATGATTGTATGAATATAGACTCCATTGTTATTAAAATATTAAAACAATGTATGAACTAGGTTATAGGGCTACTAAATCAATGTTTGTGTGCGTGTGTGTGTGGGGGGGGGGGGGTGCTTTGGAGGGGTGGTGTATTGTGTAAATAAAAGGGGCATTGTGTGATTGTTGTGTAAATGTAACTGAATGGCAGATGTACTGTAGCATAGTGGCCTAAATATCTCTACTGGATTAGAAAAGCAGGAAGCCCCAAGCTAGGTCTGAGTGTGGGAACTGAGCTGTGACTGAACGGTGCTTATTGAAGGCCTTGGTTACTGTTTTGAACAGTTCCTTAATTTGAGCGGTTGGAAATCCAGATGTTATCATCAGCCTGTTTTGACTCACTCACCTTGTGATAATCAGAGGGTCTGTGAGGCCCACTACTTACATTTAGCTGCTAGCCTTGCCAAAGACTCCAATACTATCTCATTGCTGCTAGTTTACTAAAGACTGCCAAATGATCTTATGTTGTGGAATTGATGATATTCCCACATCAAATGAAGACATTACTGGCAGTTTCCAAGATGAGGCTTAATTTGTGTTCAGGAGTTTTCAAATTAGTATTAATGCACATTGTCGATAAATTGTCAATTTATTGTAACATTGTGTGATAAGGTTTTCTCATCAGCCTTCTCAGTGTGGGAGTTATTAAGGCTCATTCTCCAGAAATTCTTTAGGGGTGGACACAGAGACCTTGAGCTCTCAGGAGGTAGATGATATCTAACTCCCTCCATCTCACATTAGAAACCACTGAGACACAATGAGACCATTGTTCTATATCTCCACTTTGGCTTAGCTTTTTTCGCCTCACTCTCTCTCTCTGTCTCTCTCTGTCTTTCTCTCTCTCTCTCTGTCATGCTGGAGATTTCTGCTTAATCTCCTTCTGTCTTGTTCGTTTGTCTCTCCTCTCCTCCGTTCTGTCATTTGCTCTTGGTATTCCCTTGCTCGCTACCAGTGGGGTTGATGGATGAAGAGATGACAGCAGGTCTTTTAACACATGGATTACCAGACTTTCTCTTATCTGGGACAAGAGAGTAGTGTGTGTGCCACAGCTACCCCCAGGCTTGGCCTGTTTCCTGTCCCGTACCCCACTCCCTCCTGTCCCATTCTCTCTTCTCTCTCTCTTTACCAGTCACGAGCCTTTGGCTATCCCAGACCTGTCATTACCTGGTCCTGGCTGGAAATACCTTATCTACAGACCCCCCCCCCACCTCCACCCATATCAATTCCCCTGAGAGACTATAGCCCCTACCTGCCCCAAACATCCTTCCAAATAGCCCTGGGTCATGTTCAGTAGGGCACGTCCTAGCAAACAAGAAGATGGCGCTGAGGTGGATAGCAGCCATCTGTCTCCTGACCAATTTTGCAATTTTGTGTTTTTTGCACTGATCTGAACTTTTTTTGTACATTTCCGCCATAATTTCGTATGACCGAAAACAGTTTCTCGACAACAGAACAACAATCACTAACCTCGATTTGGATTAAGATTTCTACTTCAATGAGTCGACAGCTGTGAATGTACTGCTCATTCCGGACCAGGCCCTAATCCCCGGGACTCGAGAGGAAGAGATGGTGCAAGAGAGGCAAACGAGCGGGCTCTCTGACGTGACTACGTTGGCGATTAAATAAACAGCCTTTACCCTCCGTTCTATTGGCGAACGTAGAATATATATACAAAAGTATGTGTTGGAGGTTGAAATTTGTGGATTTGGCTATTTTGTTGCTGACAGGTGTATAAAAATCGAGCACACAGCCATGCAATCCCCATAGACAAACATTGGCAGTAGAATGGCCTTACTGAAGAGCTCAGTGACTTCTGAAGTGGCTGTGTTTCGCAGATGCCAGGAGAATGCTACCTGCCCGAATGCATAGAGCCAACTGTAAAGTTTGGTGAAGGAGGAATAATGATCTGGGGCTGTTTTTCATGGTTCGTGCTAGACCTCTTATTCTTTTATTTATTTCACCTTTATTTAACCAGGTAGGCAAGTTGAGAACAAGTTCTCATTTACAATTGCGACCTGGCCAAGATAAAGCAAAGCAGTTCGACACATACAACGACACAGAGTTACACATGGAGTAAAACAAACATACAGTCAAATAATACAGTATAAACAAGTCTATATACGATGTGAGCAAATTAGGTGAGGTAAGGGAGGTAAAGGCAAAAAAAGGCCATGGTGGCAAAGTAAATACAATATAGCAAGTAAAACACTGGAATGGTAGATTTGCAATGGAAGAATGTGCAAAGTAGAAATAAAAATAATGGGGTGCAAAGGAGCAAAATAAATAAATAAATACAGTAGGGAAAGAGGTAGTTGTTTGGGCTAAATTATAGGTGGGCTATGTACAGGTGCAGTAATCTGTGAGCTGCTCTGACAGTTGGTGCTTAAAGCTAGTGAGGGAGATACGTGTTTCCAGTTTCAGAGATTTTTGTAGTTCGTTCCAGTCATTGGCAGCAGAGAACTGGAAGGAGAGGCGGCCAAAGAAAGAGAGATATACCTGCTGGAGCGTGTGCTACAGGTGGGAGATGCTATGGTGACCAACGAGCTGAGATAAGGGGGGACTTTACCTAGCAGGGTCTTGTAGATGACATGGAGCCAGTGGGTTTGGCGACGAGTATGAAGCGAGGGCCAGCCAACGAGAGCGTACAGGTCGCAATGGTGGGTAGTATATGGGGCTTTGGTGACAAAACGGATTGCACTGTGATAGACTGCATCCAATTTGTTGAGTAGGGTATTGGAGGCTATTTTGTAAATGACATCGCCAAAGTTGAGGATTGGTAGGATGGTCAGTTTTACAAGGGTATGTTTGGCAGCATGAGTGAAGGATGCTTTGTTGCGAAATAGGAAGCCAATTCTAGATTTAACTTCGGATTGGAGATGTTTGATATGGGTCTGGAAGGAGAGTTTACAGTCTAACCAGACACCTAAGTATTTGTAGTTGTCCACGTATTCTAAGTCAGAGCCGTCCAGAGTAGTGATGTTGGACAGGCGGGCAGGTGCAGGTAGCGATCGGTTGAAGAGCATGCATTTAGTTTTACTTGTGTTTAAGAGCAATTGGAGGCCACAGAAGGAGAGTTGTATGGCATTGAAGCTTGCCTGGACGGGTTGTTAACACAGTGTCCAAAGAAGGGCCAGAAGTATACAGAATTGTGTCGTCTGCGTAGAGGTGGATCAGAGACTCACCAGCAGCAAGAGCGACCTCATTGATATATACAGAGAAGAGAGTCGGTCCAAGAATTGAACCCTGTGGCACCCCCATAGAGACTGCCAGAGGTCCGGACAGCAGACCCTCCGATTTGATACACTGAACTCTATCAGAGAAGTAGTTGGTGAACCAGGCGAGGCAATCATTTGAGAAACCAAGGCTGTCGAGTGTGCCGATGAGGATGTGGTGATTGACAGAGTTGAAAGCCTTTGCCAGATCAATGAATACGGCTGCACAGTAATGTTTCTTATCGATGGCGGTTAAAATATCATTTAGGACCTTGAGCGTGGCTGAGGTGCACCCATGACCAGCTCTGAAACCAGATTGCATAGCAGAGAAGGTATGGTGAGATTCGAAATGGTCGGTAATCTGTTTGTTGACTTGGCTTTCGAAGACCTTAGAAAGGCATGGTAGGATAGATATAGGTCTGTAGCAGTTTGGGTCAAGAGTGTCCCCCCCTTTGAAGAGGGGGATGACCGCAGCTGCTTTCCAATCTTTGGGAATCTCAGACGACACGAAAGAGAGGTTGAACAGGCTAGAAATAGGGGTGGCAACAATTTTGGCAGATAATTTTAGAAAGAAAGGATCCAGATTGTCTAGCCCGCTGATTTGTAGGGGTCCAGATTTTGCAGCTCTTTCAGAACATCAGCTGAACGGATTTGGGAGAAGGAGAAATGGGGAAGGCTTGGGCAAGTTGCTGTGGGGGGTGCAGTGCTGTTGACCGAGGTAGGAGTAGCCAGGTGGAAAGCATGGCCAGCCGTAGAAAAATACTTATTGAAATTCTCAATTATGTTGGATTTATCAGTGGTGACAGTGTTTCCTATCTTCAGTGCAGTGGGCAGCTGGGAGGAGGTGTTCTTATTCTCCATGGACTTTACAGTGTCCCAGAACTTTTTTGAGTTAGTGTTGCAGGAAAGCCTTGGCTTTTCTAACTGCCTGTGTGTAATGGTTTCTAGCTTCCCTGAACAGCTGCATATCACGGGGGCTGTTCGATGCTAATGCAGAACGCCATAGGATGTTTTTGTGTTGGTTAAGGGCAGTCAGGTCTGGGGAGAACCAAGGGCTATATCTGTTCCTGGTTCTAAATTTCTTGAATGGGGCATGTTTATTTAAGATGGTTAGGAAGGCATTTAAAAAAAATATCCAGGCATCCTCTACTGACGGGATGAGATCAATATCCTTCCAGGATACCCCGGCCAGGTCGATTAGAAAGGCCTGCTCACTGAAGTGTTTCAGGGAGCGTTTGACAGTGATGAGTGGAGGTCGTTTGACCGCTGACCCATTACGGATGCAGGCAATGAGGCAGTGATCGCTGAGATCTTGGTTGAAGACAGCAGAGGTGTATTTAGAGGGCAAGTTGGTTAGGATGATATCTATGAGGGTGCCCGTGTTTAAGGCTTTTGGGAGGTACCTGGTAGGTTCATTGATAATTTGTGTGAGATTGAGGGCATCAAGTTTAGATTGTAGGATGGCTGGGGTGTTAAGCATGTTCCAGTTTAGGTCGCCTAGCAGCACGAGCTCTGAAAATAGATGGGGGCAATCAGTTCACATATGGTTTTTAAAAGTAGAAGTTCAATTTGTTTGGGTACAGACCTGGATAGTAGGACAGAACTCTGCAGGCTATCTTTGCAGTAGATTGCAACACCGCCCCCTTTGGCAGTTCTATCTTGTCTGAAAATGTTGTAGTTTGGGATTAAAATTTCAGAATTTTTGGTGGTCTTCCTAAGCCAGGATTCAGACACAGCTATAACATCCGGGTTGGCAGTGTGCTAAAGCAGTGACTAGAACAAACTTAGGGAGGAGGCTTCTAATGTTAACATGCATGAAACCAAGGCTATTACGGTTACAGAAATCGTCAAAAGAGAGCGCCTGGGGAATAGGAGTGGAGCTAGGCACTGCAGGGCCTGGATTCACCTCTACATCGCCAGAGGAACAGAGGAGGAGTAGAATAAGGGTACGGCTAAAAGCAATAAGAATTGTTCGTCTAGAACGTCAGGAACAGAGAGTAAAAGGAGGTTTCTGGGGGCGATAAAATAGCATCAAGGTATAATGTTCATACAATGAGATTTTCAGGATTTTTTTTTTTAGATTCTGCCTCTCACAGTTGAAGTGTACCTATGATAAAAATGACAGACCTCTACATGCTTTGTAAGTAGGAAAACCTGCAAAATCGGCAGTGTATCAAATACTTGTTCTCCCCAATTTTATTCTTCTTATTATAAAATCTTATAATATAAAATAACGGCATGTGACTTATAAGCATATCTTGTCTGCTAAGTGAACAAGCCTACAGCCTATGGCACATAGACAGGTAACATACAGTAGGCCAACTCATATTCTGTTCTTCTGTAATACATGTTCTTCATATCATGTTTCTGTAGACCTGCCTAAAATACAGTGCCCTGCGAAAGTATTCGGACCCCTTGAACTTTGCGACCTTTTGCCACATTTCAGGCTTCAAACATAAAAATATAAAACTGTTTTTTTTTGTGAAGAATCAACAACAAGTGGGACACAATCATGAAGTGGAACGACATTTATTGGATATTTCAAACTTTTTTAACAAATCAAAAACTGAAAAATTGGCCGTGCAAAATTATTCAGCCCCCTTAAGTTAATACTTTGTAGCGCCACCTTTTGCTGCGATTACAGCTGCAAGTCGCTTGGGGTATGTCTCTATCAGTTTTGGACATCGAGAGACTGAAATTTTTTCCCATTCCTCCTTGCAAAACAGCTCGAGCTCAGTGAGGTTGGATGGAGAGCATTTGTGAACAGCAGTTTTCAGTTCTTTCCACAGATTCTCGATTGGATTCAGGTCTGGACTTTGACTTGGCCATTCTAACACCTGGATATGTTCATTTTTGAACCATTACATTGTAGATTTTGCTTTATGTTTTGGATCATTGTCTTGTTGGAAGACAAATCTCCGTCCCAGTCTCAGGTCTTTTGCAGACTCCATCAGGTTTCTTCCAGAATGGTCCTGTATTTGGCTCCATCCATCTTCCCATCAATTTTAACCATCTTCCCTGTCCCTGCTGAAGAAAAGCAGGCCCAAACCATGATGCTGCCACCACCATGTTTGACAGTGGGGATGGTGTGTTCAGTGTGATGAGCTGTGTTGCTTTTACGCCAAACATAACGTTTTGCATTGTTGCCAAAAAGTTCAATTTTGGTTTCATCTGACCAGAGCACCTTCTTCCACATGTTTGGTGTGTCTCCCAGGTGGCTTGTGGCAAACTTTAAACAACACTTTTTATGGATATCTTTAAGAAATGGCTTTCTTCTTGCCACTCTTCCATAAACGCCAGATTTGTGCAATATACAACTGATTGTTGTCCTATGGACAGTCTCCCATCCAGAGTGATCATGACCTGCCTGGTGTGTTCCTTGTTCTTCATGATGCTCTCTGCGCTTTTAACGGACCTCTGAGACTATCACAGTGCAGGTGCATTTATACGGAGACTTGATTACACACAGGTGGATTGTATTTATCATCATTAGTCATTTAGGTCAACATTGGATCATTCAGAGATCCTCACTGAACTTCTGGAGAGAGTTTGCTGCACTGAAAGTAAAGGGGCTGAATAATTTTGCACGCCCAATTTTTCAGTTTTTGATTTGTTAAAAAAAATTGAAATATCCAATAAATGTCGTTCCACTTCATGATTGTGTCCCACTTGTTGTTGATTCTTCACAAAAAAATACAGTTTTATATCTTTATGTTTGAAGCCTGAAATGTGGCAAAAGGTCGCAAAGTTCAAGGGGGCCGAATACTTTCGCAAGGCACTGTAAATAATGGATTTATTGTGATTGTGTACATTCAATTGATTTATTCAACTTTTTAAAATGTAGATGTTCCAAAGGCGTGTATCAGAGGCTTGTATGTTTGGAGTTCTAGAGATGCTAAACGTGTTTATTTTAATTAACGGTCAATTACAATGAGACTGGCAGTCTTTTGCATGACAATAACCGGCTGACAAAATGTCATGACTGCCACAGCCCTATGTGTGTTTGTTTGTTAACAACAGCTGGTGCACGATCTCTAATGTTAAGGAAGTCTCTAGGTTTTTCTCGCTTGAGTTAGAATACCTCAAGCTGCAGACCGTACTATTTACCAAGTTTTCATCTATATTTTTCATAGCTGTCTATAGACCACCACAAACCAATGCTGGCACTAAGGCCGCATTCAACGAGCTGTATAGGGCCATAGTGGCAAGTGATTTTAATGCAGGGAACCTGAAATCTGTCTTAACTCATTTTTTACCAGAATGTCACCTGTGCAACTAGAGGCAACAAAACTCTAGATCACCTTTACTCCACACACAGAAACGCATGAGAACAAAGTTCTCCCTCGCCCTCAATTTGGCAAATTTGACCATAACTCTATCCTCCTGATTCCTGTTTACAAGCAAAAACTCAAAGAGGACATACCAGTTGCAGTCTCAATACGAAGTGGTCCGAAGAAGCGGATGCTAAGCTACAGGACTGTTTCACTTGCGCAGCCTGCAATATGTTCTGCGATTAATACGATAACATTGACGAGTTTACCACATCAGTCACCAGCTTCATTAATAAGTGCATTGACAACATCCTTCCCACAGTGACCGTACATATCCCAACCAGAATCCATGGGCTACAGGCAACATCTGCACTGAGCTAAAGGCTAAAGCCGCCGCTTTCAAGTAGTGGGACACTAATCAGGACACATAAGATATCCCGCTATGACCTACGACAAGCCATCAAACACTCAAAATGTCAGGACCGAGATCGAATCCTACTATGCCGGCTCATCTGGTGTTGCAGGGCTGGCAAATTATGATGGATTACGAAGGGAAACTCAGCCGCCAGCGCCCAGTGACTTAAGCCTTCCAGACGATCTAAATTCCTTCTATGCTCGCTTCGACACAAGCAAAACTGAACCGTGCATGAGAGCCCCACCTGTTCCGGACGACTGTTTGATCTCGCTCTCCTTAGCCGATGTGAGTAAGACCTGTTAAACAGGTTAACGTTTATACTCAGAGCATGCACTGACCAGCTGGCAAATGTCTTCACTGACAATTTCGGCCCCGTGTATATAGCCAAGTTATCATTACTCATTGTGTATTTATTCCTTGTTATTATTTTTCTATTATTTCCCAAAAGAATCTCTCTGCATTAGTCTACACCTTAGTCTACACCTGTTGTTTACAAACATGTTTGTACTACCCTCAGCCCTCAGGCCATGTTTGTACTACCCTCGGCCCTCAGGCCATGTTTGTACTACCTGAGGCCATGTTTTTACTACCCTCGGCCCTCAGGCCATGTTTGTACTACCTCAGGCCATGTTTTCACTACCCTCGGCCCTCAGGCCATGTTTGTACTACCCTCGGCCCTCAGGCCATGTTTGTACTACCCTCGGCCCTCAGGCCATGTTTTTACTACCCTCGGCCCTCAGGCCATGTTTGTACTACCCTCGGCCCTCAGGCCATGTTTGTACTACCCTCAGCCCTCAGGCCATGTTTGTACTACCCTCGGCCCTCAGGCCATGTTTGTACTACCTGAGGCCATGTTTTTACTACCCTCGGCCCTCAGGCCATGTTTGTACTACCTCAGGCCATGTTTTCACTACCCTCGGCCCTCAGGCCATGTTTGTACTACCCTCGGCCCTCAGGCCATGTTTGTACTACCCTCGGCCCTCAGGCCATGTTTTTACTACCCTCGGCCCTCAGGCCATGTTTGTACTACCCTCGGCCCTCAGGCCATGTTTTCTCTCTACTGTGCTTCTCTTTGTCTTCTGCTCTGGTGGCACTGATGAGGATAGGGTCCTCAGGGGGGGAGCAATTATGAAGATATTGATACAGATCAGATACAGAACTACTTAGCAAAGATTAGTTAGTGTGTGTGTGTTTTTGCATGGGTGCGTGTGCATGTGTCTATTATGGTAAAATAGTATAGGTGGGATTCAGTGCTTCCCATTTTTCACAACACATTTTATCTAAGGTTTTGCTAATGCTTTACATTTTTGGAGCTCGTGATCTATGAAGGTGATGCATGGCGTCCATTTTGTTCCAGAGGACTCTTGAGACTTCTACAGAGACATCTATCTCATCCTGACCACCATGTTATCTCTAGCCCGCTCAGCCCTCACGTCCCCGGTGGGTTTAGCTAGAACATATCTCTTAGTTCAGCTCACTGCTCTGTGAGTCAGATGGGCTCAGCGCTGGGCTGGACTAGAGCTGGGCAGAAAGGAGTATCAGAGTGTGTGTTTGTGTGTGTGAGGGGGGGGGGTGTGTGTGTGCGTGTACACGTGACTGTGTTTGTTCTTTTATCTGTGTGCGCCAATGTGTGTACAGTACACGTGCGTGTGTGAGCAAGTGAGTAGCCTTAAGCGTAAATCATAGTCGACAGACACTGAGCCGCGATAGTCCAGCGTCCCATTGTGACATAGCTACATGCTTCTGAGACCACCATCTCTGTCCGGTACACGTCCAGTACACTTCATTTGAATGTGTTGATAGTTGGAGAAATTGCTTGAGTTGCGCTGAGAATTCTAAAAGTATGAAAGCCAACAATCTAATATTCTAGAACACTGCTGTGCGTTTGCCTACAAGTTTGGTACTCTGATAGACCCTTAAGTGTGTGAGTTACGGCTCCAAGTCATACATTCAGCCTCTGCTTGGCCTATTGCCCAAGGCTCACACAGCGAGAGACATGAAAGTAATTGCCTGCCTGCATCTCACACTATTCTTGTAAACTAACTCCTAACTGAACCACAGGACTCTCTCATAGCTTTTCATGTACTTCGACACCACCTGCAACATTTTTCTGTGTTGAGCCAAAAGCAGAATGCTAACAGCAAATGCTAATGCTAAAACACTACTAACAGCTAATGCTAACAGCTAGAGCTAGCTGCCAGAGGGTAACCAATGACTCATTTTCGATTTCCAACCATCTGTTGGCCTACATCACACTGTGAACTCAATATAAGAACAGTTTTCTCTTTCTTTCTCTCTTTGTTTTCTTCCCCCCTCTTTTCTTCTGGTTTCTAGGGGTGGCACTCAGGCCTGAGTTAACTACAAATATCAGGCCTCTCCTCAGATCACCCTGGCAACCACAGCCACTGCCAAAACGCCCTCTATGCTGAACTTTTATTCAAGGTTGGGAAGGGCCCTGTGTGCGTGTGTGTGCGCAAGTGAGTGTGTGTGAGTGTGTGTCAAGGGTATATAGTAAAACAAAAATAGCTTGTGTTTTATTTTTCTCCTCTTCTCTCTCCCTCTCCTATTCTCTTTTTCATGATCTCCCTCATCAGGACTGGGTTAAGTAAACTTTAGTCTCATTGTATTATAGGACTGCCGTTTGTTGTGTAATGATTGAGGAAAGTGCTTTGGGCCGTTGAGCCGAGAGATCGGCTGCCCTACTTCTGACTGACTACGTCTCTCACTCTGTCAGTGTATTTGTGTGAGTGTGTGTTCATCACCCCTCTCACAACTCTTTCCAACTGGCTGCTTTGCTACAGAGAAAGCCTCAAGGTTGCTTCTCTCTCTCTCTCGCTCTCTCGCTCTTTCTCTCTCTCTCTCTCTCTCTCTCTCTCTCTCTCTCTCTCTCTCTCTCTCTCTCTCTCTCTCTCTCTGCCTCTCTGTCTCCTCTCTCTCTCAAGTCAAGGGGCTTTATTGGCATGGGAAACATATGTTTACATTACCAAAGCCAGTGAAAATAGATAAACAAAAGTGTAATAAACAAAAAATTAACAGTAAACCAAAATAATAGACATTTCAAATGTCTGTCTGTCTGTCTCTCTGTCTGTCTGTCTGTCTGTCTGTCTCTCTCTCTCTATGTTTGTGTGTGCATGTATGTGCCATAGGTGTGGTACAGACCAGTAAGTTCACCAGTAGAGCTGTGATGTCGTATAACAGTTAAAGACAGTGAACAATCTGTCTGTGATCTAGTGTCATTCTAGTTTCATTCTCTTCCTACAGCATGGCAGCCATTCCCTTAGATCCCTCTGCCTACAATTTCAGTTAAAGAGCCCCTGGAGCCCCATTGGGAAATGTACAGTTGTTTTTAGAAAGTTGTGCAGTCTGCGGTTCTATTGAAAGCACTCCCCCTCCCTCTCTTTTCCCGCCTAGAGCAATGACTGGCAGACGCCCAATGGATGAATGGTCTGGCTTTTAGGGCACTATGCTGCTGTCCAGCCAAATAACTCACATGGCTGTCACATGGCACATACTGTCTGTCACTCAGACCCTGACTTTCCCCAACACTGGCTAATGGAGCTTTCAATCAAACTCTGTTTGTGAATTTCATTGGCATGGTTGGGATCAATTCCATTTCAATCCAGTCAATTCAGGAAGTGATTGACTGAATTGAAATTGAATTTGACCCCAACCCAAGCCGTTCAAATCAATAAGGGAATGTCATATATAATATATTTTGCAAACAGACAAACATCTGTATACTGTTGTGTTACATACGTCCTTCTCATCTTCATCAAAATATCAGGGCAGAAACGTTGACTTGGTATGATAATGACGCCCTGCAGAGAGAGATGCACAAGAGAGATGCAGAGGTGTAGCTTCAGATGCCGGCTAATCTTCTGCACTTTGGGCATTAGCATCCATCTGGAACATCCTGTTTTACCCAGATTCCCCAAAGCCCTGCCTCTGTCATATTCTCCCATTCACACTGTGTGTGTGTGTGATCCTGTTTGTATGTGGGTCTTTGAATCCCTGCCATTGTGTGTGGGCCTTTGATTTCAAATCAAATCAAATTGTATTTGTCACATGCTTTGTAAACAGCAGCTGAAGACTAACAGTGAAAGGCTTACTTACGGGTCCTGTTCCAACAAGAAAGAGTTAAAGATAAATGTTTTTTTTAAATAAAAGAAATAAATGGTGAAAGGAAATACACAGTGAATAATGACAACAACAAAAAAAACATGGCTATATACAGGGAGTACCAGTACCCAGTCGATGTGCAGCGGTACGAGGTAATTGAGGTAGCTATGTACATACAGGTAGGTTTAAAGTGACTAGGCAACAGGATAGATAATAGACAGTAGCAATTTGAAAGTGTGTGTGTGGCATCAGTATGCATGTGTTATGTAGTGTGTGTGTGTGTGTGGCATCATAATGCATGTGTTATGTAGTGTGTGTGTGGCATCAGTATGTATATGTTATGTAGTGTGTGTGTGTGTGTGTGTGTGTGTGTGGCATCAGTATGCATGTGTTATGTAGTGTGTGTGGGTCGATGCAGGTCGCCTGGGTAGCCATTTGATAAGCTATTTAGCAGTCTTGTTTAGCTTATGGCTTGGGGGTAAAAGCTGTTCAGGGTCCTGTTGGTTCCAGACTTGGGGCACTGGTACTGCTTGCCGTGTGGCAACAGAGAGAACAGTCTATGACGGGTGGCTGGAGTCTTTGACAATTTTCTGGGTCTTCCTCTGACACCGCCTGGTATAGAAGTCTGTAACGCCTTGCGGTCGGATGCCTTGCAGTTGCCGTACCAATCAGTGATGCAGCCACACAAGATGCAGCTTCTCAATGTTGCAGCTGTAGAACATTTTGAGGATCTGCAAAACCGTGGCAAATATTTCCAGCCTTCCTTAGTCATGTGGACACAGAGGAACTTGAAGCTCTCGACCTGGCCCACAACAGCCCCGTTAATGTGAATAGGGACGTGCTCGCCTTTCCATTTCCTGTAGCCCATGATCAGTTCCTTTGTCTTGCTGACGTTGAGGGAGAGTTTGTTGCCCTGGCACCACACCACACTGATTAGTCCTACCACCGTTGTGTCGTCAGCAAACCTTCACTGTGTATGTGTGTATGTTTGTCTTAGAATTGTCATTGTGTGTACATGTGCGTTGGATTTTCTCTGACAGGGAGTTGCTTGATCGAGGACCACTCTCCCTGGTTGCTGCTGTGTGTGTTTCATGTGTTTGTCGTCCGACCTCCTTGTGAGATCATAGACTGGGCGACTGGTGTCCTCTTTGGCTCACTGTGTTACAGAGGTCTCTGGCTCTCTCTCTCTCTCTCTCTCTCTCTCTCTCTCTCTCTCTCTCTCTCTCTCTTTCTCTCTCTCTCTCTCTCTTTCTCTCTATATATATATATATATATATATATATATATATATATCATTCTTACTTTGTTCTCTCTTGCTCAGCTCTCTCAGCTCTGTCTGTCTGTCTGTCTGTCTGTCTGTCTGTCTGTCTGTCTGTCTGTCTGTCTGTCTGTCTGTCTGTCTGTCTGTCTGTCTGTCTGTCTGTGTCAGAGCAGGGATGTTTCCTGTTTGGATCACAGATTTCTGATCATAGTAATGGTTGTCTGGAGAAAACTGTTGCAGGAGTGATGTAGTGCATATACAAGTAATATGATTATTGTGGCAGATGTTTGTTTTTGAGGTCGACCGATTGTGATTTTTCAACGCCGATACCGATACCGATTATTGGAGGACCAAAAAAGCTGATACCGATACCGATTATTGGAGGACAAAAAAAGCCGATACCGATTAATCGGATGATTTTTAAAATGTATTTGTAATAATGACAATTACAACAATACTGAATGAACACTTATTTTTGACTTAATATAATACGTCAATAAAATCAATTTAGCCTCAAATATAGCCTCAATTTAGCCTCAAATAATGTTCATTTTGGTTTAAATAATGCAAAAACAAAGTGTTGGAGAAGAAAGTAAAAGTGTAAGAAAGCTAACGTTTAAGTTCCTTGCTCAGAACATGAGAACATATGAAAGCTGGTGGTTCCTTTTAACATGAGTCTTCAATATTCCCAGGTAAGACGTTTTAGGTTGTAGTTATTATAGGAATTATAGGACTATTTCTCTCTATACCATTTGTATTTCATATACCTTTGACTATTGGATGTTCTTATAGGCACTTTAGTATTGCCAGTGTAACAGTATAGCTTCTGTCCCTCTCCTTGCTCCTACCTGGGCTCGAACCAGGAACACATCGACAACAGCCACCCTCGAAGCAGCTTTACCCATACAGAGCAAGGGGAACAACTACTCCAACAACTCTCAGAGCGAGAGCCATTTGAAACGCTATTAGCGCGCACCCCGCTAACTAGCTAGCCATTTCACATTGGTTACACCAGCCTAATCTCGGGAGTTGATTGGCTTGAATTTATAAACAGCAGAGCTAGTGGCAAAATGCACAAAAGTGCTGTTTGAATGAATGCTTATGAGCCTGCTGGTGCCTACCATCGCTCAGTCAGACTGCTCTATCAAATCATAGACTTAATTATAACATAATAACACACAGAAATACAAGCCGTAGGTCATTAATATGGTCGAATCCGGAAACTATCATCTCGAAAACAAGACGTTTATTCTTTCAGTGAAATACGGAACTGTTCTGTATTTTATCTAATGCGTGGCATCCATAAGTCTAAATATTCCTGTTACAATGCACAACCTTCAATGTTATGTCATAATTATGTAAAATTCTGGCAAATTAGTTTGCAATGAGCCAGGTGGCCCAAACTGTTGCATATACCCTGACTCTGCGTGCAATGAACGCAAGAGAAGTGCCACAATTTCACCTGGTTAATATTGCCTGCTAACCTGGATTTATTTTAGCTAAATATACAGGTTTAAAAATATATACTTCTGTGTATTGATTTTAAGAAAGGCATTGATGTTTATGGTTAGGTACATTGGTGCAACGACAGTCCTTTTTCGCGAATACGCACCGCATCGATTATATGCAACGCAGGACACGCTAGATAAACTAGTAATATCATTAACCATGTGTAGTTAACTAGTGATTATGATTGATTGATTTAATGTTTTTTATAAGTTTAATGCTAGCTAGCAACTTACCTTGGCTTCTTACCACATTTGCGTAACAGGCGGGCTCCTCGTGAGGCAGGTGGTTAGAGCGTTGGACTAGTTAACCGTAAGGTTGCAAGATTGAATCCCCGAACTGACAAGGTAAAAATCTGTCGTTCTGCCCCTGAACAAGGCAGTTAATCCACCGTTCCTAGGCCGTCATTGAAAATAAGAATGTGTTCTTAACTGACTTGCCTAGTTAAATAAAGATTAAATAAAGGTGTTTGTTTTTTTAAACGGAAAAATCCGCGTCCAAAAATACAGATATCCGATTGTTATGAAAACTTGAAATCGGCCCTAATTCATCGGCCATTCCGATTAATCGGTCGACCTCTAGTTTGTTTGTATTTAGCACATTTTATGTTTAGGTTTACAATATGAAAATAAAAGAGAACCGCACACTCTAGGAGCTCAGACGCAAAGAAAGTTCAAGGAGAGGGGCTACAAAAATGATCCGATTAATATTGCCATTAAGAAAATTAAAAACAAAACGACACATGACCTTTTTCAAGGTCAGTCTCGTAAAAAGACGCATTCTTGTGTTCTAACTACCCGCTATTCAAAGTGTTCTGAACAAATTAAGAGAATTGTTCTCAAACACTGGCACATCCTAAAATCCGATGATAGTCTCGGTAATGTGTTTTCGGACCTTCCCTTGGTCGTATTCTCGCGGGGCAGAAATCTCAGAGACCAATTGTTAAACTCAGATTTACCACCCCAAGATATTCCTGAACAACGTCTATTTGCGCCCCTACTGGATGGAAACTACACATGTAATGGCTGTGCTCAATGCAATGGCACTTATAAATGTAGATCCTTCAAACACCCACAAACAGGGAAATCGATCCCAATAAAAGGTGTTATTATGTCCTCCACTAAGGCAGTTATTTATCTTATAACTTGTCCTTGTGGTAAAAATGATGTAGGTAAAACAAAGCGCGAATTAAAAGTACGTATCTCAGAGCATCGTAGCACCATTAGGTGTAAAAACTTTACTTACCCAGTTGCGGCCCACTTCTTGGAGGCAGGCCACTCGATTTCGTCTCTGCGTTATATTGGCATCGAACATGTCACCCTCCCTAGGAGAGGGTGACCTTGATAATTTATTGTTAAAACGAGAGGCTGCCTGGATCTTTAACTTAAAGACCCTTCCTCCCTTCGGTCTCAACGTAGACTTTGATCTGAAGCCATTCTTGTGATTATTGTGACTTTGCCATTGTAATTGTTTGTAAGCTTGTGTAGTCAAAAATGAATTTATGATCGTATGCTATCCATTTGTTGTTTGAATGCTGTTCTTTGTATACCATTTCAATATTTGATAATTAACCAATGATATTAGGCCACTCTTGGCCATGATTACAGTCTACTGTGTCTTTTGACACTATAAAAACGAGTCATCCTGCAGTGTTTGTGATTATACCCTGATAAAGACAGCTTTGGTTGTCGAAATGTTGGTATTACATTGTTGCATCTGAGCTCCTCAAGTTTTCTACTCCGCTAGCCAGCACCTCGCCTAAATAGGTGTTAGTTTCTTTTTCTTCTAGGTTTACAATATATCACAAACTGTTTCTGCATATTGGTTATAGTCCTGTACCAAGCCCTCCCATCTGTCCTGTACCAAGCCCTCCCTTCTGTCCTCTACCAAGCCCTCCCTTCTGTCCTGTACCAAGCCCTCCCATCTGTTCAGTACCAAGCCCTCCCATCTGTCCTGTACCAAGCCCTCCCTTCTGTCCTGTACCAAGCCCTCCCATCTGTTCAGTACCAAGCCCTCCCATCTGTCCTGTACCAAGCCCTCCCTTCTGTCCTGTACCAAGCCCTCCCATCTGTTTAGTACTAAGCCCTCCCATCTGTTCAGTACCAAGCCCTCCCATCTGTTCAGTACCAAGCCCTCCCATCTGTTCAGTACCAAGCCCTCCCATCTGTCCTGTACCAAGCCCGCCATCTGTCCTGTACCAAGCCCTCCCATCTGTCCTGTACCAAGCCCTCCCATCTGTTCAGTACCAAGCCCTCCCATCTGTTCAGTACCAAGCCCTCCCATCTGTTCAGTACCAAGCCCTCCATCTGTCCTGTACCAAGCCCTCCATCTGTTCAGTACCAAGCCCTCCCATCTGTCCTGTACCAAGCCCTCCATCTGTCCTGTACCAAGCCCTCCCATCTGTCCTGTACCAAGCCCTCCCATCTGTCCTGTACCAAGCCCTCCTATCTGTCCTGTACCAAGCCCTCCCTTCTGTCCTGTACCAAGCCCTCCCATCTGTTCAGTACCAAGCCCTCCCATCTGTTCAGTACCAAGCCCTCCCATCTGTTCAGTACCAAGCCCTCCCATCTGTTCAGTACCAAGCCCTCCATCTGTCCTGTACCAAGCCCTCCCATCTGTCCTGTACCAAGCCCTCCCATCTGTTCAGTACCAAGCCCTCCCATCTGTTCTGTACCAAGCCCTCCCATCTGTTCAGTACCAAGCCCTCCCATCTGTCCTGTAACAAGCCCTCTCATCTTTTCAGTACCAAGCCCTCCCATCTGTTCTGTACCAAGCCCTCCCATCTGTTCAGTACCAAGCCCTCCCATCTGTTCAGTAACAAGCCCTCCCATCTGTTCAGTACCAAGCTCTCCCATCTGTTCAGTACCAAACCCTCCCATCTGTTCAGTACCAAGCCCTCCCATCTGTTCAGTACCAAGCCCTCCCATCTGTCCTGTACCAAGCCCTCCCTTCTGTCCTGTACCAAGCCCTCCCATCTGTTCAGTACCAAGCCCTCCCATCTGTTCAGTACCAAGCCCTCCCTTCTGTCCTGTACCAAGCCCTCCCATCTGTTCAGTACCAAGCCCTCCCATCTGTTCAGTACCAAGCCCTCCCATCTGTTCAGTACCAAGCCCTCCCATCTGTTCGGTAACATGACCTCCCATCTATTCAGTACCAAGCCCTCCCATCTGTCCTGTACCATGCCCTCCCATCTGTTCAGTTCCAAGCCCTCCCATCTGTCCTGTACCATGCCCTCCCATCTGTTCAGTTCCAAGTCCTCCCATCTGTTCAGTACCAAGCCCTCCCATCTGTTCAGTACCAAGCCCTCCCATCTGTTCAGTACCAAGCCCTCCCATCTGTTCGGTAACATGACCTCCCATCTATTCAGTACCAAGCCCTCCCATCTGTCCTGTACCATGCCCTCCCATCTGTTCAGTTCCAAGCCCTCCCATCTGTTCAGTACCAAGCCCTCCCATCTGTTCAGTACCAAGCCCTCCCATCTGTTCAGTACCAAGCCCTCCCATCTGTTCAGTACCTAGCCCTCCCATCTGTTCAGTACCAAGCCCTCCCATCTGTTCGGTAACATGACCTCCCATCTATTCAGTACCAAGCCCTCCCATCTGTCCTGTACCATGCCCTCCCATCTGTTCAGTTCCAAGCCCTCCCATCTGTTCAGTACCAAGCCCTCCCATCTGTTCAGTACCAAGCCCTCCCATCTGTCCTGTACCAAACCCTCCCATCTGTCCTGTACCAAGCCCCCCCATCTGTCTTGTACCAAGCCCTCCCATCTGTTCAGTAACAAGCCCTCCCATCTGTTCAGTACCAAGCTGTACACTTGTGTTCAGTACCATGCCGTCCCAAGGAGTTTGTTCATTAAGTTCAGTATGTCTCTTGTTTACGCTGTTGATAGAGGGTAGAGCTTGGAGAGTGGGCTAGCCTATATGAGCAATGCCTATGAAATATGTAGACTATGACACACACACACACACACACACACACACACACACACACACACACACACACACACATACACAAATGTGTATGACCCTTCATTTAAAGGGCAGATGGCGCCCCTGATCCTCATCCCAATTCTTCCCCCTCAGACATTTCAGGTCACCTCGTCCTCCATCTTACCCTAAGCTCCGTGCCTATGTGTCTATGTGAGGACAGAGGGGATAGCTGCACTCCTGTACAGGGGATACTGTAGCTAGGGTTTTGGGGCCTCTGATCCAACAGGATTCCTTCCTGGTAATCCTATTAGTTTTAGCATCTCTCTGCAGCCAGACAGAGACAGACCTTTTCAGGATTTTTAATGTTCCTCTCTGCTCTGTTGGAACCATGTGACTACATGGCCTCTATCATGCCTATACACACACACAGGCCACACACACACCACATAACTCAGATATCCTTTCTTCTTTCTCTCTCCCTCCCTCTCCATCCCTCTCCATCCCTCTCTCCCTCCCCCTCTCTCCCTCCCTCTCCCTCACCCCCCCACCTCCCTCCCTCCCTCCCTCCCTCCCTCCCTCCCTCCCTCCCTCCCTCCCTCCCTCCCTCCCTCCCTCCCTCCCTCCCTCTCCCTCTCCCCCTCCCCCTCTCCCTCTCCCTCCCTCCCTCTCCCTCCCTCCCTCCCTCCCTCCCTCTCCCTCTCCCTCTCCCTCTCCCTCTCCCTCTCCCTCCCTCCCCCTCCCTCCCTCTCCCTCCCGCTCCCTCCCCCTCCCTCTCCCTCTCCCTCCCTCTCCCTCCCCCTCTCTCCTTCAAGCTCCAGTGACTTTATGAGGCAGCTACCTGCATTATGTCGGAGTTGCTGGATTTTCTCTCACAAGTCAATGCCCATTTTAACAGTGCCGTCTGAAACACCTTGACAGTTTGATAAGCAGGTATTACACGGATACATTTTCCCAAACTGAGAAACTCCATTTACAGCAGATCAAAAAATAGCCTTTTATAAAGTGTGTGTGCGTGCGTGCGTGTGTGTGTGTGTGTGTGTGTGATCTCATGAGTGTGTATGCACATCTTTGTATGAGTTTGTGTGTGCTAACAGGTTGCACTTTTTTATTCCCATGTGGGTAGCCCACTGAGTGGCTGCCATCAGAACCCTGGGAGCGCTTGTCGTGTTGCTCCGCCCGTCAGCGAGTCACTGGAGCGAGGGATGCTTCTCACGGCACACCAAGAGCACAGGGACTCACTCAGGGGCTGCTCTGGAAACGTCACTGGTTCCTTGATGTCCAGGATGCTTTTCAAGACGGTTCTATAGTACTGCATAAAGTACTAGAGTATTGTACAGTACAAAAAGGCATTGTTGGAGTTTGGGGTATTTTTTCATTTTTGGATGATTGTCCCCTTTTCAGGCTATAATTGAGACTATGAAACTACCTAAATAACTAATAGATCTGTCATTGTCATTGAAGCAGGTCTAAGAAGCGGTAGATCTGTTCTACGTGTGTGTTCTATTTCTATGCTTCCCGTTCTTAAGTGTAGTTTTGGCATCTTTACTTTGTGTTTTGTACACCAGCTTCAAACAGCTGATAATACTATATTATTGGTTTAGATGGTACAATGATTCTTGATTGAAACTGAAACTGAAATTAGGCAAACTTTTGGAATTTTTGCAACCAGGAAATGGCAGAGTGATTTCTGCATAGTGTATCTTTAAATGACTGACTGACTTGCTAGTTGATCGTCTCTGGTCAACGTTTTTTAAATGCATTTGACTTAACTAGGCAAGTCAGTTAAGAACAAATTCTTATTTACAATAACGGCCTACCCTGCCCAAACCCTAACCCGGACAACGCTGGGCCTATTGTGCACCACCCTATGGGACTCCCAATCACAGCCTGTTGTGATACAGCCTGGAATTGAACCAGGGACTGTAGTGACGCCTCTAACACTGAGATGCAGTGCCTTAGACCGCTGCGCCACTCGGGAGTCCACTGTCTGGTTTTGCTCTTGTCCTCGTCCTCCCCTGCTCTGGAGATGGAAGCTGTACATCATTCACAAAGTGGAATAATTTATTGTAGAACTGTCTTTGTCACACACACACACACACACACACACACACACAGCGAGTGTGATGAAGCTCTGTCATCTAGAGGAGGCAGCCACAGCTGTATCTGACAGATGGGACCACTGTGTGGTGTCGGATCTGGTCTGTCTCATTCTGTGGTCTCTGCCAGCAGCACTGTTGTTAAAGCAACACATTCTGTGTAACAAACCACAATGTTCTGACAAGCCGGTGCACTTGAACAAGCATCTAACTAGCTTTAACAAACCACAACACTGACAGTCCACCACAGTTTAAACCACAACACTGACAGTCCACTGCAGTCTAAACCACAACACTGACAGTCCACTGCAGTCTAAACCACAACACTGACAGTCCACTGCAGTTTAAACCACAACACTGACAGTCCACTGCAGTCTAAACCACAACACTGACAGTCCACTGCAGTCTAAACCACAACACTGACAGTCCACTGCAGTCTAAACCACAACACTGACAGTCCACTGCAGTCTAAACCACAACACTGACAGTCCACTGCAGTCTAAACCACAACACTGACAGTCCACTGCAGTCTAAACCACAACACTGACAGTCCACTGCAGTCTAAACCACAACACTGACAGTCCACCACAGTTTAAACCACAACACTGACAGTCCACTGCAGTCTAAACTACAACACTGACAGTCCACTGCAGTTTTAACCACAACACTGACAGTCCACTGCAGTCTAAACCACAACACTGACAGTCCACTGCAGTTTTAACCACAACACTGACAGTCCACTGCAGTCTAAACCACAACACTGACAGTCCACTGCAGTCTAAACCACAACACTGACAGTCCACTGCAGTCTAAACCACAACACTGACAGTCCACTGCAGTCTACACCACAACACTGATAGTCCACTGCAGTGTAAACCACAACACTGACAGTCCACTGCAGTGTAAACCACAACACTGACAGTCCACTGCAGTTTTAACCACAACACTGACAGTCCACTGCAGTCTAAACCACAACACTGACAGTCCACCACAGTTTAAACCACAACACTGACAGTCCACTGCAGTCTAAACCACAACACTGACAGTCCACTGCAGTCTAAACCACAACACTGACAGTCCACTGCAGTTTAAACCACAACACTGACAGTCCACTGCAGTCTAAACCACAACACTGACAGTCCACTGCAGTCTACACCACAACACTGACAGTCCACTGCAGTGTAAACCACAACACTGACAGTCCACTGCAGTCTAAACTACAACACTGACAGTCCACTGCAGTTTTAACCACAACACTGACAGTCCACCACAGTCTAAACCACAACACTGACAGTCCACTGCAGTCTAAACGACAACACTTGACAGTCCACCGCAGTCTAAACTACAACACGGACAGTCCACTACAGTCTAAACTACAACACTGACAGTCCACTGCAGTCTAAACCACAACACTGACAGTCCACTGCAGTCTAAACTACAACACTGACAGTCCACTGCAGTCTACACCACAACACTGACAGTCCACTGCAGTCTAAACTACAACACTGACAGTCCACTGCAGTCTACACCACAACACTGACAGTCCACTGCAGTCTACACCACAACACTGACAGTCCACTGCAGTCTAAACGACAACACTTGACAGTCCACCGCAGTCTACACCACAACACTGACAGTCCACTACAGTCTAAACTACAACACTGACAGTCCACTACAGTCTAAACCACAACACTGACAGTCCACCGCAGTCTACACCACAACACTGACAGTCCACTGCAGTCTAAACTACAACACTGACAGTCCACTGCAGTCTAAACTACAACACTGACAGTCCACTGCAGTGTAAACCACAACTCTGACAGTCCACTGCAGTGTAAACCACAACACTGACAGTCCACTGCAGTGTAAACCACAACTCTGACAGTCCACTGCAGTGTAAACCACAATGGCTATCATGCCAATGCTCTTCTCTTGAAATTAAAATATATGTTTTCTTTTTTTGTTGATGCCTTAATTAGCACAAGCAAGCTGCACTATGTAATGCCAAGCTACAGTACGAGTTGTTATCCCATGCCTAATGCCATGCATGTAGGAAGTCTCCTGTGGGTTTTCCCCTTTTACAAGGCCCATGTCTCCCTTCCCTCCCCATGTGGTCTAGTCCCCTGCTGTGTTTAGCCCTGTGTGTAACCCTGTTAAAGAGCCACTGTAGGTCAGGCATGCCAGCAAGTGTCAGCCTAGGGCCCTCTCTCCCAGCCAACCCTCTCCCAGCCAGCCTTCTCTCCCAGCCAGCCTTCTCTCCCAGCCAACCCTCTCCCAGCCAACCCTCTCTCCCAGCCAACCCTCTCTCCCAGCCAGCCTTTTCTCCCAGCCAGCCTTCTCTCCCAGCCAGCCTTCTCTCCCAGCCAACCCTCTCTCCCAGCCCTCTCTCCCAGCCAACCCTCTCTCCCAGCCAGCCTTCTCTCCCAGCCAGCCAGTCCTCTCTCTCAACCAACCCTCTCTCCCAGCCAGCCCTCTCTCCCAGCCAGCCCTCTCTCTCAACCAACCCTCTCTCCCAGCCAACCCTCTCTCCCAGTCAACACTCTCTCCCAGACAACCCTCTCTCCCAGCCAACCCTCTCTCCCAGCCAACCCTCTCTCCCAGCCAACCCTCTCTCCCAGTCAGCCTTCTCTCCCAGCCAACCCTCTCTCCCAATCCTCTCTCCCAGCCAACCCTCTCTCCCAGCCAGCCTTCTCTCCCAGCCAACCTTCTCTCCCAATCCTCTCTCCCAGCAAGCCTTCTCTCCCAGCCAACCCTCTCTCCCAGCCAACCCTCTCTCCCAATCCTCTCTCCCAGCCAGCCTTCTCTCCCAGCCAACCCTCTCTCCCAGCCAACCCTCTCTCCCAGCCAACCCTCTCTCCCAGCCAACCCTCTCTCCCAGCCAGCCTTCTCTCCCAGCCAGCCTTCTCTCTCAGCCTACCCTCTCTCCCAGCCAGCCTTCTCTCCCAGCCAGCCTTCTCTCCCAGCCAGCCTTCTCTCTCAGCCAACCCTCTCTCCCAGCCAACCCTCTCTCCCAGCCAACCCTCTCTCCCAGCCAGCCTTCTCTCCCAGCCAGCCTTCTCTCTCAGCCAACCCTCTCTCCCAGCCAACCCTCTCTCCCAGCCAACCCTCT
Organism: Oncorhynchus mykiss; assembly: GCF_013265735.2. NCBI lineage: Eukaryota > Metazoa > Chordata > Actinopteri > Salmoniformes > Salmonidae > Oncorhynchus > Oncorhynchus mykiss. Next base: position 16,333,688 of record NC_048569.1, on the reverse strand, counting down.
CTCCCAACCCTCTCTCCCAGCCAACCCTCTCTCCCAACCCTCTCTCCCAGCCAGCCGTATCTCCCAACCCTCTCTCCCACTGGGCTAGACTGGAGCCCAAGAGTTCAATCAATAATATGTGCAGTCGGGCAGAAATCCCACATTTCATACGCACGCACTCACGCTCATATATACACACAGATACGCATACGTGCGCGAACACACATACAGACACTTTACACACTCCTGAACCAGGTCAAGGGCGTTGTCCATAGCGACCTGCTCGGCAACTACTCTCTCACTCCCCCGCTGTCCGAGGGTAAGACTCCAGTCGTGTGTGTTTTTTCTCGCTCTTACGTCACAGTTGGACCACCCTCCTCCTCCTCTGGCTTAGGTCCAGAATGAGAGACTGAACTGATATGGAGGGAGGGAACAACATCACTGCACTGCCTCCGTCTAGAAAGATGCTAAGATGATAATTAGTATAGAACACACATAACCACTGGTTATCAAACCTTCCACGTTATGGCTGAGAAACAGAAGGTACAGGAAGGATTTCAGGGAACCTAATCATTTACAGGCGCTCTTGGAATTGGAGTTCTGTTCAAGGAAAAAACCCTTACTGTATTGTCATGTAGAAAGCCACTGAAAAAAACTATGTGAAGGCCTCTTGTCAGTCTGTCCAGTTTTTATTTGTTTCTCACCAACTAGCCATAACTTTGAGTTCCTCGGATTCCTCTGAGATTCTTTTCAAGTTGAATGTTAGAAGGCCGTTGGACAGTTGTTGTGTTTTTCAGCTCGGCTCAGTTCCTCAACAGCAGGCTCTTTGTCAGAGTCTTTCAAAAAGACGAAAATGCCTAGAAATTCCCCAATCCTGAGAATTGCATTGAGGCGGTTGCCGCGATACAGTCCATAGGGGCCATTGTGAGGGTTGTATAGAGCCAACGGTTCGACAGGGAGCAGCAATGGCCCATAATGCTCCTTGCATTCCACTGTCCTTTGAGCATCCTTTGAGCTGAGCTATGGTGGATTGTGGGTAGTTTATAATTTCTCAATCTGTTTATAAAATCGTAGCTCCGTTCCCACCAAGTCACTTTCTCTGAAAACAGAAAGAAAGAACTATGAATAAGATTCACTGTAACTCCCATCGGTATGTAAATCAATCCAGTAGTCCGTTGCTATGTTCAGTTTATCAACCGTGAACCAACGGACATAACATATCCTACAAGACTTGCCTAGTTGAATAAAGGTTAAAGGATAAAGGACCTCTGCTTAGGTGCATTTGAGAAGTGACATTGGAAGAACATTAGAACAACACTCCTTAGTCCCCTGTCTGTGTGTAAATCAATCCTACGCTGAGTTTACCGTGGACTCCGTTCAGTTCTTCAGGTAAAATAAAATGGTCATGCTTATTTACAAGCCCTTAACCAACAATGCAGTTCAAGAATTAGTTAAGAAAGTATTTACTAACTAAACTAAATTCCTTTTTTAAAATGAAAGGTAACACAATAAATAACAATAATGAGGCTATTTGACCTTGATCCAACGTATATGACGGATCCTACAAGACTAGCCTTTCATTAGAGCGATGTTGACAGATACCTTTGCCTCTACATCAACACCAACTGGTGTGCTAACTCCAGCGTGGTGGAGGGGTCGACCCACTGTTCACCTGTCTTGAAATACTTGATGGTCAAATGCCGACCCTTCTAACTCCCGAGGGAGTTTTCAGCTGTTATCGTGATTGCTGTATACATTTCCCCTCATGACAAGAAAAATAACAAGCTGGCACTTAATGAACTGTACAGGGCAAGAAAACCTACATTTAAAGACTACTTTTCTGATTGCCGGTGTAACTAAAGCATGTGATGCCAAACATTCATCAACACGTCACCAACGCCACCCTGGGGCGATAAAGTCCTAGACCACTGTTATTCTACCCACAAGCAAGCATACAAGGCCCTGCCTCGTCCACCATTCCGCAAATCAGATCATGATTCCATACTCCTGCTTCCTGTTTACAAGCAGAAACTCAAACAGGAAGTTCCTGTGACTCGCTCTGTTGAGATTATGCTACAAGACCGCTAGCGCTGATTGGAAAATGTTTAGAGAATCCGCCGATAACATTGACGAGCTAACCACCTCTGTCACCGGATTCATTAGAAAATTAATCGGTGACGTCGTCCCCACTGTGTGGGTTCGCTGCTTCCCCAATCAACTGCCCTGGACAAACACAGAGGTTGGCGGTAAACTAAAGGACAGGGCTACCTTACAAAGAGCTCAGAGTCATCAAACAGAGTCATCAAACGAGCAAAAGGACAGTATAAGAATACGGTGGAATCATACTACACATGTTCAGACACCCGTCACATGTGGCAGGGGCTGCAGTCCATTACAGATTACAAAGGAAGACCCAACTGTGATCTGCCCAACGATTCCTCTCTACCAGATGAACTCAATGCATTTTATGCACGCTTTGACAACAACAACATCGTGCTGGGTGTGAAGGCCATCATTGACCCAGAGGATTGGGTGATCTTGCTGTCCGAGGGCGATGTGAGAAAGGTCTTTAATCAGGTCAACACCCGCAAGGCTGCGGGCCTGATGGTATTCCAGGGTGCGTTTTCAGAGCATGTGCAGAACAGCTGGCAGGCATATTCACGGTCATTATCAACCTCTCCTTGGTCTAGTCTGTAATACCCATATGTTTTAAGATGACATCCATCATTTCTGTCCCCAAGAACTCTAAGTCTTCATGCCACAATAATTACCGCCCTGTAGCACTCACTTTATTATGAAGTGCTTTGAGAGGCTGGTTTTGTCACCCACTCCAATTTGCCCCAATAGATCCATAGATGACGCAATCTCAATTGTTCTCCACACTGCCCTCACCCACCTAGATAAGAGGAATACCTACTGTATGTGAGAATGCTGTTTATTGACTACAGCTCAGTGTTCAACACCATTGTCCCCTCCAAGCTCGTCATCAAGCTTAGCACTCTGGGTCTGAACACCTCCCTCTGCATCTGGATCCTGGACTTCCTGAAGGGTCGACCACAGGTGGTGAGGGTAGGCAACATCAGCTCTACCACGCTGACACCCAACACAGGGACCCCACAGGGGTGTGTGCTTAGTCCCCTCCTGTACTCCCTGTTCACCCACAACTGCGTGGCCAAGCACGCCTCCAACACCATCATCAAGTTTGCTGACAACACGACAGTGGTAGGCCTGATCACCGGTGACGATGAGTCAGTCTACAGGGAAGAGGTCAGTGACCTAGCAGTGTGGCGCCAGAACAACAGCCTCTCCCTCAATGTCAGTAAGACCATGGAGCTGATCTTGGACTACAGGAAATGGAGGGGAGAGTACGCCCACATCCACATTGACAGGGCTGCAGTGGAGCAGGTCGAGAGCTTCAAGTCGCGAAGAAGTGACAACAGCTCCTCTTCTCCCTCTGGAGGTTGAAAAAGTTTTGGATGGGCCCTCAAATCTTCAAAAAGTTCTACAGCTGTACCATTGAGAGCATTTTGACTGACTGCATCACTACCTGGTATGGCAATAGCACCACCCTTAATCACATGGCGCTACAGAGGGTGGTGCGGACAGCCCAGAACATCACTGGGACCGAGCTCCCTGCCATAAAGGATATCTATATAAGACGGGGTGATAGGAAGACCCAAGCCATAGACTATTCTCTCTGCTTCCGCACGGCATGTGGTACCGGTGCATCAAGTCTGGCACCAACAGGCTCTTGAACAGTTTCTCTCCCTAAGCAACCAGACGGATTAATAGTTTAAAAAAATAACTACATAGACTATCTGAGTTAACCTTGTATCTTTATTGACCTTTTAGTTTTGCACTCACAAGGTTCTACACACTCACTCTCACTCACTCCATCATCTGGACTCACAAGGTTCTACACACTCACTCTCACTCACTCCATCATCTGCATTCACAAGGTTCTACACACTCACTCTCACTCACTCCATCATCTGCACTCACAAGGTTCTACACACTCACTCACTCTCACGCCATCATCTGCACTCACAAGGTTCTACACACTCACTCTCACTCACTCCATCATCTGCACTCACAAGGTTCTACACACTCACTCACTCTCACTCCATCATCTGCACTCACAAGGTTCTACACACTCACTCTCACTCCATCATCTGCACTCACACATAATATGCACATACATTTATACTGACTCTACACACCCGCACACCCACTCACCTGCAAGCTGCTGCTACTCTGTTTATCTTAGATCCTGTTGCCTAGTCACCTTAACCCTATACATACAGTGTATCTACCTCCATCACTCCAGTATCCCTGCACATTGTAAATATGGTATCGGAACTTACCGTATATATAGTATACTTACTTACGTACTTATTGTGTTTTTCATATTTCTTCTTATTTCTCTTGTGTTTTTTTTCTAGTATTACACTGTTATTGATTATTTAATTTTGTGGTTTTGAGTTTGCAAGAAAGGCATTTCACTGTACTTGTGCATGTGACATTGAACATTGAAAACACGTAGCTCTACAATTAGTAGAAAATGACTGGGCCCCTTTCCTCTCAACTGAGAGCGCCTTTGTCATTGAGAAAACAGGCAGTTAACACCAAAACCAGTCTCAATCCAGCTTTGTTGCCTTACTGTATGGTGCTTAAATAAATCCTATTTTTTAGTAGAGCCATTTCTGGGAACATGTGGAAAGACAGACTTCTCCACAGACTTAGGCTCTGCCTTGTCCTGAGGCCTACCTACACTGTAGTCAAATGGAATGTATCTGAAACATACAGTACATGAGAAGAGAGGTTTTTCTCTCTCTCTCTGAGGATGTTGGTGGGCTAGCGACTTTGATGGGAGAATTGGGGGCTCAGGAAGATAAAGGGTTCATTCGTACTGGGAGGTCGTGGGACAAAAGGCCTTTGAAAGGAGAAGGTTGAAACATACCGTTAACTCCAGGGTCACATAATGTCTGTGATTACCTCTCACTAGTTTGTTCCTCAATTGAATTGATGCACCTTGGTTGGATTGCGAGGTAACGAGAGTTTACTCTTTCCTTAGACTCATCTCCTCTGTAGTCATTGGCATCTCTTTATTTTGATGAAAGAAAAAGCAAAGCCACTTCCCTCTTCTTTTTAACAACACTGTGGAATGTTATGGATGACGGTACCATTGGTTTACGCCGCATAGACTTTTTATGCCAGAGAGGCTTGTTTCAAAATGACACACCCGGCCCTCTTTCCAATTTCCCTATCGAATTTTGTAATGTATGTGTGTCTCCTTCGTTTAAAGGTCTTAACTGAAAGCACTTCCACTGCTGAACTGGCAAATACGCCGGAGCGTCACTTAGTAAGACCTGGCAAAGCTCTGTAGTATTCTATAAGAGAAAAATGTAGACCAATTATAGCGTCTGAGTGTTTTTAAAGGGTGAACCTGATTGTACTGAGATCAGATATTATATCTGGAGCCTTTCCATAATTTTGTGACTTTGCGCAAAGTCATCACTATTCAAGCTGTCTTCTTATAATAAATTACTGACGGAAACGCTGAAGGAATGTTTTTTTGCGTACCTCCTTATGAGTGATGATTCAGTCTATTTAGTCATCCATCTAGTCTTTTAAGACTTTGAAGTGTATTATTTTTAAGGGTATAGTGATTTTAATAGTGATTTGGGCTCCCGAGTGGCGAAGCGGTCTAAGGCACTGCATCTCAGAGCAAGAGGAAACACTACAGTCCCTGGTTCAAATCCAGGCTGAATCACATCCGGCTGTGATTGGGATAGGGCGATGCACAATTTTACCTAGCGTCGTCCAGGTTTGGCCGGGGTAGGCCATGATTGTAAATAAGAATTTGTTCTTAACTGACTTGCCTAGTTAAATTAAGGTGAAATATACTATATATTTTAAATAAAATAACAGACTTCTACGCAAAGTTTTGACTTTAAAGGGATACTCCATTATTTTGGCAATGAAAGCCTTTATGTACTTCCCCAGAGTCACATGAAGTTATGGATATCATTTATAGTGTTAGCAAAATGACTGGAAGTCTATGGTAACTTCTAGCATGCTAGTAGATACCATAGCCTTCCAGTTGTTGCTCTAACACTAGTTAGCACTGGCTCTCAAGACTACCTTTAAGTTTCTTCATACTAGTTGCAGAGAAATAAAAATGGTAGCCATGACTCTGGGGAAGTAGATAGAGGGCTTCACTGCCAAAATCCTGAAGTATCCCTTTAAAGCCGGGGTACGCCGACGATTTTTGTCCTTTGTACACTGCAAATTGATCACGACTAAGCCCAAAAAGAGATTGTATTTGAAAATAATAATTTCATAGCTTGATTACAATGAGAATAATTAGGAATAGATTTCCTAAATTAACACTTATAGCTGAATTCATGGTGATTTTAAAGTCTTGTTGCCGACCCCTGCTTTAAAGTCTTCCAATTGTTTAAATTTTTGTTCATTGTTTGCATGGTGTACATTTTCCAACTAAATGCTGACTTGCAGGTTCCTTCTCAACAATGTAACAACAATGAGACATAATAAAATATATGAATATGAACATATAGTAAACGGCTCAGTAGAATAGAATAAACATTTTCACATAAGTATAATACAGGAAGGCACAATCTATAGTCCAACATTTACAGGTGTTTTGGGGAAGGGGGGGATGGAGGGCAGTGTGTGTAGCAGAAAGTATTCACACCCCTGGACAAATTTAATTTGGTTACACCCTGAATCTAAAATGGATTCAATTGTGATTTTGTGTCACTGGCCTACAAACAATACCCCATAATGTCAAATTGGAATGATGTTTTCATACATTTTTACAAATGAATGAAAAGCTGCAATGTCTTGAGTCAATAAGTATTCAACCCCTTGGTTATGGCAAGCCTAAATCATTTCAGGAGTAAAAAATGTCTTAACAAGCTTCATAAGTTGCATGGAATCACTCATGTTTAACATGATTTTTGAATGTCTTCCTCATCTCTGTACCCCATACATACAATTATCTGTAAGCTCCCTCAGTAGAACAGTGCATTTCAAACACAGATTCAACCACAAATACCAGGGAGGTTTTCCAATGCCTCGCAAAGAAGAACAGCTATTGGTAGATGAGTAAAAATAAAAAATCAGATATTGAATATCTCTTTGAATATGGGGAAGTTATTAATTCAATACACCCAGTCACTACAAAGATACAGGCGTCCTTCCTAACTCAGTTGCCAAAGAGGAAGAAAAACAATCAGGGATATTACCATGAGGCCAATGGTGACTTTGAAACAGTTAGAGTGTAATGGCTGTGATATGAGAAAACTGAGGATGGATCAACAACATTGTATTTACTCCTCAATACTAACCTAAATAACATTGTGAAAATAAGGAAGCCTGTACAGAATACAAATATTCCAAAACATGCATCCTGTTTGCAATAAGGCAGTAAAGTAAAACTGCAAAAAAAATGTGGCTAAGAAATTAACTTTATGTCCTGGATACATAGAGTTACAGATTGTTAGGGGCAAAACCAAAACAACACATCACTGAGTACCACTATTTTCAAGCATGGTGGTGGCTGCATCATGTTATGGGTATGGTTGTCGTCTGCAAGGTTTTTTAGAATAAAAATAAATGGAATAGAGCTAAGCACAGGCAAAATCCTAGAGAGAAACCAGGTTCAGTCTGCTTTCCACCAGACACTGGGAGACATTCACCTTTCAGGAGGACAATAACCAAAAACACACAACAGAATATACACTGGAGTTGCTTACCAAGACGACATTGATTGTTCCTGAGTGGCCTAGATACAGTTTTGACTTAAATCGGCTTAAAAATCTATGGCAAGACTTGAAAATGGCTTAGCAATGGTCAACAACCAACTTGATAGAGGTTGAAGAATTTAAAAAATAGTAATGTGCTAATATTGTACAATCCAGGTGTGCAAATCTCTTAGAGACGTACCCAGAAAGACTGGGTCTTTCACTGCCAAAGGTGATTCTAAAGAGTATTGACTCAGGGGGTTGAATACTTATCTCATCAAGATATAAATATTTATTTATAAATATTATAATTTTTCTTCCACTTTGACATTACATAGTATTTTGTGAAGATTGTTGCCAAATTAAATCCATTATAATCCCACTTTGTAACACAACAAAATGGACTGTATATGTGTGTGTGTAATTCTGTGTGGGTGTGTGCATAAGTGACTGCATGTGTGCTAAGGTGCGGAGAATCAGAGCAGGTGGTCAGTCCAGTTCAAGTGTTCTGGACCATATTCAGTAGTGTTTTTCATCATGAATCGTGTTCTGGGGGCCGCTCTGCAGAGTGGCCACTAGCTGGCACAGCCACAAAGTCATTCAATCTAACCTTAACCCTAACCGTAACCACACAGCTAACCTTAATGCCTAACCTTAACCACACTGCTAACCCTAATGCCTAACCCTAACTCTAAATTAAGACCAAAAAGTAAATTTTTTACAATATAGCCAATTTGGACTTGCAGCTAGCCTATCTAAGGGAAAATTGCTCAGTTCTGCCTCCAGAATTAGACTCATGACAATAAATGTCAACCGGCTATTCAGTATATGACCTCAGTATCAATGTTGTTACTGATTCCATTGTGACAGAGTGATACTGTGCAACAGCATGACGGCACAAACAGTCATTTCTGTTACCAAACTTTGCATCTGCACTGTTCTTCAAGTAAATGTGTTTTTGTAAAATGTAGAGTGGAAATTGTTGAAAGTAGTCATTGTGCCTAGAGTTTGTTTAACTTTGCAATCATTGGTTTTTGTTTGACACACATTATAAAGTGAAAGATCTGAGTCAGTGTCACACTGTTACAGTGGAATGTCCTCGGTATGTGTAAAGATTACAACTGTGTCGTACTCCTATAGTGCTTCTTACATGATCATTCATTATTCTCGTTATCCAGTCTCTCTAGCCTACATGTTACTCTCCCAGGGCTCAGAAGTATCTCAAAAAGCCCAACATAATGGACAAAAATGTTCACTTGTGCTCTGAAAACACTTCCTTGTCAGTTGTTATTTTAACATGTCGTCTCGGCGAGTGAGCCCGAGGTAGCTACGTGTCGTGATAACTTTTAATTGTTTGCTCTGCTGTTTATGACGGAAACAGGGAGAACAATGCAAGTGCATTAAATCTTGAATATTTCACAACACTTTTGCACTTAAGCAAAGAAAAATATAAAATTTTCATACTTCGATGAAGTTACAAAAAAACGTTTTTCCTCCAGCAGGATGCTGACACAAAATGTGAATTATAAAAGACCTCCGTTTGCCATTTTAAAGTTTTTACACAAATAGAGATGGAGTGAAAAGTGTGTGTCCAGGACTCTGGGGGGTGGCATGTTGATATAAATGTCTGTCTGTGTGTGTGTGTGTGTGTGTGTGTGTGTGTGTGTGTGTGTGTGTGTGTGTGTGTGTGTGTGTGTGTGTGTGTGTGTGTGTGTGTGTGTGTGTGTGTGTGTGTGTGTGTGTGTGTGTGTGTGTGTGTTTCTGTCTCTGTCTCTCTGTGTGTGTGTGTGTTCATGTGTGTGAAAGTGTGTGTGTAAATGTGTTTGTATGACTGCTTGGTTAACGTGCATAAGGGTGTGTGTGTGTATAAAGTACAATGAGTGTTTCTTTAAGGGCAGACAGTGCTATTGAGACCCAGCAGCACTTAGGGCCAGTGATGACCCTGTTTCACTGTCTTTGTACTCTGTCTAGCCGGAGTATATGCTGTAATATCAACATCCAGTTTCTCTTTAAACAAAATGTTCCATTGAAACCAATGTTCTTTGGAACAGATCTGTGTGGGGGACGTCCCGCCTATATAATGGTACGGTAAGGTACCACTGCACAGATGTCCTGCCTGAAAGAGCTGTCCTACTGTTCTCTTACTCATTTTTTATTTATTTACAAAAAATGTAACTAGGCAAGTCAAATTCTTATTTATAATGACAGCCCAGGAACAGTGGGTTAACTGCCTTGTTCAGGGGCAGAACGACAGATCTTTACCTTGTCAGCTCGGGGATTTGATTTAGCAACCTTTTGGTTACTGGCCCAGTGCTCTAACCACTAGGCTACCTGCTACCTCCTCATCTTTAAAGTCATCTGTTTAGTAGGGTTTGCACTCAGCAAATGTTTTGTTGTGTGAACATGGTCATGTGAGATATAAATTCCAATCAACATGCCACAGTGGAACTGTCTGTCTGAGCTAGGGGCTTGTGTAGAATCAAAACTTTTGCTTTGTGACTGATTGTGTCAATCTCTCTCTCTTTTTCCATCTCATCTCTTTCATCATCCCCTTCTGTCACTCAGTCTCCTCTCTTCTTCCTCGTCCCTCTTTCATTTCTCTCTTCCTATCTTTCTCTTTCATCCCCATCTTTCTCTCTTCCTCCCTGTCTGTCTCGCTCCCTCTCTCCATCTCGTTGCTCATACTCTATTTAATCAGCTCTCCCAGGACCCCGCTCTCAGTAATTAGCTTTGAAACTTTAATCACCATAGACCTAAAGCAGAGGAGAGTAGAGAGATGGTGGCATTATACATACACAGGCACACACACACACTCTTACTCACGTACACACGCTGGTACGCGTACTTGCCCACATATGTAGGCCTATACTAACGTACGCACACGAACGCACACACATACTTTTTACCCAACCTCACACACACCGGCACATCTCAGTGCATTAATATTAAGTGTGGTAGCAGGCCATGGCATGCTCAGACATGTCAGCCAATTAGCCTATGGCACCGTGGATAGGGAAGGTCACGCCATGCGGGAGGCCAGTGCATTACGTTAGCTGTCCTCTCTCTTTCTGTCCCCCCAACATACAGGGCCTTCCACCATTATGATAGACTGTTACCATATTGTTATGATAGACTGTTACCATACTGTTATGATAGACTGTTACCATACTGTTATGATAGACTGTTACCATACTGTTATGATAGACTGTTACCATACTGTTATGATAGACTGTTACCATACTGTTATGATAGACTAATACTATACTGTTATGATAGAATGTTACCATACTGTTATGATAGACTGTTACTATACTGTTATGATAGACTGTTACCATACTGTTATGATAGACTGTTACTATATTGTTATGATAGACTGTTACCATACTGTTATGATAGACTAATACTATATTGTTATGATAGACTGTTACTATACTGTTATGAAAGACTGTTACCATACTGTTATGATAGACTGTTACTATATTGTTATGATAGACTGTTACTATACTGTTATGATAGACTGTTACCATACTGTTATGATAGACTGTTACCATACTGTTATGATAGACTGTTACCATATTGTTATGATAGACTGTTACTATACTGTTATGAAAGACTGTTACTGTACTGTTATGATAGACTATTACCATACTGTTATGATAGACTGTTACCATACTGTTATGATAGACTGTTACCATACTGTTATGATAGACTGTTACCATACTGTTATGATAGACTAATACTATACTGTTATGATAGACTGTTACCATACTGTTATGATAGACTGTTACTATACTGTTATGATAGACTGTTACCATACTGTTATGATAGACTGTTACCATACTGTTATGATAGACAGTTACCATACTGTTATGATAGACTAATACTATACTGTTATGATAGACTGTTACCATACTGTTATGATATACTATTACCAAACTGTTATGATAGACTAATACTATACTGTTATGATAGACTGTTACCATACTGTTATGATAGACTAATACTATACTGTTATGATAGACTGTTACTATACTGTTATGATAGACTGTTACTATACTGTTATGATAGACTGTTACCATACTGTTATGATAGACTGTTACCATACTGTTATGATAGACTGTTACCATACTGTTATGATAGACTGTTACCATACTGTTATGATAGACTGTTACCATACTGTTATGATAGACTGTTACCATACTGTTATGATAGACTGTTACCATACTGTTATGATAGACTGTTACCATACTGTTATGATAGACTAATACCATACTGTTATGATAGACTATTACCATACTGGTATGATAGACTAATACCATATTGTTATGATAGACTGTTACTATACTGTTATGATAGACTGTTACCATATTGTTATGATAGACTCTGTGGTCTTTGGACATGTTTATTAGGCACCAAACAAAACAGACTGAAAAATGGTAAACCTCTCCTCGTCCAGTAATGAACGCTCAATTCCATTTCCAATTGCAAAATATTTTAAGCAATTTCTGTTGTGTTCCCCTAATGAACACAACCCTGGTCTCAGGCCTTGAACCTGGTTTTCTGTTGCAAAATGCTTTAAAATGATTTCCATCACATGCCATACTGAACACAATCCTGGCCTTATAGTTGTCGGAGTTGATGCTAACTGGGTTCATGTTTAAGTGAGGAACCGTGAGGCTGAGTGGAGGCGACGTGGCGGACATGCTAACTTCGCTAGCTAGACTTCCTCTGAGCCGACACAATGGCCAGACACGCAGGAAGTGTGTTAGCCACTCTGAGCAGACACACAGCTGCCATGTCTCATCCTGCCAACAAGCAGAAGACGAGAAGAGCAGGACACCTATTCTGGGAACCGGGACATTTGGGAACTGAACAACCTGGGCTGTTTTATGTTGAAATGTTGAAATACAGTATATAGTAGGATGGATTGTTTGAGGGGGGGGGGGGTATATGGATGGGGGTGTTTGTGTACAATGTGCGTGCGAATGTGTGTGTCTACATGCGTTTATTCGTGTGTCTATGTTCGTCTTTCATCAACGTGTGTGTGGGTTCCTTTGTGTGTGTCGGGTTGATGTGGCTCAGTCAAGGACTGACTTCCTTTAATAATGGACCTCCTGCTCTCAGCCATCCATACAGACAGATGAGTCAACACTGACTGGGAAACTATCCTATGGTCAGACGTTTTTCAAGGTCCAATGGCCTAACGTCACCCACAGGGGAGGGCAGCAGCTGCTAGAAGTCAACTGTCCAGAAATAAACATTAATATGGCCATTAGCATGAGCTAATCAGCTAATCAGCCTGGGATTGGATTGCGTGTGAATGTGGAGTGCCATGACATTAGAATGGATGAGAGGAAGAACAGATGTAACAATCCCAAATGAAAGAGGGCAATCGAGTAACCGGTTTGTCACAAAATGTTTTGCATATCAGCAATCAAGTTTTCAAGATATATAACTTTCAAACTACAGAAAACCATATGACGCATAACGCAGCATCGTATGATGCTAAATGCATCATACAGGGATGATTTCTGTATTTTGAAGTTATATATCTTGAAAACGTGATTGCTGACAAGCAAAACATTTTGGGACGATGTCAACAATAGACTAATGAAACAAATACCAAGAGATTGTTTTTGGATGGAGTTTTCCTTTAAATAAAGATAACATTTTGGGAATGTATAGGAGTGTTCATTGTCCCCTGATCATCCTCAGTGTAGTGTTTAGTGTTAAGCCAACTGAATATGAATGTCACTATTTGTTCCTAGGGAACTCACATCATCAGTACCTCAGTCAGACAGCTCAGTGTTCTCATCACTCACCCAACCATTATTTGGAGAAGAACAAGGAACAAAACATGTAATGTTGTTTAATGTCTTCAACTCCAACTTCAGCACTGGTCTAGGTAGCCTCATGGTTCAGCTAGGCCACTAGTCACCGTGTCTCAACTGGTCACTGTGTGGTAGGTAGCCTCTCTCACCATGGTTCAGCTAGGCCACTAGTCACCGTGTCTCAACTGGTCACTGTGTGGTAGGTAGCCTCTCTCACCATGGTTCAGCTAGGCCACTAGTCACCGTGTCTCAACTGGTCACTGTGTGGTAGGTAGCCTCTCACCATGGTTCAGCTAGGCCACTAGTGACTGTGTGGTAGGTAGCCTCTCTCACCATGGTTCAGCTAGGCCACTGGTCACCGTGTTTCAACTGGTCACCGTGTTTCAACTGGTCACTGTGTGGTAGGTAGCCTCTCTCACCATGGTTCAGCTAGGCCACTGGTCACCGTGTTTCAACTGGTCACCGTGTTTCAACTGGTCACTGTGTGGTAGGTAGCCTCTCTCACCATGGTTCAGCTAGGCCACTGGTCACCGTGTTTCAACTGGTCACTGTGTGGTAGGTAGCCTCTCTCACCATGGTTCAGCTAGGCCACTAGTCACCGTGTCTCAACTGGTCACTGTGTGGTAGGTAGCCTCTCTCACCATGGTTCAGCTAGGCCACTGGTCACTGTGTGGTAGGTAGCCTCTCTCACTATGGTTCAGTTGGAACCCAATAGGGGTTTCAATGGCTCAGTGGGTTAGAGCACATTGCTACAAACCCAGTTGATTCCCACATGAGCCATGACAGGCCACATGTCTGTGTCACTGTCAATGTTGACAGTTGTTTAAGTGGCTTTGGACGAAAGTGTATATTAAAATAAATGCTCGTATTACGGAACCCTGCTTCACAATGGTCTCCCTGAGTCCCTGTAGTCAATAGTACCAAACACTGAGTAGATTGTTAGCTTGGCTACTGATATTAATTATGGAAGTCCTTTCCTCTTTCCTTAATGTGCTGCTGCCTGCCAAGCCATTAAAGGATAGCTAATATATTAGTGTGTAGCAGGGATCATCTCCTAACACTGACAGCCTTCCTCTGTTGGAGCCTCTGTCACTTTGCCAGCAGGGTGTGTGTGTGTGTGTGTGTGTGTGTGTGTGTGTGTGTGTGTGTGTGTAACTTCCCCTGGGGATCAATAAACTGTCTATACTAAAAGTGCTCTAAGCACTTTACACTGTAAGAGTGGTATCTCTCACCTCATTCAGTACCTATGTGTTGAGCCCTTCACCTACAGTATGTGACAAATAGTTGATTGTAGTTGTTGTTGTTTTACTCCCATAGAGGTCTGTGATTGACCTATATGTGTTTGTGTTTTCCAGTATGAGTTCAAGGCCAAGAACATCAAGAAGAAAAAAGTGAGCATCATCGTGTCTGTGGACGGAGTCAAGGTAGTCCTCCGGAAGAAACAGAAGGTAAGGCTGGGCCAATCAGAAAGCAGGGTTATGATGATGTCATTATGAAGAGGCCAATCAAAGAGTAGGGTTGGGATGATGACATTAGAAAGGGACCAATCAAAGAGTAGGTTTATGATGATGTCATTATGAAGACACAAATCAAATTATAGGATTATGATAATGTCATGAAAGGACCAATCAGAGAGCAGGGTTATGGTGATGTCATTATTAAGGGACCAATCAGAGAGCATGGTTATGATGATGTCATTATGAAGGGACAAATCAGAGATGGCTTATGTCAATGTCATTATGAGGGGGAAAAAATTGTTACATCAACAAATCCATGGGATTTTCCTGTCTTGTAAATGTTGTGTTCTTGTCTGTCGTAAAATATTACATTTAGACTTCATGTTATCTTTCGACTCTGAATTAGAGGTCAAGTTGGACCTGTTCCGAAATGGACCTGGGGCTTTCCCACTCAGACACAATATGCATAAATAAAAATGTTCAATAGAGACCCATTCTGAACGGACCCTGGGACTACTAGACCTGTTCCGTATAGACGTGGTCAGATCCAGACTCGGTCTGATCCGAGTGAGGAAAGCAACAGAAAATGTATTTTTTAAGCTACTTTATTAACCGGAGCTGATAAATCGCGAGAGGAGAGAGAGAGAGGTGGTGATGCTGCTCTAGCAACCAGGGGAGGGGCTGAGCGAGTGAAACAACAACAAGGGGGAGGGGTGAGAGACAGCAACCAACCAAGCCAACTCGCGCTATAGTAAACTATTCACGTTCATAGCTAGGTTATTTATCATCAAATATGATTACGTAGTACCTGTCTTGACTGAACCAAACCAGGAGATGCTAGTCAAGCTAGCTAACATTAGCTGCTAGGCTTATTGAGGCTGCCGCTTTCTCATCCTACAGTTACAAATAAAAACAACTCCATTCAGAATATTAAGTAGTTTTTGGTCATTGTAGCCTATCCTTCTCTTTTAACTTTTAATTCCGTAATTTTAATTCCATCGTCCATTGATTAGATATCTCCTAACTGGCTCTATGACTGTAGCCTATTGCTTCGCTTTGATAAATTATGATTGGCCAACAACAAGCTACACGCGCCACGCTCAACTCTTTCTACTGCAGTAGTCGTGTTCGGATTTGTACAGGGCCCTCCCGGACTATTCAGTTAAAATTACACATACCCGAGGGACAATTTGGTTAAAATTACACATACCCTGGGACAATTCAGTTAAAATTACACATACCCTGGGACAATTCAGTTAAAATTACACATACCCTGGGACAATTCAGTTAAAATTACACATACCCGAGGGACAATTCAGTTAAAATTACACATACCCTGGGACAATTCAGTTAAAATTACACATACCCTGGGACAATTCAGTTAAAATTACACATACCCTGGGACAATTCAGTTAAAATTACACATACCCGAGGGACAATTCAGTTAAAATTACACATACCCTGGGACAATTCAGTTAAAATTACACATACCCTGGGACAATTCAGTTAAAATTACACATACCCTGGGACAATTCAGTTAAAATTACACATACCCTGGGACAATTCAGTTAAAATTACACATACCCTGGGACAATTCAGTTAAAATTACACATACCCGAGGGACAATTCAGTTAAAATTACACATACCCTGGGACAATTCAGTTAAAATTACACATACCCTGGGACAATTCAGTTAAAATTACACATACCCGAGGGACAATTCAGTTAAAATTACACATACCCGTGGTGATCAGATCTGACCCAGACCCGTGACATTATTTTGGGTACAGGTGGATCCGTGACTGTTGTGATTGATTGATAACATCACCTTGACTTCCTTGCCCACAGAGGAAAGAGTGGAC
Organism: Oncorhynchus mykiss; assembly: GCF_013265735.2. NCBI lineage: Eukaryota > Metazoa > Chordata > Actinopteri > Salmoniformes > Salmonidae > Oncorhynchus > Oncorhynchus mykiss. The sequence goes on along the minus strand of NC_048569.1, from coordinate 16,316,790 downwards.
CTGGGACGAGAGCAAGATGCTGATCATGTCTGACCCCATATACAGGTCAGTGTCACACCTATTGTACAGCTCTGCCTCACGCATCACTCCATTTCCTTCCCTTTTGATCAGCCAGGGTCTTGTCTCAATTGAACCCCTACCTATGCCCCATATAGTGCACTACTTCACCCAGAGCCAATGTAGTGCACTCGGACATAATTTGAAAATACATTCTTTATCTCAATTCACCTTCCTGGTATAAAAATAGCAGAAGCTCCTTTAGTGAATCCCACTTTTATGGGCCACACTGATGGTCCAACCGGATAACACATTGAAGTCATTCATATGTGCTGCTACACACTCTGATAATGTGCCTCTACGTGTGTGCCATCGGCAATTACACTCATACAGTATATATTGGTTAGGGTTTGGCTTGTAGCCACAGCATACATGACGTCTGGCTCGATTTAGTATTATGTAGCAAAATTTGAAATAGTATTTTTTACACTGGATAAAAGTAGAGAATATCAGAGCTAGAAAATGGTATATATCATACACTGCAGTTGAGGAACAATGGGAAAGTCATTTTACTTTGAAAGTTATTAAACTTGTAACCCCACTTTTGAGAAAATGTCTCTTGAATGTTTTAGTACACCTACTGGAGAGCTCTTCTTTGTCTACACCCATTCAGCATTATTCACACCCTCTTAAGATTTAGCCCCACCCATCTATTTATTAGGGATTCACGTGAGGCCATGTGCTAAACAGAGTGAGCATGGTAGTGTAGTGTAGTAAACAACCAAATATTTCAAGACTAAAAGTGGTGAAAGTAGTAGCAAAAAATCTAGTTCTTGGCCTATATCTTCATCTGACTTTGGTGCAAGTCATGTTGTTCTTCACATTACCATCTCTGGTAAAAACATACAATATTAAGTCAAATCCAAGTGTATTTGTCTCATGAACAGGATACAGAAGGTGTAAACGCTACAGTGAAATGGTTACTTGCAAATTTGCATAGTAGCAATATCAAAAACAGAAAGTGTCCAGATTGTATAAATATTTTATAATTATTAGATGATTCTTACCCAGACACACTTGACCCATCTAAATTGATGAAAGAAATGCTATAACTCCCTCAATACAATAGATGAACGTAATCACCCCCAGACACACCTGGCTAACTTGATGGGTCATGTAATCATTTGGCGATGTGGAGTCTTGTGTAGACATGTAGCTAGTTAAACAATGAACCTAATGGTGCTTTCAAGACAACTGGGAAAATTGAAATATATGAGTCAGTGATCTTCAGGTCAGAAAGTCTGGGCTCAAAAAGATTTTGGGATTCGGAGCTACTTTTTTGAGTTCCCAGTTGTCTTGAACACACAAGTCGGAAGTCGGAGATTTCCAAGTTTCCAGTTCCAAGTTCCCACTTGTTTTGAACACAGCATAGCAATACAAACTGATTGTCATAGCTAGCCACCATGCATGAATCTTCAGGTAGCTAAATCTAACCAACTAGGTTCAATGTTAGCTAGCTAGCTAATATTAGGCTATAACTAGCAATGCAAATGGATTTCTAAAATATGAATAATATTACTACACAGATCATACACGTAATGTTAGCTAGTGAGCCAGCTAGCTAACGTTAGCTAGCTAGCTAACAGTACACTTTAACTTTAATGAAAACAACTATCTGACAAAATTAGAAATGTATAATATCTGAAACTGTAGCTAGCTAAACTCTTACAAAGATGGATGAATGCTTCTCCCACTCTGTCACAAATGCCATGGTTGCCCTTAGTTTGTTTTATACAACAGTGTTCTCTTTTCGACTCCCTCTGCATATTTGTAATCAAAAGCTATCATACTCTGCTTCCACTGGGCATTCCACTAATTTCAAAACTCGGTCAACTTCTCCCATGACAACAACACTGTTGATCGCCGTTTCTTCCCACATCACTGTCATCAGAAGACTCCACAATGTCTGGTTCAATTAAAATATTTTTACCTAAATCAGGGATTTCCTCATCATCTAATGCATTTTCAGAGTTATTGAGTCAGCATGGCATGATTGTCCTTCAGAAAGGAGACAATCACAACTATTATTATTGGATAGCCATAGCCAGCTACTTAACATAGAATCCATCTCGGTTTGAGTAGGCTAAATTAGTTAGCTGCATTCGATGCTAGCTAAGTAAGTGAAAGTTAAAAAATATATAAGACGAAATATAGCAGGCTCTCGCTCTCTTGCTTCTCCTTAATATGGAAGAAATTATTTGTTCAAAACTGTTCCAACTATTGTCTTTCTCTCTCTTTTTGTCAACTACTCGCCAGATTTTATGTACTGCAGTGCTAGCTAGTTGTAGCTTATGCTTTCAGTACTAAATTCATTCTTTGATCCTTTGATTTGGTGGACAACATGTCAGTTCATGCTGCAAGAGCTCTGATAGTTTGGAGGATGTCCTCTAGAAATTGTTATAATTACTGTGTCAGTCTATAGAAGGGGGTGAGAACCATGAGCCTCCTAGGTCTTTGTATTGAATGTGAGGCTACTGTAGACCTTCATTGCAAAACAGTGTGTTTTAATCAATTATTTGGTGACGTGACTATATTTAGTATATATATATTTTTTAAAGGAAATTCACTGAGGAAGATGGTCCTCCTCTGAGGATCCTCCACTGCTTGGCAGTGTGGCGCAAGGACAACAACCTCTCCCTCAACGTCAGTAAGACAAAGGAGCTGATAGTTGACTACAGGAGAAAGAGGGGAGAGCACGCCCCTATCCACATCGACAGGGCTGTAGTGGAGCGGGTTGAGAGCTTCATGTTCCTTGGCGTCCACATCACTAAGGACTTAATATGGTCCACACACCCACACAATCATGAAGAGGACACGACAGCGCATCTTCTCCCTCAGGAGGCTGAAAAGATTTGGCATGTGCCTTCGTATCCTTAAAAACATCTACAGCTGCATCATCTAGAGTAACTTGACTGGCTGCATCACCGCTTGGTATGAAAAATGCACCGCCCTCGACCACAAAACTCTACAGAGAGGGGTGCAAACGGCCCAGTACATGACTTGGGCAAAGCTCCCTGCCACCCAGGAACGCTATATCAGGCGGTGTCAGAGGAAGGCTTGAAAAGTTGCCAAAGACTTCAGCCAACCAAGACATAGACTGTTTAATCTGCTACCGTCCGGCAAACGGAATCTGAGCCCCTGCTCTCGCACCAACAGGCTCCGAGATACCTTCTACCCCCAAGCCATAAGACTGCTAAATAGCCATATGTAGTTAATTCAATGATTACACGGTCTGCATTTACCCTATCTTGCACTGACTCTATGCACACTCACAAGACGATACACTGAGTGTACAAAGCATTAGGAACACCTGCTCTTTTCATGACATATAGTGACCCGGTGATTCCATGTGAAAGCTATCATCCCTTATTAATGTCACCTGTTAAATCCACTTCAATCAGTGTAGATGAAGGGGAGGAGACTGCTTAAATAAGGATTTTTAAGCCTTTAGACAATTGAGACATGGATTGTGTGTATGGCATTCGGAAGGTGAATGGGCAAGACAAAAATATTTAAGTGCCTTTGAACAGGGTATGTTAGTAGGTGGCAGGCGCATTGGTTTGAGTGTATTAAGAACTGAAATGCTGCTGGGTTTTCACGCTCAACAGTTTCCCTTGTGTATTTATTTTTTAAATTTTTATTTCACCTTTATTTAACCAGGTAGGCAAGTTGAGAACAAGTTCTCATTTACAATTGCGACCTGGCCAAGATAAAGCAAAGCAGTTCGACACATACAACGACACAGAGTTACACATGGAGTAAAACAAACATACAGTCAATAATACAGTATAAACAAGTCTATATACGATGTGAGCAAATGAGGTGAGATAAGGGAGGTAAAGGCAAAAAAAAGGCCATGGTGGCAAAGTAAATACAATATAGCAAGTAAAACACTGGAATGGTAGATTTGCAATGGGAGAATGTGCAAAGTAGAAATAAAAATAATGAGGAGCAAAATAAATAAATAAATAAAATACAGTAGGGAAAGAGGTAGTTGTTTGGGCTAAATTATAGGTGGGCTATGTACAGGTGCAGTAATCTGTGAGCTGCTCTGACAGTTGGTGCTTAAAGCTAGTGAGGGAGATAAGTGTTTCCAGTTTCAGAGATTTTTGTAGTTCGTTCCAGTCATTGGCAGCAGAGAACTGGAAGGAGAGGCGGCCAAAGAAAGAATTGGTTTTGGGGGTGACTAGAGAGATATACCTGCTGGAGCGTGTGCTACAGGTGGGAGATGCAATGGTGACCAGCGAGCTGAGATAAGGGGGGACTTTACCTAGCAGGGTCTTGTAGATGACATGGAGCCAGTGGGTTTGGCGATGAGTATGAAGCGAGGGCCAGCCAACGAGAGCGTACAGGTCGCAATGGTGGGTAGTATATGGGGCTTTGGTGACAAAATGGATTGCACTGTGATAGACTGCATCCAATTTGTTGAGTAGGGTATTGGAGGCTATTTTGTAAATGACATCGCCAAAGTCGAGGATTGGTAGGATGGTCAGTTTTACAAGGGTATGTTTGGCAGCATGAGTGAAGGATGCTTTGTTGCGAAATAGGAAGACAATTCTAGATTTAACTTTGGATTGGAGATGTTTGATATGGGTCTGGAAGGAGAGTTTACAGTCTAACCAGACACATAAGTATTTGTAGTTGTCCACGTATTCTAAGTCAGAGCCGTCCAGAGTAGTAATGTTGGACAGGCGGGTAGGTACAGGTAGCGATCGGTTGAAGAGCATGCATTTAGTTTTACTTGTATTTAAGAGCAATTGGAGGCCACAGAAGGAGAGTTGTATGGCATTGAAGCTTGCCTGGAGGGTTGTTAACACAGTGTCCAAAGAAGGGCCAGAAGTATACAGAATGGTGTCGTCTGCGTAGAGGTGGATCAGAGACTCACCAGCAGCAAGAGCGACCTCATTGATGTATACAGAGAAGAGAGTCGGTCCAAGAATTGAACCCTGTGGCACCCCCATAGAGACTGCCAGAGGTCCGGACATCAGACCCTCCGATTTGACACACTGAACTCTATCAGAGAAGTAGTTGGTGAACCAGGCGAGGCAATTATTTGAGAAACCAAGGCTGTCGAGTCTGCCGATGAGGATGTGGTGATTGACAGAGTCGAAAGCCTTGGCTAGATCAATGAATACGGCTGCACAGTAATGTTTCTTATCAATGGCGGTTAAGATATCATTTAGGACCTTGAGCGTGGCTGAGGTGCACCCATGACCAGCTCTGAAACCAGATTGCATAGCAGAGAAGGTATGGTGAGATTCGAAATGGTCGGTAATCTGTTTGTTGACTTGGCTTTCGAAGACCTTAGAAAGGCATGGTAGGATAGATATAGGTCTGTAGCAGTTTGGGTCAAGAGTGTCACCCCCTTTGAAGAGGGGGATGACCGCAGCTGCTTTCCAATCTTTGGGAATCTCAGACGACACGAAAGAGAGGTTGAACAGGCTAGTAATAGGGGTGGCAACAATTTTGGCAGATAATTTTAGAAAGAAAGGGTCCAGATTGTCTAGCCCGGCTGATTTGTAGGGGTCCAGATTTTGCAGCTCATTCAGAACATCAGCTGAGCAGATTTGGGAGAAGGTGAAATGGGGAAGGCTTGGGCGAGTTGTTGTGTATCAAGAATGGTCCACCACCAAAAGGACATCCAGCCAACTTGACACAACTGTGCGAAACATTTGACTCAACATGGGCCAGCATCCCTATGGAACGCTTTCGACACCTTGTAGAGTAAATGCCCAAATTAAGTGAGGCTGTTCTGATGGGTGAACGTGGGTGCAACTCAATATAAGGAAGGTGTTCCTAATGTTTTGTACAGTCTGTATATTATCCATGTCCTTGTTCAGCCACGACTCCTCGAAATATAGGATATTACAGTTCTTGAGGTCCCGTTGATAGGATATTCTCTAGAACAGAGCTTGTCCGGTTTGTTCTCTAGTGATTGTACGTTAGCCAGTAGTGGGTGCAACTTAATATTATGGTGTTCCTAATGTTTTGTTCCCTCAGTGTATATATGCACTATATACACCCTCACTCATACACACTACACTACACTGACACTTTCACACAAAACCCACACACATACACTACAAACACACACACTCATACCGACACAACACACACACCAACGCCTCATTCCCGGCGGATTTAAACACCTTTTTTGCCCACTTCAAGGAAAACAATATCAAGCTGCCACCGCGGGCCCCCATAGCTTACGAGGACTGTGTGCTCTCGTTCTCCGTGGCAGACGTGAGTAAGTAATTTAAGCGTGTTAACCCTCGCAAGGCTGTTGGCCCAGAAGGCATCCCAAGCCATGTCCTCAGAGCATGTGCAGACCAGCTGGCTGGAGTGTTTACCCACATATTGATTCTCTCCTGATCCCAGTCTGTTGTCCCCACTTGCTTCAAGATGTCCACCATCGTTCCTGTACCCATGAAGCTAAGGTAACTAAACTAAATGACTATCACCACCTAACATTCACTTCTGTCAACATGAAGTGCTTTGAGAGGCTAGTTAAGGCTAACCATTGCCTGTACTTCCTGATCACCCATGACTGTGTGGCCACGCACGTCTCCAACTCAATCATCAAGTGTGCTGTCGGCAGTGGTAGGCCTGATTACCAACAACGATGAGACAGCCTACAGGGAGGAGGTGAGAGCCCTGGCAGAGTGGTGCCAGGAAAATAACCTCTCCCACGACGTCAACATAACAAAGGAGCTGATCGTGGACTACAGGAGACAGCAGAGAGGGCACATCTCCATCCACTTCGACGGAGCCACGGTGGAGAGGGACAAAAGCTTCAAGTTCCTCAGAGTGCACATCACTGACTACCTGAAATGGTCCCTTCATGCAGGGCTCTCCAGAGGGTGGTGTGGTCAGCCCAACACATCACTGGGGCACTCTGCCTGCCCTCCAGGACAACTACAGCACCCGGTGTCACAGGCAGGCCAAGAAGATCATCAAGGACCTCAGCCACCCGAGCAATGGCCTGTTCACCCCGCTACCATCTACTGAGAAACAGCTTCCACCTCCAGGCCATAAGACTGTTAAAAAGTCACCACTAGCCTTAGTCACTGTTCTACTCTACCTTCCACCTTAGAGACTTCTGCCCTATGTACAGTACATAGTCATTGTACAATAAGGTTTAAATACTGTTTTACTCCTTTTATATGTACAGTTGAAGTCGGAAATTTACTTACACCTTAGCCAAATACATTTAAACTCAGTTTTTCACAATTCCTGACATTTAATCAAGAGTAAAAATTCCCTTTCTTAGGCCAGTTAGTATCACCACGTTATTTTAAGAATATGAAATGTCAGAATAATTGTCATTGTCCTTTTGGAATACCAATTTGCGACCAAGCTTTAACTTCCTGACTGATGTCTTGAGATGTTGCTTCAATATATCCACTATTTTGTTTAGTGCACCAGTCCCTCCTGCAGCAAAGCATCCCCACAACATGATGCTGCCACCCCCGTTCTTCATGGTTGGGATGGTGTTCTTCGGCTTGCAAGCCTCCCCCTTTTCTTCCAAACATAATGATGGTCATTATGGCCAAACAGTTCTATTTTTCTTTCATCAGACCAGAGGACATTTCTCCAAAAAGTACGATCTTTGTCCCCATGTGCAGTTGCAAACCGTAGTCGGGCTTTTTTTATGGCGGTTTTGGAGCAGTGGCTTCTTCCTTGCTGATCGGCCTTTCAGGTTATGTCGATATAGGACTCGTTTTACTGTGGATATAGATACTTTTGTACCTGTTTCCTCCAACATCTTCACAAGGTCCTTTGCTGTTGTCATTTGATTTATTTGTACTCTTTGCACCAAAGAACGCTTCTCCTTCCTGAGCGGTATGACGGCTGCGTGGTCCCATGGTGTTTATACTTGCGTACTACTGTTGGTACAGATAAACGTGGTACCTTCAGGTGTTTGGAAATTGCTCCCATGGATGAACCAGACTTGTGGAGGTCTCTGAGGTCTTGGCTGATTTATTTTGATTTTCTCATGATGCCAAGCAAAGTGGCACTGAGTTTGAAGATAGGCCTTGAAATACATCCACAGGTACACCTCCAATTGACTCAAATGATATCAATTAGCCTATCAGAAGCTTCTAAAGACATGATATCATTTTCTGGAATTTTCCAAGCTGTTTAAAGCACAGTCAATTTAGTATGTAAACTTCTGACCCACTGGAATTGTGAAATAATCTGTCAAACAATTGTTGGAAATTGTAGGAAAAATGACTTGTGTCATGCACAAAGTAGATGTCCTATCCGACTTGCCAAAACTATAGTTTGTTAACAAGAAATTTGTGGAGTGGTTGAAAAATGTGTTTTGATGACTCCAACCTAAGTGTATATAAACTTCTGACTTCAACAGTAGATCCATTATTTAGTTTTGTATTTTTATTCCTCTTGTGTTAGTTACTATTGTTTTATTTTTTCATTACTCTGCATCATTGGGAAAGGTTCGCAAGCAATCACTTTACTGTAAAGTCTACACAAGTTGCATTCGGCTCATGTGATCAATAAAATGTGATTTGATTTGTCTGTGTGTTTGTGTGACAGAGACACACAGAACATTATCTCTCTTAGTGCAGGTCTTTTTATAGCTGTAATTAGCTGTGTTTGTTCCCACTGGACGCTGTTTATAGCCCTGTAGCCTAGTGTGCTGTAGAATGGCTGACACTGACCATATATCAGGGTGTGGGTGTGTGTGTGTGTCTGTGTGGGTGTGTGTGTGTGTGTGTGTGTGGGTGTGGGTGTGTGTGTGTGTGTGTGTGTGAGTGTGAGAGAGAGGGCTGACCATATCCCAGCTCAGCACATCACAAGGACAAGGACAGTGAATTTGGCTACTTTTTATAGGTATGACTGGTGGTGGTTTATTCCTAAACCAAGGTCGTATTCATTAGGGCACACCGTAGCGAAACGTTTCAATAGTTTGTTTTTTGTCCAAGTAGTCTCTCCCTCTTTCAGTCTGTTAGCTTATGTTTGTTGCTGATGAAGGGAATAACGTGAAAATGCTAACCTGGGACAGTGTTGGTTATATCATAGGTCTCTCTGTGAAAATGTATTCTGGTAGCTACTATGTTGACTCAACATTGCATTTTGGCCTCTTATTTAATAGTTGTGTGCCAATGTAAGCATAGTGAGAAAGCCTGCCTTCCAACTTTTGTCCAACATTCTTCCAAATGTTTCTCCAGGATTTTCTACGTGTCTCATGACTCCCAGGACCTGAAGATCTTCAGCTACATCGCCAGAGATGGCTCCAACAACTCCTTCAGGTGTAACGTCTTCAAATCCAAGAAGAAGGTGAGCGAGACTAGGCTATATTACTCCTCTCATGCCAAATGGCCATACTGTGTAGGTCACCTGTATCTGTTCTGTTATGTCTCTCTCTCCCTCTTTCTTTCTTTCTTTCCTTCTTTCTTTCTCATCTTTCTCTGACATGAATAACAAGAAAGTCATATCCCACTCTCTCCCTCATCAGACCCAGGCCATGCGTATAGTGCGTACGGTGGGCCAGGCGTTTGAGGTGTGTCATAAGCTTAGTCTGCAGCACGCCCATCAGGGTATAGATGGACAGGCAGACGGAGAGAGTGAGAAGTCCACAGAGGACAGCCCCGCTGAGGGTGAGAGAGAGGGGGAGAGACACACACACATGCACACACACCAACTGCCACAACACTGTTACACTCCTACATTGATCACTAAACATGACAGAGACAGACAGATATACACACACACACATATCACCATAACACTTATTGTCTCACAAAGATTTTATTGTCCTATCATTTCATTGACTGACATAACAGATGCAGAAACTGAACACGCTGTTCATGTGTGAACCAAGAAGGACACCTGACCATTAATGATGATTTGATGATGTCATTGGTTTGTGTGTGTTCCTTTTCCCACAGGTCGTCAGTTGACAGGGGTGGAGGAGGAGGAGGGGAGTGGAGAGGAAGGGGAGCCCCAGGCACAGTCCCAGTCTGTGTGTGAGCAGGCGGTCAACGAGATCCTCCAGAGTCTGGCCCAACTTAACGTGGTCCAGCCTGGACACACCATCATGGTAAGAGCACCTGACTTACTTTACTTATTCCTTTCTGCTCCTGGAGGAGCAAAGGACCTCAACAGGGAGTTAACAGGGCCTCAACAGGGAGTCAACAGGGAGTTAACAGGGCCTCAACAGGGAGTCAACAGGGAGTCAACAGGGCCTCAACATGGAGTCAACAGGGCCTCAACATGGAGTCAACAGGGCCTCAACATGGAGTCAACAGGAGCTCAACAGGGAGTCAACAGGACCTCAACAGGACATCAATAGGGAGTCAACAGGAGCTCAACAGGGAGTCAACAATACCTTAATGGTGAGTCAACATGACCTCAACAGGGAGTCAACAAGGCCTCAACAGGACCTCAACAGGGCCTCAACAGGACCTCAACAGGGAGTCAACAGGGCCTCAACATGGAGTCAACAGGAGCTCAACAGGGAGTCAACAGGACCTCAACAGGACATCAATAGGGAGTCAACAGGGAGTCAACAATACCTTAATGGTGAGTCAACATGACCTCAACAGGGAGTCAACAAGGCCTCAACAGGACCTCAACAGGTTCTCAACAGGGAGTCAACAGGGCCTTCACAGGGCCTCAACATGGAGTCAACAGGAGCTCAACAGGGAGTCAACAGGACCTCAATAGGGAGTCAACAGGAGCTCAACAGGGAGTCAACAATACCTTAATGGTGAGTCAACATGACCTCAACAGGGAGTCAACAAGGCCTCAACAGGGAGTCAACAATACCTTAATGGTGAGTCAACATGACCTCAACAGGGAGTCAACAAGGCCTCAACAGGACCTCAACAGGGTCTTCACAGGGCCTCAACATGGAGTCAACAGGCATAGTCCCAGTCTGTGTGTGAGCAGGCGGTCAACAGGGCCTCAACAGGGAGTCAACAGGACCTCAATGGGGAGTCAATAGAACCTCAACAGGGAGTCAACAGGACTTCAACAGGGAGTTAACAGGTCCTCAACAGGGCCTCAACAGGGCCTCAACAGTGAAGCCTGGGTAATGTTCATCACTTCATTCCAGGGGTGTATTCTTTAGTCGATTTCCATAGGAAACATTTTGTAATGAAAATAAGAGTTTCTATTGGACATATTGACATAAGGAATCATTGTCTCATGTCAGATGGTGTACTCCTACATGACGCTTGTCCCTCAACCTGTCTGTCTTGTAGGACGTCGAACTCATCTCTAAAAATCGAGATTTTACTCAGCGTGTATCTGACAGCTGGCACAGCTAGTTATCAGATTAGTGGAGATGCTATTTTACGTGAGACAATGGGCAAGGGATGGAACTTAAATATTTTGGCCACTGGTCAGCTGGGCTAGTAGACCACATTTAACCCAGATCTATGTTGTGGTTCCCTGCGGCAGTGTCTATTTAACCCAGATCTTTGGCTGTAGTTTCCCTGCGGCAGTGTCGATTGAACCCAGATCTTTGGCTGTAGTTTCCCTGCGGCAGTGTCGATTGAACCCAGATCTTTGGCTGTAGTTTCCCTGCGGCAGTGTCGATTGAACCCAGATCTATTCTGTGGTTCCCTGCAGTGTCTATTTAAACTATATCTATGATGTAGTTCGCTGCAGAAGTGGATTGACCCCCCTGAGTCATGTCCTAGCCCTTTGTTACTTAGATGTAGTGTTTTGTGACCCACTGTGTGTCTGAGAGGAGTCTTAAACACACATACACACACAAGAATGCACACATACACACGCAAGCATACACACATATATAATACACTCACATACATGTACATATACACCAGTGGAGGCTGCTGAGGGGAGGACAGCTCTAAATAATGGCCGGAACGGAGCGAATGGAATGGCATCAAACACAAGGAAACCATGTGATTGATGTATTTGATACCATTCCACCTATTCCGCTCCAGCCATTACCACAAGCCCATCCTCCTCAATTAAGGCGCCACTAGCCGTGTGTGATACACAAATACACGCACACTCACACACACACGTATGATGGCGTGTTGCTCTGACAGAGATAGAGAATGCTCCCTACATTATTCACACCAGCCTCTGAGGGACATGGCAGCCTTAACATGCCTGACTAAACTATTAAAGCTTCATTCTGTTCTAGTCTAGTGTTTCGTCTGTATGTCCTGTGTCTTGGTGGCGTTATGGCCTAGTGGCCCTCAGAGAGAAGCAAAACTGTGTGAAACATGCCTCAACCCATCCACTTACAGTAGAACCGTAGGAACACACCAAAGGGTTGGGGCTATCCTGTCAATACTAGCTCTCCAAGCCCTTTAGGCTTAAAGTACCACGAGCGGACATTCAATTATTTTCAATTGAAAGACGATGCCCAGAGCTTACCCATGATGTTGCGCTACCATTTAAGTCAATAGGTCATTGTTTTAGTCAAAGTATGATATATTCAGGCTTGAAGTGGGAAACCCAAAGTGGAGATCTGTGTTTTTTCCGTGTCAATGCTGTGTGTTTCCCCTATTAAATGACATGCTAATACTTTTCAGTCAACGTTTATTTTCAGGGCTGGGTTTTATTTTACCGTTACCATCAGTGGAGGCTGCTGAGTGGAGGATGACTCTTAATAATGTCCGGAATGGAATGGTATCAAACACGTGTTTGATACCATTACATTCACTCCATTCCAGACATTACACTCCATTCCAGACATTACACTCTATTCCAGACATTACACTCCATTCCAGACATTACACTCCATTCCAGACATTACACTCCATTCCAGACATTACACTCCATTCCAGACATTGCACTCAGTTCCAGACATTACACTCCATTCCAGACATTACACTCAGTTCCAGACATTACACTCCATTCCAGACATTACACTCCATTCCAGACATTACACTCCATTCCAGACATTACACTCCATTCCAGACATTACACTCCATTCCAGACATTGCACTCAGTTCCAGACATTACACTCCATTCCAGACATTACACTCAGTTCCAGACATTACACTCCATTCCAGACATTACACTCCATTCCAGACATTACACTCCATTCCAGACATTACACTCCATTCCAGACATTACACTCCATTCCAGACATTACACTCCATTCCAGACATTACACTCCATTCCAGACATTACACTCCATTCCAGACATTACACTCCATTCCAGACATTACACTCAGTTCCAGACATTACACTCCATTCTAGACATTACACTCCATTCCAGACATTACACTCCATTCCAGACATTACACTCCATTCTAGACTATACACTCCATTCCAGACATTACACTCCATTCCAGACATTACACTCCATTCCAGACATTACACTCCATTCCAGACATTACACTCCATTCCAGACACATTACACTCCATTCCAGACATTACACTCCATTCCAGACATTACACTCCATTCCAGACATTACACTCCATTCCAGACATTACACTCCATTCCAGACATTACACTCCATTTCAGACATTACACTCCATTCCAGACATTGCACTCCATTCCAGACATTGCACTCCATTCCAGACATTACACTCCATTCCAGACATTACACTCCATTCCAGACATTACACTCCATTCCAGACATTACACTCCATTCCAGACATTATTAAGAGCTGGCCCCCCCTTAGCAGCCTCCACTGGTTACCACCCACAAGCATGGCATTGTTTATTTATCAGAAACACCAGCAAATGTCTTCTTCTTTGCTAGTCGCGACTCCACTAAACAGCTTTTCATCGTAGCCTACATAGCCACCTGAGCCATGGAGCAAACTAAAATAGGAGGTGCAGTTATTATATTTTTTTCACCTCCACTTTTTTAACAGAAAATTCTCATCATCCATTGGTACATTTTTACTTATTTATTTTAGCTAGTCTATAAAAATATATATACCACTATTTTATAAATGGTATAATTGCGTAATGTAATTGCATTTTGCTGCATTTTGCAACCCTGCTCCCCCGTTGCCACAAGATAAATGGTTTTGACCACTAATGCCATGCTTCACTACACACTTCACTGCTTGATTGGTGCAGCTAAACCACAAGTGTCTATCCTATAATGAACAGGCACCCGCGAAGGGAAACTCAAGGAACTTGTTTATCTATTTTATTACGCTGTTAAATTTGTATTGGTGTTTTGTGTCCAATGCTCTCAAACATTTCATTTGTGAAGTGCATCATGAGCAAAGTGTCACGGATCCCTCCGGAACTTTCATTACACACACCTGGCCCCTATTCCCAGTGATTAGTAATTGTATAGGGTGACCTTGGTTTACCATTGTGCTGTCGATTATTGTTACAATGACCGTAGTTTCATGTGAGTACCTGTGCTGTGTGTTTTGGCTTTTATGCCATTGTGGATTGCGCAGATAATTAGGGGTCTCGTCCCGTGTGTTAATCATTGTGCGCTTGTGTTATTTATTTGAGGTACTCCTCACTCTTTTGTTTGGGTTTCAACCCTGTGTTTTGTACAGTGTTTGTTTGGGTTCCTACCCTGTGTTTTGTACGGTGTTTGTTTCGTCTTCTTCCCCGTGCATTTACACAGCACGCCTTAATTTGGGTGTAATAAAAAAAACGATTATGCATTCCTGCGCCTGTCTCCCGACCCTTCATAACAACGTGACACAAAGTCATTGTAGCCTATCATTTCACTTTCCCTGTGTTAACCATGAGCACGGGCTAACTTGGCTTTGGTGTACCGCTTCCGAAGCCTGCTAGCATCCTGCCCACCAAAGGTTGCACTGTGCCCAGAATGCCAAGAGTGTGCAAAGCTGTCATTAAGGCAAAGGGTGTCTATTTGAAGAATCTCAAATATAAAATACATTTTGATTTGTTTATCACTTTTTTGGTTACTACATGATTCCATATTTGTTATTTCATAGTTTTGATGTCTTCAATATTATTATACAATGTAGGAAATAGTAAAAATAAAGAAAAACCCTCAGTGAGTAGGTGTTCTAAAGCTTTTGCCCGGTAGTGTGTGTGTGTATATATATATATATATATATATATATACAGTTGAAGTCGGAAGTTTACATACACCTTAGCCAAATACATTTAAACTCAGTTTTTCACAATTCCTGACATTTATCCTGGTAAAAATTCCCTATCTTAGGTAAGTTAGGATCACCAGGTAATTTTAAGAATGTGAAATGTCAGAATAATAGTAGAGAGAATTATTTATTTCAGCATACACTCAATTAGTATTTGGTAGCATTGCCTATAAATTGTTTAACTTGGGTCAAACGTTTCAGGTAGCCTTCCACAAGCTTCCCACAATAAGTTGGGTGAATTTTGGCCCATTCCTCCTGACGGAGTTGGTGTAACTGAGTCAGGCTTGTAGGCCTCCTTGCTCGCACATGCTTTTTCAGTTCTGCCCGCAAATGTTCTATAGGATTGAGGTCAGGGCTTTGTGATGGCCACTCCAATACCTTGACTTTGTTGTCCTTAAGCCATTTTGCCACAGCTTTGGAAGAATGCTTGGGGTCATTGTCAATTTGGAAGACCCATTTGCGACCAAGGTTTAACTTCCTGACTGATGTCTTGAGATGTTGCTTCAATATATCCACATCATTTTCCTGTCCCATGATGCCATCTATTTTGTGAAGTGCACCAGACCCTCCTGCAGCAAAGCACCCCCACAACATGATGCTGCCACCCCCGTGCTTCACGGTTGGGATGGTGTTATTCGGCTTGCAAGCCTCTTTCCTCCAAACATAATGATGGTCATTATGGCCAAACAGTTCTATTTTTCTTTCATCAGACCAGAGGACATTTCTCCAAAAAGTACGATCTTTGTCCCCATGTGCAGTTGCAAACCGTAGTCTGGCATTTTTTATGGCGGTTTTGGAGCAGCGGCTTCTTCCTTGCTGAGCGGCCTTTCAGGTTATGTCGATATAGGACTCGTTTTACTGTGGATATAGATACTTTTGTACCTGTTTCCTCCAGCATCTTCACAAGGTCCTTTGCTGTTGTTCTGGGATTAATTTGCACTTTTCGCACCAAAGTATTTTAATCTCTAGGAGATAGAACGCGTCTCCTTCCTGAGCGGTATGACAGCTGCATGGTCCAATGGTGTTTATACTTGCGTACTATTGTTTGTACAGATGAACGTGGTACCGTATGGAAATTGCTCCTAAGGATGAACCAGACTTTTTTTTCAGAGGTCGTGGCTGATTTCTTTTGATTTTCCCATGATGTCAAGCAAAGAGGCACTGAGTTTGAAGGTAGGCCTTGAAATACATCCACAGGTACACCTCCAATTGACTCAAATGATGTCAATTAGCCTATCAGAAGCTTCTAAAGCCATGACATAATTTTCTGGAATTTTCCATGCTGTTTAAAGTCACAGTCAACTTAGTGTATGTAACTTCTGACCTACTGAAATTAAGAAGAAAATTGGAGAGTGGTTGAAACACTTAGGTTGGAGTCATTAAAACTAGTTTATGTAAACTTCCGTCTTCAACTGTATGTTTTAAAAAAAAATATATATATATATATATTGTACTTGTTCCATGGCTGCAACTCTCCTACGATCTCAGGAGAGGCGATGGTCGAGAGCCATGCGTCCTCCGAAACATTACCCTTCCACGATGCACTGCTTCTTGACACACTGCTCGCTTAACGCGGATGCCAGCCGCACCAATGTGTCAGAGGAAACACGATCCATCCAGTTGGCGAACGAAGTCAGCTTGTAGGCGCCCTTCCCGAGTCGCTAGAGTGTGATGGGACAAAGAAATCCCGACGGGCCAAACCCTCCCCTAACCCGTACGACGCAGGGCCAATTGTGCACAGCTTCATAGGTCTCCCGGTTACAGCCGGCTGTGATACAGCCTGGGATCGAACGCGGGTCTGTAGTGATGCCTCAAGCTCTGCGATGCAGTGCCTTAGACCGCTGTGCCACAAATCCAGAACCAGCCTAGCCAGCTGGCTAATCTTTTGAATAAGGTGTAGTAAAAAAATTAATAACAGCCTCAACAGATAACATTTGCTAGCTAGATAAGATTAGCAAGATAGCTAGCTAAGGTTAGCATGCTAGCTAGCTACAGTGACAGCTGTCAGTTCCCCATTTGTTGATGTTTCTCTACTTCACATGGAAATCATCACAACATTCTTTCCCACCCCTCTTCGGAGGTGGATCATAAACAAGTATTTCTGCTCTTGGGCAGGAATTATATCGGCTCCCTCTGGTGGGGAGCTTTTAATGCTGTTCATTGTAGAAATAGAATAAGGTGGCCTAGGTTGGTCTAGTAGTCTGTAGCTGCTGCCTCCGGATCATATACCGCTCCAGCATGGGTCCTAATCCAGCCACTGCTATTTTAGCACACTCCCTCCTCTATTTTTTCTCTACCTCTGTCCTGTCCAATAAACAAAGTACTGCCCCACTCCTTTAAAAAAATAAGAAAAGAAAAATGAATAATAACTCTCTAGAAAATATGATATGGCGCCCTATGTAATAACATGATATAGCGCCCTATGTAATAATATGATATGGCGCCCTATGTAATAATATGATATGGCGCCCTATGTAATAATATGATATTGCGCCCTATGTAATAATATGATATGGCGCCCTATGTAATAATATGATATGGCGCCCCCTATGTAATAATATGATATGGCGCCCCCTATGTAATAATATGATATGGCGCCCTATGTAATAATATGATATGGCGCCCCCTATGTAATAATATGATATGGCGCCCCCTATGTAATAATATGATATGGCGCCCCCTATGTAATAATATGATATGGCGCCCCCTATGTAATAATATGATATGGCGCCCCCTATGTAATAATATGATATGGCGCCCTATGTAATAATATGATATGGCGCCCTATGTAATAATATGATATGGCGCCCCCTATGTAATAATATGATATGGCGCCCCCTATGTAATAATATGATATGGCGCCCCCTATGTAATAATATGATATGGCGCCCCCTATGTAATAATATGATATGGCGCCCCCTATGTAATAATATGATATGGCGCCCCCTATGTAATAATATGATATGGCGCCCCCTATGTAATAATATGATATGGCGCCCCCTATGTAACAATATGATATGGCGCCCCCTATGTAATAATATGATATGGCGCCCCCTATGTAATAATATGATATGGCGCCCCCTATGTAATAATATGATATGGCGCCCTATGTAATAATATGATATGGCGCCCTATGTAATAATATGATATGGCGCCCTATGTAATAATATGATATGGCGCCCTATGTAATAATATGATATGGCGCCCTATGTAATAATATGATATGGCGCCCTATGTAATAATATGATATGGTGCCCTATGTAATATGATATGGCGCCCTATGTAATAATATGATATGGCACCCTATGTAATAATATGATATGGCGCCCTATGTAATAATATGATATGGCGCCCTATGTAATAATATGATATGGCGCCCTATGTAATAATATGATATGGTGCCCCAGTAATAAGTCTATGATATAGAGTTATTACTGCTCTTTGGGGCTTCTTCTCATTGTATTATAGACGAAGCACTGCCTTTTCCTAGTGACCCAGGGTCAGCCGTTGACAGTAGCTCCTGAAAATGGTCTGCATCACCGATGCCTCTAGGAGAAATTGGAAGTTATGGGCAATTAACTTTGAGTCAGTGTAGGTGTTTTTTCCCCGCTAGGCTTCTTACCTCAGAGACACAACAAACGTGTTTTGTTGTTGTTGTCTTTTTCTTTGACACATGTCACTTGTGTAGCCATGCGTAGCACCCTAACTGTCTGTCTGTCATTCTCCTGAAAATCTGAGCAGAACGCAGCAGGAACTGATAGGGAGAGAGAATCGGAATGTTCTCCTTCTCCGCAGCTATGGAGGGAGACCACCTAATCCCAGAACCCAGAATGTTTTCTTTGATTTTGGAGGGAAGCCACCATAATCCTTTTGAGGGGTTCATAAGCATCTGTTCCATTGAGATAAGCATGAAGAGAGGGATGAGAAAGAGAGGGGGTAGAGAGAGCGAGAGAGAGGGGTAGAAGGAGAAAGAAGAAGGAAAGACAGAAATAGAAAGGAAATGGAAAGAGAGAGGGATGGGGATATGTGGGTAGAGGAAGAGCAATAGAGAGAGGAAGAAGAAAGAGAGGGATGAGGAGATGTGGGTAGATGAAGAGCAATAGAGAGAGGAAGAAGAAAGAGAGAGGGATGAGGAAGAGCAATAGAGAGAGGAAGAAGAAAGAGAGAGGGATGAGGAAGAGCAATAGAGAGAGGAAGAAGAAAGAGAGAGGGATGAGGAGATGTGGGTAGAGGAAGAGCAATAGAGAGAGGAAGAAGAAAGAGAGGGATGAGGAGATGTGGGTAGATGAAGAGCAATAGAGAGAGGAAGAAGAAAGAGAGAGGGATGAGGAAGAGCAATAGAGAGAGGAAGAAGAAAGAGAGAGGGATGAGGAAGAGCAATAGAGAGAGGAAGAAGAAAGAGAGAGAGATGTGGGTAGATGAAGAGCAATAGAGAGAGGAAGAAGAAAGAGAGAGGGGGAGAAATGGAACGAGAAGTGGGAGGGGATAGAGAGATAGAAAGTGAGAGAGCGCGAGTGACTGAGAGGAAGACTGGGAGATACTGATGTGAAGAAAGAGATTAGGGGCAGGGAGATGGGGAGAGGAACTGAGTGTGGAGAGAGGGGGAATGATGTACAGGACGTCAACAGAGAAAGAGAGTGAGGGAGTTGAGAGAAGAAAACAGAAGAGAACAGGGGAGAGTGTGACAGCTCCATGCCAACCTCAGTGCTCTTGACACAGCAGCTAGCTAGCGTGGCACTGAGAGAGGGAGAGGGACTGGACTCATGCCAAACCCTATGCCCCTGTCAGTGCCATCTTAACTCCCCATGCCAACGTGATGCCCAGCCTGACACAGCAACTAGACTGTTATTTAGAGGAGTGGTCAAAAAGGGATGAAGGGTCCTTTACGTCCCCTCTCTGGTCGTCCGTCTTTTCTCTCTCAATTCAATTCAAAGGGCTTTACTGGCATGGGAAACATATGTTTACATTGCCAAAGCAAATGGAATAGACAATAAACAAAAGGGAAATTAACAAGGGAAACATTAGTAAACATTACCCTCACAAAAGTTTTAAAAGAATATAGACATTTCAAATGTTATAGTATTGGCTATGTACAGTGTTGTAACAATGTGCAAATAGTTGAAGTATGAAAGGGAAAATAAATAAACAGATACATTTGTTTTTTTTCAATGTTTACAATGTTGTTTGTGCTCCGCTATTTTCGGGCCACAAACCTTGCTGCTGTGATTGCACACTGCGGTTTTCTCCTAACAGATTTGGGATTTTATCCATGTTTGATTTGTTTAACATTCTTTGTGGGTTTGTGTAATCTGTGGGAAATATGTGTCTCTAATGTGGTCATACATTTGGCAGGAGGTTAGGAAGAGTAGCTCAGTTTCCACCTCATCTTGTGGGCAGTGTGCACATAGCCTGTCTTCTATTGAGAGCCAGGTCTGCCTATGGCGGCCCCTCTCAATAGCAAGGCTATGCTCACAGAGTCTGTACATAGTCAAGGATTTTCACAGTGGTCAGGTATTCCCCCACTGTCTATTGTCTGTTTAGGGCCATATAGCATTCCAATTTGCTCCAGTGTGTCAAATAGTTATCTTTTTGCTTTCTCATAATTTGTTTGGGTCTAATTGTGTTGCTCTCCTGGGGCTCTGTGGGGTCTGTTTGTGTTTTTGAACAGAGCCCCAGAACCAGCTGCCTGAGGGGACTCTTCTCTAGTTTCCTATCTCTGTAGGTGAGGGCTTTGGGTTTAGGCATCGCTTCCTTTTAGGTGGTTGTAGAATTGAACAGCTCTTTTCTGGATTTTTATAACTAGTGGGTATAGTCATAATTCTGCTCTGCATATATTGTTTGGAGTTTTGCGTTGTACACAAAGTATATGTTTGCAGAATCCTGCATACAGTCTCAATTGGGTGTTTGTCCCATTTTGTAAATTCTTGGTTGGCGAGTGGAACCCAGACCTAAACCATAGAGGGCAATCAATGGGTTTGATAACTGATTGAAGTATTTTTTGCCAGATCTTAATTGGGATGTTGAGTTTAATGTTCCTTTTGATGGCATAGAAGGCCCATCTTGCCTTGTCTCTTAGATCGTTCACAGCCTTGTGGAAGTTACCTGTGGTTGATGTTTAGGCCGAGGTAGGTGTAATTCTTTGTGCTCTCGGGCAGGTATTCCCAAACTGGGTAGGGGAAGCACAATGCCGTCGGGGGTCCGCCAAATAAAAATGTGATTCACTTTTTAAAAATGTTTAAATACCATTTATATTTTTCAACAAGGTAATGCATTTGGGTGAGTTTTTTTTCTCGCCTGAGTAGCCTCGTTTCACTGCCAAAAATCAAATTAAACCATCTAGTGTTCAGCAAAATAACAACACAATGTCAAATGCAGGTACCCATGTCAAAAAATTAACATCCAGTCACATTAACCGTTACTGTCTCGCGGGAATTCCACTAACGGTCCGTATGTAGCCAAACGTAGCTACTGCTCATTCCGTTTGCTCGGAAATTGATACATGGTTAAAAAAAGTAAGGCCTGTGTCAATAGAGACACATACCAGCTCTACTGGTAGTACTGCAACTACCAGCAGTACTACACCTGCACCTGTCGACGACACAAGTTGTTCTGCTTCCACGAGCACATCCAATGCTAGCATCAGTAATTCTACATGTGTTGTTAGCCCAGCTAGCATGGACATTGACAGTTGTGAATCTGATGCTACTGCCCCCTTACCCAGGAAAGCACAAGAACAACAGACAGGGACGTTGGACCATTGAAGAGGCGCAAATATGATGAGAACTGCATTGATTTGGGGTTCACTTCTATTGGGAGTAGTGCCTTTCCTCAGCCACAGAATGTGTTATATGTTTAAAAGTACGGTCTCACAACTCGATGAAACCTTCACTCTTGCGCAGACATTTAGAAACAAAACATGCCAATTTGAAAAATACGAGTTTTTTGAGCGAGAATTAAGACATGTATAAAAGCAACAGATACCATTAATAACAAGGAGCTAGAAACATCTTATATGGTGAGCTACCGAGTGACAAGGACAGGGAAGCCCCTTACCATTGTGGAGGACTTAATTCTTCCTGCTGCCACGGATATGGCTGGGACATTGTTGGGGGAAAAGGTCGAAAAAACTATACAGACAATGCCTTCATCAAACAACACTGTTTCACGACACATCAGTGACATGGCAGGAGGTGTTTTGAAACAATTACTGCTTCGCATACAAGCCAGTGAATTCTATGCTTTACAGCTGGATGAGTCAACAGACGTGGTGGGCCTGGCACAGCTTCTGGTATATGTCTGTTACAGCTGGATGAGTCAACAGACGTGGTGGGCCTGGCACAGCTTCTGGTATATGTCTGTTACAGCTGGATGAGTCAACAGACGTGGTGGGCCTGGCACAGCTTCTGGTATATGTCTGTTACAGCTGGATGAGTCAACAGACGTGGTGGGCCTGTCACCTCTTCTGGTATATGTCTGTTATGTTTATGGGGGGTCAATTAAGGAAGACATCCTCTTCTGCAAACCACTGGAAACCAGGACAACATGAGAGGATCTTTTTTAAAGCACTGGACAGCTTTGTGACATCAAATGGACTTTGCTGGTCAAGATGTGTTGGTATCTGTACTGTTGGTGCAAAAGCCATGACAGGGAGACAACGTGGAGTGGTAACGCGCATGCAAGCAGTTGCTCCTAATGCCACTTGGGTAAACTGCAGCATTCACTGAGTTGCAATGATATGGGCAGCGACCATGTAACGATTTTACAACATACAGAAGTGCGCTGGTTGTCAAGGGGCAAAGTAATGACACGTTTTTTTGAATTGAGAGACGAGCTTAAAGTTTTCTTTACTGACCATTATTTCCACTTGTCTGACACCTTGCATGATGATGAGTTTCACACACGACTGGCCTATCTGGGTGATGTTTTTTCTCGCCTGAATGATCTGAATCTAGGAATACAGGGACTCTCCGCAACTATATTCAATGTGCAGGACAAAATAGAGGCTATGATTAAGAAGTTGGAGCTCCTCTCTGTCTGCGTTAGCAAGGACAACACACAGGACTTTTCATCATTGTATGATTTTTTGTGTGCAAATGAACTCACGCTTACGGACAACGTCAAATGTGATATAGCGAAGCACCTGAGTGAGTTGGGTGCGCAATTACACAGGTACTTTCCTCAAATGGATGACACAAACAAATCAATTTGTTATCCCTTTCATGCCCTGCCTCGAGGCCACTTATCGATATCTGAACAAGAGAGACTCATCAAAATTGCAACAAGCGGTTCTGTGAAAATTGAATTTAATCAGAAGCCACTGCCAGATTTTTGGATTGGGCTGCACTCAGAGTATCCGAGTATCAGGAAAAAACCCTCTCCAATACAACCCAGCATTGCAGAGTTATGAGCATCCTTTCAAGAACACCCTTCTTATTAACTTGTCAGTTAATAGAGAGCCCCATCTAAATTGCAATAAACAGTTCTGTGAAAATTGTATTTAATCAGAAGCCACTGCTACATTCTGGATAGGGCTGCACTCAGAGTTTTCTGCCTTGACAAATCACGCTGTTAAGACACTGATGCCCTTTGCAACCACGTACCTATGTAAGAGTGGATTCTCAGCGCTCCCTAGCATGAAACTAAATACAGGCACAGACTGTGTGTGGGAAATGATTTAAGACTGAGACTCACTCCAATACAACCCAACTTTGCAGAGTTATGAGCATCCTTTCAAGCACACCCTTCTCATTAATCTGTGGTGAGTTATTCACAATTTTAGATTAACAAGTTTTTTATGTAAGATGGTTAAATAAAGAGCAAAATTATAAGAGCTCTTTGTCACTTCCTACGAGCCGGATTGTAACAAAAACTCACACTCATTCTTATGTTTAATAAATGTATTGTATAGTGTGTGTGTGGCAGGTTTACAATGATGGCAAAAAACAACATTTGAGAGTGAGCTGACCCTGGTGCTAGAGGGGGTACACAGCTGGAGGTTGAATGTTTGAAGGGGTACGGGACTATAAAAAGTTTGGGAACCACTGCTGTAGAGGAACAGTGTCAGGATAGAATTTGTATTTGTTGTCTTGGCTACTGGACCTTTTTTGTGTTACTGAGATTCATTGTCAGGGCCCAAGTCTGACGCAATTTGTGTAGAAGATCTAGGTTCGGCTGTAGGCTCTCCTTGGTTGTGGACAGAAGCACCAGATCATCTGCAAACAGTAGACATTGGATTTCTGAGCCCAGTAGGGTGAGGCCGTGCACTCCAGACTGTTCTAGTGCCCTCACCAATTGATGTATATAAAAAAAGAAACGTCCTCTTACTGTCAACTGCGTTTATTTTCAGAAAACTAACGTGCAAATATTTGTATGAACATAACAAGATTCAACAACTGAGACTTAAACTGAACAGGTTCCACAGACATGTGACTAACAGAAATTGAATAATGTGTCCCTGAACAAAGGGACAAAATCAAAAGTAACAGTCAGTATCTGGTGTGGCCACCAGCTGCATTAAGTACTGCAGTGCATCCTCCTCCTCATGGACTGCACCAGATTTGCCAGTTCTTGCTGTGAGATGTTGATAAAATAATTAAAATGTTGAAAGATAATGATTAAATAATTCCACTCTGAATCCTTATAATTGTATGAACTGGATTAGAATCATAAAATTATAATTAATGATGTGTGTAGTTTTAGTTAGAATTAGGGTAAAACAATATATCTGTACAATATATCTTTATAGTATCTTAAACACAGACTGAGCAAAATTCGGTGCCGACCTGGCTATGAGAGATTTGGGAGAGGGCAGGGAGTACTTCTCACGGTCTCCCTAATCTTGGTGGAGGACAGGGAGTGCTTCTCACGGTCCCCCTAATCTTTGTCGGCTGGGTAGTGATACAGTATGTGTGAAGGTATGTGCGTAAGGAGCCAGTATAAAATGGATGGTTTTGTACAACGGGCTAGGACGTCCTCGTGAATAAACATTAAACATGTGGGCTTTTGTAGCTGGAACTGTCTGTTTCATTCAACCATAATCTTACAAATTCTGGGTTGCAGACTGAGCAGTTTAATTGAAGTTCAGTTTATGAACATTGATAACATAATTCACATAACAGATGTTACCCCACTCTTCCACCAAGGAACCTGCAAGTTCCCAGACATTTCTGGGGGGAATGACCCTAGCCCTTACCCTCCGATCAAACAGATCCCGGACATGCTCAATGGGATTAAAATCCCGACTATTCGCTGGCCATGGCAGAACACTGACATTCCTGTCTTGCAGGAAATCACTCACAGAACGAGCAGTATGGCTGGTGGCATTCTCATGCTGGAGGGTCATGTCAGGATGAGCCTGCAGGAAGGATACCACATGAGGGAGGAGGATGTCTTCCCTGTAACGCAGAGCGTTGAGATTGCCTGCAATGACAACAAGCTAAGTCCGATGATGTTGTGACACACCGTCCCAGACCATGATGGACCCTCCACCTCCAAATCGATCCTGCTCCAGAGTACAGGCCTTGGTGTAACGCTCATTCCTTCGACGATAAACGCGAATCCGACCATCACCCCTGGTGAAACAAAACCGCTATTGGTCAGAGAAGAGTACTTTTTGCAGGTCCTGTCTGGTCCAGCGACAGTGGGTTTGTTTCCGTAGGTGATGTTGTTGCCGGTGATGTCTGGTGAGGACCTGCCTTACAACAGGCCCTCAGTCCAGCCTCTCTCAGCCTATTGTGGACAGTCTGAGCACTGATGGAGGAATTGTGCGTTCCTGGTGTAACTTGGGCAGTTGTTGTTGCCATCCTGTACCTGTCCCGCAGGTGTGATGTTCGGATGTACCGATCCTGTGCAGGTGTTGTTACACGTGGTCTGCCACTGCGAGAATGATCAGCTGTCCCTGTAGCGCTGTCTTAGGCGTCTCACAGTACGGACATTGCAATTTATTTCCCTGGCCACATCTGCAGTCCTCGTGCCTCATTTCAGCATGCCTAAGGCACATTCACGCAGATGAGCAGGGACCCTGGGCATCTTTCTTTTGGTGTTTTTCAGAGTCAGTAAAAAGGCCTCTTTAGTGTCCTAAATTTTCACAACTGTGACCTTAATTGCCTACCGTCTGTAAGCTGTTAGTGTTTTAACTTAGGGACAGGAGTCCCACTAGCGGAGTGCGTGCAATTAAAATAAAAATTATGGATATTAAACATTTAGGTGTCTTATATCGGCGGAAAGCTTAAATTCTTGTTAATCTAACTGCACTGTCCGATTTACAGTAGCTATTACAACGAAAACATGCCATGAGATTGTTTGAGGACGGTGCACTTACTTTTTGAAAATCTTCCTCTGATTTGTCATCCAAAGGTCCCAGCAATAACATGTATTGTCGTTTTGTTAGATAAAGTCCTTCTTTATATCCCAAAAAGTCAGTTTAGTTAGCACCATCGATTTGAGTAATCCTCTCGTTCAACGTGCAGAGAAAAGAATCCGAAAATCTACCCCTAAACTTTGTTTCAACAAGTCAAAATAAGTTTCTATATACTCCTCAGATGCCCTAAAATGTAATCAAACTATAATATTTCTTACGGAAAGAAGTTTGTAAACACAAATGTCCAAGACTGTGTCCCTGTAATAAAACTGATATTTTTTATTCGTTTTTGAAGTTACAAGCCTGAAACCTTGAACATAGACTGCTGACAGCCTGTGGAAGCCATTGGAATTTCATCCAAGGAGCTAATTTTCAATATGACCTTTTGCGTGCCTTTCTAAGAGGATGGTCTCTCAAAAAAAATCAGGTTGGTTTTTCTTTGGATTTTCTCCTACATTATTTTAACATTTCTACAAACTTCAAAGTGTTTTCTTTCCAATGGTACCAATTATATGCATATCCTGGATTCAGGGCCTGAGCAACAGGCAGTTTACTTTGGGCACGTCATTCAGGTGGAAATTGAGAAAAAAGGGGCCTAGCCCTAAGAAGTTTTAACGACCGTTCCACAGGGGCATATTCATTAATTGTTTATGGTTCATTGAACAAGCATGGGAGACAGTGTTTAAACCCTTTACAATGAAGATCTGTGAAGTTATTTAGATTTTTACGAATTATCTTTGTAAGACAGGGTCCTGAAAAAGGGACGTTTCTTTTTTTGCTGAGTTTATGTTGCATCCCTCTGTCTCCCCTCTCTCTCTCTCTACTCTCTCTCTTGTCTCTTCTCTCCCTCTCTCTGTCTCTTCTCTATGTCCTCTCTCTCTCTACTATCTCTCTCTCTCTTTGTCTCTCTCTGTATCTCTATCTCTACTTTCTCTCCTGTGTCTAAAGTCTTGTTGTGTATTCACTGCATTCGAACACTGTCTCTGGGCTCCCTCTAGTGGTGAATTGCGACTGGTACACAGTTGATTACTTAGGTTGTATCAGCTAGTTTATTATTGCTAGTGAATTACAGCAATGTTTGAATATCCGAAAATAGGTGTACTGTAATGTACTGTACGTGTCTGTCGTTATAAGGAGTGCTTTCCTCTTGCCTAGCATGACAGTGAGAAGTGCATGATGCCCTGTAACAACCCACATGTGAACACTTTGGAGAGGACTGCATTTAGACCCAGTCACAGTCTCCTAAGCCCTTCACTAACACACACATTTTAAATACTTCATTTGAATCCACCATACAAATTTACAAAAGAAGGATCCAAACATTTCGAAGGTCCCTGTCTGCATGGCCCTCCAGGGTACAGGAAGCACCTCCTTCTCCAAACAGCTAGGCTGCCCACGACAGCTGAAACAGAGCAGTACCTAGCCAATTGCATTGCTGTAGGTTTGTCAGCCCGCAATCTTGAGGCCACACACTGCAAGCCTGTGTACGTGGTTAAGACTGCCAAATATCAGCACCACCAGCTTGTACCTCCACCCAGGCTGTCCTAGCACCACCAGCTTGTACCTCCACCCAGGCTGTCCCAGCACCACCAGCTTGTACCTCCACCCAGGCTGTCCCAGCACCACCAGCTTGTACCTCCACCCAGGCTGTCCCAGCACCACCAGCTTGTACCTCCACCCAGGCTGTCCCAGCACCACCAGCTTGTACCTCCACCCAGGCTGTCCCAGCACCACCAGCTTGTACCTCCACCCAGGCTGTCCCAGCACCACCAGCTTGTACCTCCATCCATGCTGTCCCAGAACCACCAGCTTGTACCTCCACCCAGGCTGTCCCAGCACCATGAGGGGCTGGTACTGAAGCAGCATGTCAGAAAAGGCTGCTCCATGTAGCCGTCCAATCAGCACCTCCCCCTGACCTCCCCACAAATATATCTGGTGTATTTGGTACACAGGAAAACACATCATCATCAACATAAAACCAGCTTCCCCTTACACAAGAATGTTTCTCCATGTGTGCTGTTGGTGAGACCACTTGTCTCAACTCGCTGGCTATCAGGTCAACAAGGCGGTCAACAAGGATTTGTGAATCCTTGTATGAACAGCAGCCATTCACAACATGGGAAATGGACTCCATTACATTTGACTCGTGTAGAATACAACATGACTCATGGTTTGCATGGTACCAGAGTGCTACATTGTATTTTGTTGAAGGCACAGTTATGCCGAAACGTTGGCGATTTACCCAGTAAATACCTGGGAGTCTATAGTGTGTAAGACTCTTTATTTGTTTTATAGCTCATAGAACTTGCAGCCTCGCCTTAACAGCAAAGATGAGAATGTCCTCGCCAACGGCAGCATTCTGGTACATGGAATGGGAGCAGTGAGTTTCCCCTGCAGCCTCAGGCCGGTCCAGTGTTGCAGTAGCTCCATCCGTCTGATACCGAGGAGTGTTGTCCTGCATGTAGGATGAGATGTTCCATCATGGGTGACAGAAGTCTCCACAACAACACCACGATCTGCCACAACTGCATCAGAGGCCGTCACTGGCTCAGTTTCCATATCAGTCCGTGTCCACCTGAGCTTCACTCCAGTCCTGTTCCACAGGTCGTTGATGTCCAGCCAGTCTGACCAGACTCCAAAGCCCGCAGCACGAGTGTCCAATTTTCCATTGGCCTTCATCCTGAAGCCCAGGAAGTTGTCCTCAGTGTCCTTGGCCAGTGGAACCTTCCGACTCCGTAGGTCCAGAAGGAGGGAAGCTCTGGCTAACTCTGGCTAATCGTCACTGTTGAGCATGTTCAACAGGTGAGTCAGTCTGGTAGCAGTGTAAATCCACACAACATTCAGGACACCTAAACCCTCCTCTCTTTGGCTCAGGAAGTCAATGTCACATGTGGTGTGTTGAAGCAGAGCCACTCTCTCACCTCTTGAACAGTTCTGTTATTCATTTCCCTCAGAACCTTCTGTGGGAGAGGCACATTTGCAAGCAGATGTTGAATCTTTGCTAGGGCCACCTTTCTCACAAATCAAATGTTATTTGTCACATGCTCTGAATACAACCTTACCGTGAAATGCTTACTTACAAGCCCTTAACCAACAATGCAGTTCAAGAAAGAGTTAAGAAAATATTTACTAAATAAGCTAAAGTAAAAATAGTAAAATACAAATAAAAAGTAACACAATAAAATAACATTAACAAGGCTATATACAGGGGTACTGGTACCGAATCTCTGTGTGGAGGTTAGGGTTAGTCAAGTTATTTTGTACATGTACTGTAGGTAGGGGTAAAGTGACTATGCATAGATAATGAACAGCAAATAGCAGCAGTGTAAAAACATATGGAAGGGGGGGGGGGGGGGGGGTCAATGTAAATAGTCCAGGTGGCCATTTGATTAATTGTTCAGCACTCTTATGCCTGGATGTAGAAGCTGTTATGGAGCCTTTTGGTCCTAGACTTGGCGCTCCAGTACCTCTTGAGAAAACAGCCTTTGACTTGGGTGACTGGAGTCTCTGACAATTTTTTGGGCCTTCCTCTGATACCACCGAGTGTATAGGTCCTGGATGGTAGGAAGCTTGGCCCCAGTGATGTACTGGGCCGTACTCACTACCCTCTGTAGTGCCTTATGGTCAGATGCCGAGCAGTTGCCATACCAGGCGGTGATGCAACCGGTCTTTACAGTCTTGAGGAGGAAAAGGTGTTGTCGTGATCTCTGTGGTAACTTGTATATGGATGTATGATCTCTGTGGTAACTTGTATATGGATGTATGATCTCTGTGGTAACTTGTATATGGATGTATGATCTCTGTGGTAACTTGTATATGGATGTATGATCTCTGTGGTAACTTGTATATGGATGTATGATCTCTGTGGTAACTTGTATATGGATGTATGATCTCTGTGGTAACTTGTATATGGATGATGATCTCTGTGGTAACTTGTATATGGATGCATGATCTCTGTGGTAACTTGTATATGGATGATGATCTCTGTGGTAACTTGTATATGGATGATGATCTCTGTGGTAACTTGTATATGGATGTATGATCTCTGTGGTAACTTGTATATGGATGTATGATCTCTGTGGTAACTTGTATATGGATGATGATCTCTGTGGTAACTTGTATATGGATGTATGATCTCTGTGGTAACTTGTATATGGATGTATGATCTCTGTGGTAACTTGTATATGGATGCATGATCTCTGTGGTAACTTGTATATGGATGTATGATCTATGTGGTAACTTGAATATGGATGTATGATCTCTGTGGTAACTTGTATATGGATGTATGATATCTGTGGTAACTTGTATATGGATGATGATCTCTGTGGTAACTTGTATATGAATGCATGATCTCTGTGGTAACTTGTATATGGATGCATGATCTCTGTGGTAACTTGTATATGGATGATCTCTGTGGTAACTTGTATATGGATGATGATCTCTGGTAACTTGTATATGGATGTATGATCTCTGTGGTAACTTGTATATGGATGTATGATCTCTGTGGTAACTTGTATATGGATGTATGATCTCTGTGGTAACTTGTATATGGATGATGATCTCTGTGGTAACTTGTATATGGATGTATGATCTCTGTGGTAACTTGTATATGGATGCATGATCTCTGTGGTAACTTGTATATGGATGTATGATCTCTGTGGTAACTTGTATATGGATGTATGATCTCTGTGGTAACTTGTATATGGATGTATGATCTCTGTGGTAACTTGTATATGGATGTATGATCTCTGTGGTAACTTGTATATGGATGATGATCTCTGTGGTAACTTGTATATGGATGATGATCTCTGTGGTAACTTGTATATGGATGTATGATCTCTGTGGCAACTTGTATATGGATGTATGATCTCTGTGGCAACTTGTATATGGATGATGATCTCTGTGGTAACTTGTATATGGATGATGATCTCTGTGGTAACTTGTATATGGATGTATGATCTCTGTGGTAACTTGTATATGGATGATGATCTCTGGTAACTTGTATATGGATGATGATCTCTGTGGTAACTTGTATATGGATGTATGATCTCTGTGGTAACTTGTATATGGATGTATGATCTCTGTGGTAACTTGTATATGGATGATGATCTCTGTGGTAACTTGTATATGGATGATGATCTCTGTGGTAACTTGTATATGGATGATGATCTCTGTGGTAACTTGTATATGGATGTATGATCTCTGTGGTAACTTGTATATGGATGATGATCTCTGTGGTAACTTGTATATGGATGTGTGATCTCTGGTAACTTGTATATGGATGTATGATCTCTGTGGTAACTTGTATATGGACGTATGATCTCTGGTAACTTGTATATGGATGATGATCTCTGGTAACTTGTATATGGATGATGATCTCTGTGGTAACTTGTATATGGATGTATGATCTCTGTGGTAACTTGTATATGGATGATGATCTCTGTGGTAACTTGCATATGGATGTATGATCTCTGTGGTAACTTGTATATGGATGTATGATCTCTGTGGTAACTTGTATATGGATGTATGATCTCTGTGGTAACTTGTATATGGATGTATGATCTCTGTGGTAACTTGTATATGAATGCATGATCTCTGTGGTAACTTGTATATGGATGCATGATCTCTGTGGTAACTTGTATATGGATGATGATCTCTGTGGTAACTTGTATATGGATGATGATCTCTGTGGTAACTTGTATATGGATGATGCTCTCTGTGGTAACTTGTATATGGATGTGTGATCTCTGGTAACTTGTATATGGATGTATGATCTCTGTGGTAACTTGTATATGGATGATGATCTCTGTGGTAACTTGTATATGGATGCATGATCTCTGTGGTAACTTGTATATGGATGCATGATCTCTGTGGTAACTTGTATATGGATGCATGATCTCTGTGGTAACTTGTATATGGATGTGTGATCTCTGGTAACTTGTATATGGATGTATGATATCTGTGGTAACTTGTATATGGATGTATGATCTCTGTGGTAACTTGTATATGAATGCATGATCTCTGTGGTAACTTGTATATGGATGCATGATCTCTGTGGTAACTTGTATATGGATGATCTCTGTGGTAACTTGTATATTGATGTGTGATCTCTGGTAACTTGTATATGGATGTATGATCTCTGTGGTAACTTGTATATGGATGTATGATCTCTGTGGTAACTTGTATATGGATGTATGATCTCTGTGGTAACTTGTATATGGATGCATGATCTCTGTGGTAACTTGTATATGGATGATCTCTGTGGTAACTTGTATATGGATGATGATCTCTGTGGTAACTGGTATCTGTACAGGGTGAACTGTAAACTAGTCCATAAAAAGGGGTTTTGTTGTCTTTAGGAATTCGGTCATATCTGCATTAGATCTCATCCCCCACACAAGCCTTTAGATGCTGTGACACCCTGTGGAGATTGGGCCTGGATGATCAGGTTACTGTAACTTGGTATCGTTTGATTGTTGGTGGTTGTTTTGATTTTGAAAGAGTTACACCCTCAAATGTTCTAAATGGAATGAAATGCCTTTGATCTGCGTCCTGCCCATAGAATAAGGTTGTATGAAATGCTTCTATTGTAAGCTACCCGGGGATTCAGCCTAAGTAGTTCTGTTATGTTCATGCTTTGTAACTCAAGGATCTTCATGCCTAGAATAATGCCTTTACCTTTATTTAAATAGTTATGTTATGCCAGTTATGAACAAATTCTTATTTTCATTCACGGCCTAGGAACAGTGGGTTAACTGCTTTGTTCAGGGGCAGAACGACAGATTTTTACCTTGTCAGCTCGGGGATTCGATCTTGCAACCTTTCGGTTACTAGTCCAATGCTCTAACCACAAGGCTACCTGCTGCCCCATGTGCTGCCCTGTTCATTTTACAATGTTAATACTTGCCTTGATAGATCTCAAATAGTATTTGAACCCAGGGTTGGTGGTGTGTCCACCCTTCTCATCGTGACTGTCTTGCCGTCAGGACTATGAGAGCCGCTCCAGCTACATGGTGTCTCCGAATGGCGTGGTTTCTCCCAGCAGCCCCTGCTCTCCGCTTCTGACCCCGCTGGCGGCGCATCACTACCTCCAGCTCCTCCAACAGCAGATCCAGCAGCAGCAGCAACACACACAGGTGGCTGTCGCACAGGTGAGAGAGAGAGAGAGAGACACACACACATACATTTATTTATGACACACACAGTCTTGTACAGCTAACCTTGTGGGGACACACAATTCAGTCCCATTCAAAATCCTATTTTCCCTAAACCTAACCCGTACTCTTACCTTAACCCTAACCTTAACCCAAAAATCTAGCCTTAACCCTGAACCTAACCCTAGATCCTAAACCTAAACCTAACCCTAGCTCCTAACCCTAAACCTAATCCTAGCTCCTAACCCTAGCTCCTAACCCTAAACCTAACCTAACCCTAGCTCCTAAACCTAACCCTAACACAAAACTAACCCTAGCTCCTAACCCTAACACAAAACTAACCCTAGCTCCTAACCCTAAACCTAACCCTAACACAAAACTAACCCTAGCTCCTAAACCTAACCCTAACGCAAAACTAACCCTAGCTCCTAACCCTAAACCTAACCCTAACCCTAACACAAAACTAACCCTAGCTCCTAACCCTTAACATAATTCTAACCCTAACACTTATTCTAACCTTAACACTAAACCCCCTA
The DNA here is from genome assembly GCF_013265735.2 of Oncorhynchus mykiss. NCBI lineage: Eukaryota > Metazoa > Chordata > Actinopteri > Salmoniformes > Salmonidae > Oncorhynchus > Oncorhynchus mykiss. The sequence continues at coordinate 16,282,615 of NC_048569.1, read as the reverse complement.
GAAACAGCATTTGACCTTGTGGGGACAAACAAAATGGCCCCACAAGAATAGTTAAACACGTCCACAGATGCAAACACACATTCACAAACACATTTATGACACACACACAGTCTTGTATAACTGACCTTGTGAACACACACAATTCAGTCCTATTCAAAATCCTATTTTCCATAACCCTAAACCTAACCTTAACCCAAAAACCTAGCTCCTAACCCTAACCCTAAAACTAATCCTAGCTCCTAACCCTAACACAAAACTAACCCTAGCTCCTAACCCTAACCCTAAAACTAATCCTAGCTCCTAACCCTTAACCTAACACTAATTCTAACCTTAACCCTAAATCCTCTAGAAATAGCATTTGTGGGGGACAAACAAAATGTCGCCAGTTGGTTAAAATGTATTTTTTTTTGTGTTTTTTTTTGAACACGCCCACACAAATCAAATCAAATCAAATGTTATTTGTCACATACACATGGTTAGCAGATGTTAATGCGAGTGTAGCGAAATGCTTGTGCTTCTAGTTCCGACAATGCAGTAATAACAAGTAATCTAACTAACAATTCCAAAACTACTGTCTTGTACACAGTGTAAGGGGATAAAGAATATGTACATAAGGATATATGAATGAGTGATGGTACAGAGCAGCATAGGCAAGATACAGTAGATGGTATCGAGTACAGTATGTACAAATGAGATGAGTATGTAAACAAAGTGGCATAGTTTAAAGTGGCTAGTGATACATGTATTACATAAGGATACAGTCGATGATATAGAGTACAGTATATACGTATGCATATGAGATGAATAATGTAGGGTAAGTAACATTATATAAGGTAGCATTGTTTAAAGTGGCTAGTGATATATTTACATCATTTCCCATCAATTCCCATTATTAAAGTGGCTGGAGTTGAGTCAGTGTCAGTGTGTTGGCAGCAGCCACTCAGTGTTAGTGGTGGCTGTTTAACAGTCTGATGGCCTTGAGATAGAAGCTGTTTTTCAGTCTCTCGGTCCCAGCTTTGATGCACCTGTACTGACCTCGCCTTCTGGATGATAGCGGGGTGAACAGGCAGTGGCTCGGGTGGTTGATGTCCTTGATGATCTTTATGGCCTTCCTGTGACATCGGGTGGTGTAGGTGTCCTGGAGGGCAGGTAGTTTGCCCCCGGTGATGCGTTGTGCAGACCTCACTACCCTCTGGAGAGCCTTACGGTTGAGGGCGGTGCAGTTGCCATACCAGGCGGTGATACAGCCCGCCAGGATGCTCTCGATTGTGCATCTGTAGAAGTTTGTGAGTGCTTTTGGTGACAAGCCAAATTTCTTCAGCCTCCTGAGGTTGAAGAGGCGCTGCTGCGCCTTCTTCACGATGCTGTCTGTGTGAGTGGACCAATTCAGTTTGTCTGTGATGTGTATGCCGAGGAACTTAAAACGTGCTACCCTCTCCACTACTGTTCCATCGATGTGGATAGGGGGGTGTTCCCTCTGCTGTTTCCTGAAGTCCACAATCATCTCCTTAGTTTTGTTGACGTTGAGTGTGAGGTTATTTTCCTGACACCACACTCCGAGGGCCCTCACCTCCTTCCTGTAGGCCGTCTCGTCGTTGTTGGTAATCAAGCCTACCACTGTTGTGTCGTCCGCAAACTTGATGATTGAGTTGGAGGCGTGCGTGGCCACGCAGTCGTGGGTGAACAGGGAGTACAGGAGAGGGCTCAGAACGCACCCTTGTGGGGCCCCAGTGTTGAGGATCAGCGGGGAGGAGATGTTGTTGCCTACCCTCACCACCTGGGGGCGGCCCGTCAGGAAGTCCAGTACCCAGTTGCACAGGGCGGGGTCGAGACCCAGGGTCTCGAGCTTGATGACGAGCTTGGAGGGTACTATGGTGTTGCCGAGCTGTAGTCGATGAACAGCATTCTCACATAGGTATTCCTCTTGTCCAGATGGGTTAGGGCAGTGTGCAGTGTGGTTGAGATTGCATCGTCTGTGGACCTATTTGGGCGGTAAGCAAATTGGAGTGGGTCTAGGGTGTCAGGTAGGGTGGAGGTGATATGGTCCTTGACTAGTCTCTCAAAGCACTTCATGATGACGGATGTGAGTGCTACGGGGCGGTAGTCGTTTAGCTCAGTTACCTTAGCTTTCTTGGGAACAGGAACAATGGTGGCCCTCTTGAAGCATGTGGGAACAGCAGACTGGTATAGGGATTGATTGAATATGTCCGTAAACACACCGGCCAGCTGGTCTGCGCATGCTCTGAGGGCGCGGCTGGGGATGCCGTCTGGGCCTGCAGCCTTGCGAGGGTTAACACGTTTAAATGTCTTACTCACCTCGGCTGCAGTGAGGGAGAGACCGCATGTTTTTGTTGCAGGCCGTGTCAGTGGCACTGTATTGTCCTCAAAGCGGGCAAAAAAGTTATTTAGTCTGCCTGGGAGCAAGACATCCTGGTCCGTGACTGGGCTGGATTTCTTCCTGTAGTCCGTGATTGACTGTAGACCCTGCCACATGCCTCTTGTGTCTGAGCCGTTGAATTGAGATTCTACTTTGTCTCTGTACTGGCGCTTAGCTTGTTTGATAGCCTTGCGGAGGGAATAGCTGCACTGTTTGTATTCGGTCATGTTACCAGACACCTTGCCCTGATTAAAAGCAGTGGTTCGCGCTTTCAGTTTCACACGAATGCTGCCATCAATCCACGGTTTCTGGTTAGGGAATGTTTTAATCGTTGCTATGGGAACGACATCTTCAACGCACGTTCTAATGAACTCGCACACCGAATCAGCGTATTCGTCAATGTTGTTATCTGACGCAATACGAAACATCTCCCAGTCCACGTGATGGAAGCAGTCTTGGAGTGTGGAGTCAGCTTGGTCGGACCAGCGTTGGACAGACCTCAGCGTGAGAGCCTCTTGTTTTAGTTTCTGTCTGTAGGCAGGGATCAACAAAATGGAGTCGTGGTCAGCTTTTCCGAAAGGGGGGCGGGGCAGGGCCTTATATGCGTCGCGGAAGTTAGAGTAACAATGATCCAAGGTCTTTCCACCCCTGGTTGCGCAATCGATATGCTGATAAAATTTAGGGAGTCTTGTTTTCAGATTAGCCTTGTTAAAATCCCCAGCTACAATGAATGCAGCCTCCGGATAAATCGTTTCCAGTTTGCAGAGATTTAAATAAAGTTCGTTCAGAGCCATCGATGTGTCTGCTTGGGGGGGATATATACGGCTGTGATTATAATCGAAGAGAATTCTCTTGGTAGATAATGCGGTCTACATTTGATTGTGAGGAATTCTAAATCAGGTGAACAGAAGGATTTGAGTTCCTGTATGTTTCTTTCATCACACCATGTCACGTTGGCCATGAGGCATACGCCTCCGCCCCTCTTCTTACCAGAAAGATGTTTGTTTCTGTCAGCGCGATGCGTGGAGAAACCCGTTGGCTGCACCGCTTCGGATAGAGTCTCTCCAGTGAGCCATGTTTCAGTGAAGCAAAGGACGTTACAGTCTCTGATGTCCCTCTGGAATGCTACCCTTGCTCGGATTTCATCAACCTTGTTGTCAAGAGACTGGACATTGGCAAGAAGAATGCTAGGGAGTGGTGCACGGTGTGCCCGTCTCCGGAGTCTGACCAGAAGACCGCCTCGTTTCCCTCTCTTTCGGAGTCGTTTTTTTGGGTCGCTGCATAGGATCCACTCCGTTGTCCTGTTTGTAAGGCAGAACACAGGATCCGCGTCGCGAAAAACATATTCTTGGTCGTACTGATGGTGAGTTGACGCTGATCTTATATTCAGTAGTTCTTCTCGACTGTATGTAATGAAACCTAAGATGACCTGGGGTACTAATGTAAGAATTAACACATAAAAAAACAAAAAACTGCATAGTTTCCTAGGAACGCGAAGCGAGGCGGCCATCTCTGTCGGCGCCGGAAGTCCACACACACACACACACACACACACACACCAAGCTGTTGTATATCTGTGGTCCAGATGTCTGGTCAGTGAGACACAGTTGTCCTCCTCAGGCATCAGTTGACCACCACACACTCTTTATCGGTTTCTACTGCGTTACATTCACTAGGTCATCCTGTACACCAGTCCAGTGGCTCAGGACATTGTGGTAGCAATGCCAGGGTGGTGAGTTCGATTCCCGCTGGTGTTGTCAGTATATAAATGTATGCACACATTGTTTTAAGTCGTATTGTATAAAAGCGTCTGCTAATTTGCATATATTGTACATACACGTGCAAAGGTTAATTAATTCATGCACATAATATAACCAACCCTACAGTACACATAATATAACCAGCCCTACAGTACACATAATATAACCAGCCCTACAGTACACATAATATAACCAGCCCTACAGTACACATAATATAACCAGCCCTACAGTGTACATAATATAACCAGCCCTACAGTGCACATAATATAACCAGCCCTACAGTACACATAATATAACCAGCCCTACAGTGTACATAATATAACCATCCCTACAGTACACATAATATAACCAGCCCTACAGTGCACATAATATAACCAGCCCTACAGTACACATAATATAACCAGCCCTACAGTGTACATAATATAACCAGCCCTACAGTACACATAATATAACCAGCCCTACAGTACACATAATATAACCAGCCCTACAGTGTACATAATATAACCAGCCCTACAGTACACATAATATAACCAGCCCTACAGTGCACATAATGTAACCAGCCCTACAGTGTACATAATATAACCAGCCCTACAGTGCACATAATATAACCAGCCCTACAGTGTACATAATATAACCAGCCCTACAGTGCACATAATATAACCAGCCCTACAGTGCACATAATATAACCAGCCCTACAGTGTACATAATATAACCAGCCCTACAGTGCACATAATATAACCAGCCCTACAGTACACATAATATAACCAGCCCTACAGTGTACATAATATAACCATCCCTACAGTACACATAATATAACCAGCCCTACAGTGTACATAATATAACCAGCCCTACAGTGCACATAATATAACCAGCCCTACAGTGCACATAATATAACAAGCCCTACAGTGCACATAATATAACCAGCCCTACAGTGCACATAATATAACCAGCCCTACAGTGTACATAATATAACCAGCCCTACAGTGTACATAATATAACCAGCCCTACAATGTACATAATATAACCAGCCCTACAGTACACATAATATAACCAGCCCTACAGTACACATAATATAACCAGCCCTACAGTGTACATAATATAACCAGCCCTACAGTGTACATAATATAATCAGCCCTACAGTGTACATAATATAACCAGACCTACAGTACACATAATATAACCAGCCCTACAGTGTACATAATATAACCATCCCTACAGTACACATAATATAACCAGCCCTACAGTGTACATAATATAACCAGCCCTACAGTGCACATAATATAACCAGCCCTACAGTGTACATAATATAACCAGCCCTACAGTACACATAATATAACCAGCCCTACAGTACACATAATATAACCAGCCCTACAGTGTACATAATATAACCAGCCCTACAGTACACATAATATAACCAGTCCTACAGTGTACATAATATAACCAGCCCTACAGTGTACATAATATAACCAGCCCTACAGTGCACATAATATAACCAGCCCTACAGTACACATAATATAACCAGCCCTATAGTGTACATAATATAACCATCCTACAGTACACATAATATAACCAGCCCTACAGTGTACATAATATAACCAGCCCTACAGTGCACATAATATAACCAGCCCTACAGTGCACATAATATAACCAGCCCTACAGTGCACATAATATAACCAGCCCTACAGTGCACATAATATAACCAGCCCTACAGTGTACATAATATAACCAGCCCTACAGTACACATAATATAACCAGCCCTACAGTACACGTAATATAACCAGCCCTACAGTGTACGTAATATAACCAGCCCTACAGTACACATAATATAACCAGCCCTACAGTGTACATAATATAACCAGCCCTACAGTGCACATAATATAACCAGCCCTACAGTGCACATAATATAACCAGCCCTACAGTGCACATAATATAACCAGCCCTACAGTGTACATAATATAACCATCCCTACAGTACACATAATATAACCAGCCCTACAGTACACATAATATAACCAGCCCTACAGTACACATAATATAACCAGCCCTACAGTACACATAATATAACCAGCCCTACAGTGTACATAATATAACCAGCCCTACAGTGTACATAATATAACCAGCCCTACAGTACACATAATATAACCAGCCCTACAGTGCACATAATATAACCAGCCCTACAGTACACATAATATAACCAGCCCTACAGTGCACATAATATAACCAGCCCTACAGTGCACATAATATAACCAGCCCTACAGTGCACATAATATAACCAGCCCTACAGTGTACATAATATAACCAGCCCTACAGTGCACATAATATAACCAGCCCTACAGTGCACATAATATAACCAGCCCTACAGTGTACATAATATAACCAGCCCTACAGTGCACATAATATAACCAGCCCTACAGTGTACATAATATAACCAGCCCTACAGTACACATAATATAACCAGCCCTACAGTACACATAATATAACCAGCCCTACAGTACACATAATATAACCAGCCCTACAGTGTACATAATATAACCAGCCCTACAGTACACATAATATAACCAGCCCTACAGTGTACATAATATAACCAGCCCTACAGTGTACATAATATAACCAGCCCTACAGTGTACATAATATAACCAGCCCTACAGTGTACATAAAAAACAGCCCTACAGTGTACATAATATAACCAGCCCTACAGTGTACATAATATAACCAGCCCTACAGTGTACATAATATAACCAGCCCTACAGTGTACATAATATAACCAGCGCTACAGTGCACATAATATAACCAGCCCTACAGTGTACATAATATAACCAGCCCTACAATGTACATAATATAACCAGCCCTACAGTACACATAATATAACCAGCCCTACAGTACACATAATATAACCAGCCCTACAGTGTACATAATATAACCAGCCCTACGGTGTACATAATATAATCAGCCCTACAGTGTACATAATATAACCAGCCCTACAGTGCACATAATATAACCAGCCCTACAGTACACATAATATAACCAGCCCTACAGTGTACATAATATAACCATCCCTACAGTACACATAATATAACCAGCCCTACAGTGCACATAATATAACCAGCCCTACAGTACACATAATATAACCAGCCCTACAGTGTACATAATATAACCAGCCCTACAGTACACATAATATAACCAGCCCTACAGTGTACATAATATAACCAGCCCTACAGTACACATAATATAACCAGCCCTACAGTGCACATAATGTAACCAGCCCTACAGTGTACATAATATAACCAGCCCTACAGTGCACATAATATAACCAGCCCTACAGTGTACATAATATAACCAGCCCTACAGTGCACATAATATAACCAGCCCTACAGTGCACATAATATAACCAGCCCTACAGTGTACATAATATAACCAGCCCTACAGTGCACATAATATAACCAGCCCTACAGTACACATAATATAACCAGCCCTACAGTGTACATAATATAACCATCCCTACAGTACACATAATATAACCAGCCCTACAGTGTACATAATATAACCAGCCCTACAGTGCACATAATATAACCAGCCCTACAGTGCACATAATATAACAAGCCCTACAGTGCACATAATATAACCAGCCCTACAGTGCACATAATATAACCAGCCCTACAGTGTACATAATATAACCAGCCCTACAGTGTACATAATATAACCAGCCCTACAATGTACATAATATAACCAGCCCTACAGTACACATAATATAACCAGCCCTACAGTACACATAATATAACCAGCCCTACAGTGTACATAATATAACCAGCCCTACAGTGTACATAATATAATCAGCCCTACAGTGTACATAATATAACCAGCCCTACAGTACACATAATATAACCAGCCCTACAGTGTACATAATATAACCATCCCTACAGTACACATAATATAACCAGCCCTACAGTGTACATAATATAACCAGCCCTACAGTGCACATAATATAACCAGCCCTACAGTGTACATAATATAACCAGCCCTACAGTACACATAATATAACCAGCCCTACAGTACACATAATATAACCAGCCCTACAGTGTACATAATATAACCAGCCCTACAGTACACATAATATAACCAGCCCTACAGTACACATAATATAACCAGCCCTACAGTGTACATAATATAACCAGCCCTACAGTACACATAATATAACCAGCCCTACAGTGCACATAATGTAACCAGCCCTACAGTGTACATAATATAACCAGCCCTACAGTGCACATAATATAACCAGCCCTACAGTGTACATAATATAACCAGCCCTACAGTGCACATAATATAACCAGCCCTACAGTGCACATAATATAACCAGCCCTACAGTGTACATAATATAACCAGCCCTACAGTGCACATAATATAACCAGCCCTACAGTACACATAATATAACCAGCCCTACAGTGTACATAATATAACCATCCCTACAGTACACATAATATAACCAGCCCTACAGTGTACATAATATAACCAGCCCTACAGTGCACATAATATAACCAGCCCTACAGTGCACATAATATAACAAGCCCTACAGTGCACATAATATAACCAGCCCTACAGTGCACATAATATAACCAGCCCTACAGTGTACATAATATAACCAGCCCTACAGTGTACATAATATAACCAGCCCTACAGTGTACATAATATAACCAGCCCTACAGTACACATAATATAACCAGCCCTACAGTACACATAATATAACCAGCCCTACAGTGTACATAATATAACCAGCCCTACAGTGTACATAATATAATCAGCCCTACAGTGTACATAATATAACCAGCCCTACAGTACACATAATATAACCAGCCCTACAGTGTACATAATATAACCATCCCTACAGTACACATAATATAACCAGCCCTACAGTGTACATAATATAACCAGCCCTACAGTGCACATAATATAACCAGCCCTACAGTGTACATAATATAACCAGCCCTACAGTACACATAATATAACCAGCCCTACAGTACACATAATATAACCAGCCCTACAGTGTACATAATATAACCAGCCCTACAGTACACATAATATAACCAGTCCTACAGTGTACATAATATAACCAGCCCTACAGTGTACATAATATAACCAGCCCTACAGTGCACATAATATAACCAGCCCTACAGTACACATAATATAACCAGCCCTATAGTGTACATAATATAACCATCCTACAGTACACATAATATAACCAGCCCTACAGTGTACATAATATAACCAGCCCTACAGTGCACATAATATAACCAGCCCTACAGTGCACATAATATAACCAGCCCTACAGTGTACATAATATAACCAGCCCTACAGTACACATAATATAACCAGCCCTACAGTACACGTAATATAACCAGCCCTACAGTGTACGTAATATAACCAGCCCTACAGTACACATAATATAACCAGCCCTACAGTGTACATAATATAACCAGCCCTACAGTGCACATAATATAACCAGCCCTACAGTGCACATAATATAACCAGCCCTACAGTGCACATAATATAACCAGCCCTACAGTGTACATAATATAACCATCCCTACAGTACACATAATATAACCAGCCCTACAGTACACATAATATAACCAGCCCTACAGTACACATAATATAACCAGCCCTACAGTACACATAATATAACCAGCCCTACAGTGTACATAATATAACCAGCCCTACAGTGTACATAATATAACCAGCCCTACAGTACACATAATATAACCAGCCCTACAGTGCACATAATATAACCAGCCCTACAGTGCACATAATATAACCAGCCCTACAGTGCACATAATATAACCAGCCCTACAGTGTACATAATATAACCAGCCCTACAGTGCACATAATATAACCAGCCCTACAGTGCACATAATATAACCAGCCCTACAGTGTACATAATATAACCAGCCCTACAGTGCACATAATATAACCAGCCCTACAGTGTACATAATATAACCAGCCCTACAGTACACATAATATAACCAGCCCTACAGTACACATAATATAACCAGCCCTACAGTACACATAATATAACCAGCCCTACAGTGTACATAATATAACCAGCCCTACAGTACACATAATATAACCAGCCCTACAGTGTACATAATATAACCAGCCCTACGGTGTACATAATATAACCAGCCCTACAGTGTACATAATATAACCAGCCCTACAGTGTACATAAAAAACAGCCCTACAGTGTACATAATATAACCAGCCCTACAGTGTACATAATATAACCAGCCCTACAGTGTACATAATATAACCAGCCCTACAGTGTACATAATATAACCAGCGCTACAGTGCACATAATATAACCAGCCCTACAGTGTACATAATATAACCAGCCCTACAATGTACATAATATAACCAGCCCTACAGTACACATAATATAACCAGCCCTACAGTACACATAATATAACCAGCCCTACAGTGTACATAATATAACCAGCCCTACGGTGTACATAATATAACCAGCCCTACGGTGTACATAATATAATCAGCCCTACGGTGTACATAATATAACCAGCCCTACAGTACACATAATATAACCAGCCCTACAGTGTACATAATATAACCATCCCTACAGTACACATAATATAACCAGCCCTACAGTGTACATAATATAACCAGCCCTACAGTGCACATAATATAACCAGCCCTACAGTGTACATAATATAACCAGCCCTACAGTGTACATAATATAACCAGCCCTACAGTACACATAATATAACCAGCCCTACAGTACACATAATATAACCAGCCCTACAGTGTACATAATATAACCAGCCCTACAGTACACATAATATAACCAGTCCTACAGTGTACATAATATAACCAGCCCTACAGTGTACATAATATAACCAGCCCTACAGTGCACATAATATAACCAGCCCTACAGTACACATAATATAACCAGCCCTACAGTGTACATAATATAACCATCCCTACAGTACACATAATATAACCAGCCCTACAGTGTACATAATATAACCAGCCCTACAGTGCACATAATATAACCAGCCCTACAGTGCACATAATATAACCAGCCCTACAGTGCACATAATATAACCAGCCCTACAGTGTACATAATATAACCAGCCCTACAGTACACATAATATAACCAGCCCTACAGTACACGTAATATAACCAGCCCTACAGTACACGTAATATAACCAGCCCTACAGTGTACGTAATATAACCAGCCCTACAGTACACATAATATAACCAGCCCTACAGTGTACATAATACAACCAGCCCTACAGTGCACATAATATAACCAGCCCTACAGTACACATAATATAACCAGCCCTACAGTACACGTAATATAACCAGCCCTACAGTGTACGTAATATAACCAGCCCTACAGTACACATAATATAACCAGCCCTACAGTACACATAATATAACCAGCCCTACAGTGTACATAATATAACCAGCCCTACAGTGTACATAATATAACCAGCCCTACAGTGCACATAATATAACCAGCCCTACAGTGCACATAATATAACCAGCCCTACAGTGCACATAATATAACCAGCCCTACAGTGCACATAATATAACCAGCCCTACAGTGTACATAATATAACCATCCCTACAGTACACATAATATAACCATCCCTACAGTACACATAATATAACCAGCCCTACAGTACACATAATATAACCAGCCCTACAGTACACATAATATAACCAGCCCTACAGTGTACATAATATAACCAGCCCTACAGTGTACATAATATAACCAGCCCTACAGTACACATAATATAACCAGCCCTACAGTGCACATAATATAACCAGCCCTACAGTACACATAATATAACCAGCCCTACAGTGCACATAATATAACCAGCCCTACAGTGCACATAATATAACCAGCCCTACAGTGCACATAATATAACCAGCCCTACAGTGTACATAATATAACCAGCCCTACAGTGCACATAATATAACCAGCCCTACAGTGCACATAATATAACCAGCCCTACAGTGTACATAATATAACCAGCCCTACAGTGCACATAATATAACCAGCCCTACAGTGTACATAATATAACCAGCCCTACAGTACACATAATATAACCAGCCCTACAGTGCACATAATATAACCAGCCCTACAGTGTACATAATATAACCATCCCTACAGTACACATAATATAACCAGCCCTACAGTACACATAATATAACCAGCCCTACAGTGTACATAATATAACCAGCCCTACAGTACACATAATATAACCAGTCCTACAGTGTACATAATATAACCAGCCCTACAGTGTACATAATATAACCAGCCCTACAGTGTACATAAAAAACAGCCCTACAGTGTACATAATATAACCAGCCCTACAGTGTACATAATATAACCAGCCCTACAGTGTACATAATATAACCAGCCCTACAGTGTACATAATATAACCAGCGCTACAGTGCACATAATATAACCAGCCCTACAGTGTACATAATATAACCAGCCCTGCAGTGTACATAATATAACCAGCCCTACAGTGTACATAATATAACCAGCCCTACAGTACACATAATATAACCAGTCCTACAGTGTACATAATATAACCAGCCCTACAGTGTACATAATATAACCAGCCCTACAGTGTACATAAAAAACAGCCCTACAGTGTACATAATATAACCAGCCCTACAGTGTACATAATATAACCAGCCCTACAGTGTACATAATATAACCAGCCCTACAGTGTACATAATATAACCAGCGCTACAGTGCACATAATATAACCAGCCCTACAGTGTACATAATATAACCAGCCCTGCAGTGTACATAATATAACCAGCCCTACAGTGTACATAATATAACCAGCCCTACAGTACACATAATATAACCAGCCCTACAGTACACATAATATAACCAGCCCTACAGTGTACATAATATAACCAGCCCTATAGTGTACATAATATAACCAGCCCTACAGTGTACATAATATAACCAGCCCTACAGTGCACATAATATAACCAGCCCTACAGTACACATAATATAACCAGCCCTACAGTGTACATAATATAACCATCCCTACAGTGCACATAATATAACCAGCCCTACAGTGTACATAATATAACCAGCCCTACAGTGCACATAATATAACCAGCCCTACAGTGCACATAATATAACCAGCCCTACAGTGCACATAATATAACCAGCCCTACAGTGCACATAATATAACCAGCCCTACAGTGTACATAATATAACCAGCCCTACAGTGTACATAATATAACCAGCCCTACAGTACACATAATATAACCAGCCCTACAGTACACATAATATAACCAGCCCTACAGTGTACATAATATAACCAGCCCTACAGTGTACATAATATAATCAGCCCTACAGTGTACATAATATAACCAGCCCTACAGTACACATAATATAACCAGCCCTACAGTGTACATAATATAACCATCCCTACAGTACACATAATATAACCAGCCCTACAGTGTACATAATATAACCAGCCCTACAGTGCACATAATATAACCAGCCCTACAGTGTACATAATATAACCAGCCCTACAGTACACATAATATAACCAGCCCCACAGTACACATAATATAACCAGCCCTACAGTGTACATAATATAACCAGCCCTACAATACACATAATATAACCAGTCCTACAGTGTACATAATATAACCAGCCCTACAGTGTACATAATATAACCAGCCCTACAGTGCACATAATATAACCAGCCCTACAGTACACATAATATAACCAGCCCTACAGTGTACATAATATAACCATCCCTACAGTACACATAATATAACCAGCCCTACAGTGTACATAATATAACCAGCCCTACAGTGCACATAATATAACCAGCCCTACAGTGCACATAATATAACCAGCCCTACAGTGCACATAATATAACCAGCCCTACAGTGTACATAATATAACCAGCCCTACAGTACACATAATATAACCAGCCCTACAGTACACGTAATATAACCAGCCCTACAGTGTACGTAATATAACCAGCCCTACAGTACACGTAATATAACCAGCCCTACAGTGTACATAATATAACCAGCCCTACAGTGCACATAATATAACCAGCCCTACAGTGCACATAATATAACCAGCCCTACAGTGCACATAATATAACCAGCCCTACAGTGCACATAATATAACCAGCCCTACAGTGTACATAATATAACCAGCCCTACAGTACACATAATATAACCAGCCCTACAGTACACATAATATAACCAGCCCTACAGTGTACATAATATAACCAGCCCTACAGTACACATAATATAGCCAGTCCTACAGTGTACATAATATAACCAGCCCTACAGTGTACATAATATAACCAGCCCTACAGTGTACATAAAAAACAGCCCTACAGTGTACATAATATAACCAGCCCTACAGTGTACATAATATAACCAGCCCTACAGTGTACACAATATAAGCAGCCCTACAGTGTACACAATATAACCAGCCCTACAGTGCACATAATATAACCATCCCTACAGTGTACATAATATAACCAGCCCTACAGTGTACATAGTATAACCAGCCCTACAGTGTACATAATATAACCAGCCCTACAGTACACATAATATAACCAGCCCTACAGTACACATAATATAACCAGCCCTACAGTGTACATAATATAACCAGCCCTACAGTGTACATAATATAACCAGCCCTACAGTGTACATAATATAACCAGCCCTACAGTGTACATAATATAACCAGCCCTACAGTACACATAATATAACCAGCCCTACAGTGTACATAATATAACCATCCCTACAGTACACATAATATAACCAGCCCTACATTGTACATAATATAACCAGCCCTACAGTGTACATAATATAACCAGCCCTACAGTGTACATAATATAACCAGCCCTACAGTGCACATAATATAACCAGCCCTACAGTGCACATAATATAACCAGCCCTACAGTGTACATAATATAACCAGCCCTACAGTACACATAATATAACCAGCCCTACAGTACACATACGATATAACCAGCCCTACAGTGTACATAATATAACCAGCCCTACAGTGCACATAATATAACCAGCCCTACAGTGCACATAATATAACCAGCCCTACAGTGCACATAATATAACCAAGTCTTATTCAGTACTGTAGTACTGATGTGCAATGGGGGACTGACTGTCTGGCTTAATCACGGCATCATGTGCCTCATTTGGCACCATTGTCTGCCTGTCTCTCTGCTGCATGACCACTAGGGAGCACTGCCATCACAGCTATGAAAGGATACACGTATTCATGTGCACTTACATGCACACGCACACAACACAACACAACAGGGACAGAGTGAATCAGTCTGCTATTGTTGTAGAAAATTAGCCTGGAAGGCACAACACAAACACAGAGTTATTTAAATTTGTAATTTATTTTCCCAGTCGTTCCCAGAGGTTTGCAGATGCGCATCGTCAGACTATAATGAGCTCACCGTGAATTATATTAACAAGTAATAGTGGGAACCCGTCATTCTTTTCAATTTCAGGTCCGGGAAATTCCATCTAATTAGATTTTCAACTGCAGTCTCTTGGATGATGTCTGGGGGGGGGGGGGGGGGGTTGGGCTGTTGCATGAAGTAGAATTTTTCAAACAGAAAAAAACTCACTGACAGACACACAGTGTTATAAACACACACACACACACTACACACACACACTTCCTCACACTCTATCCACATCCCCATTATCATCAGTCCCACTAGGCACAGTTCTGATTCCTGATCCCCCCTCTTTCCTGCTCGTCTCCCCCACTCAGGTGCAGCTCCTGAAGGATCAGATGTCAGTGGAGACCGCAGCTCGTGTAGAGGCTCAGGCTCGTGTCCACCAGCTGCTACTACAGAACAGAGACCTGCTCCAGCACCTGTCCCTGCTGGTCACACAGCTCAAACACCTGGAGAGCAAGGCACCGGGACCGGGGGAGAGACACACAACTGGACTGGGACCGGGGGAGAG
Source organism: Oncorhynchus mykiss (assembly GCF_013265735.2). Classification (NCBI taxonomy): domain Eukaryota; kingdom Metazoa; phylum Chordata; class Actinopteri; order Salmoniformes; family Salmonidae; genus Oncorhynchus; species Oncorhynchus mykiss. The sequence goes on along the minus strand of NC_048569.1, from coordinate 16,266,453 downwards.
ACAGGATCACAGTAAGTCACCTGCACTAACTATACGAACCAGAACAATTAAGTTGAATATACAGTACAGGTAAAACAGTCATTCTCCATTGAGCATGCTTGTTAATCCAGGACTTTATACAGTGGGGCAAATAAGTATTTAGTCAGCCACCAATTGTGCAAGTTCTCCCACTTAAATAGATGAGAGAGGCCTGGAATTTTTTGTCATAGGTACACTTCAACTATGACAGACAAAATGAGGGAAAAAAAGTATTTGGTCAATAACAAAAGTTTATCTCAATACTTTGTTATATACCCTTTGTTGGCAATGACAGAGGTCAAACGTATTCTGTAAGTCTTCACAAGGTTTTCACACACTGTTGCTGGTATTTTGACCCATTCCTCCATGCAGATCTCCTCTAGAGAGGTTATGTTTTGGGGCTGTTGCTGGGCAACACGGACTTTCAACTCCCTCCAAAGATTTTCTATGGGGTTGAGATCTGGAGACTGGCTAGGCCACTCCAGGACCTTGAAATGCTTCTTACGAAGCCACTCCTTCGTTGCAGTGTGTTTGGGATCATTGTCATGCTGAAAGACCCAGCCATGTTTCATCTTCAATGCCCTTGCTGATGAAAGGAGGTTTTCACTCAAAATCTCACGATACATGGCCCCATTCATTCTTTCCTTTACACGGATCAGTCGTCCTGGTCCCTTTGCAGAAAAACAGAAAAAACAGCCCCAAAGCATGATGTTTCCACCCCCATGCTTCCCAGTAGGTATGGTGTTCTTTTGATGCAACTCAGCATTCTTTGTCCTCCAAACACGACGAGTTGAGTTTTTACCAAAAAGTTATATTTTGGTTTCATCTGACCATATGACATTCTCCCAATCTTCTTCTGGATCATCCAAATGCTCTCTTGCAAACTTCAGACGAGCCTGGACATACACTGGCTTAAGCAGGGGGACACGTCTGGCACTGCAGGTCTGTGAGAGCCAGAAATCTTGCTTGTTTGTAGGTGACCAAACTTGCACAATTGGTGGCTGACTAAATACTTTTTTGCCCCACTGTATGTATCCAGGACACTGGCCCTGCATGTACAACAGTTCATCATCAAGGACAGATCACACTTACATACCAACATTTAGGAAATGCACATTGTTAAGCAAGCTAAGCAATCATAGACCCACATACGCACACACACCTACACACACGCATACACACACACACGCACATACAAACACATACGCACACGCGCATACAAACACATATACACACACACACACACGCATACAAACACATATACACACACAATCGCATACAAACACATACACACGCATACAAACACATACATACATACACACACACATACAAACACATACATACACATGCATACAAACACATACACACACGCATATAAACACATACACACACGCATACAAACACATACACACACGCATACAAACACATTCAGGCACACGCATACAAACACAGACACACATACACACACACACACGCATACAAACACATATACACACACAATCGCATACAAACACATACACACGCATACAAACACATACATACACACACATACAAACACATACATACACACGCATACAATCACATACACGCATATAAACACATACACACACGCATATAAACACATACACACACGCATACAAACACATACACACACGCATACAAACACATTCAGACACACGCACACGCATACAAACACATACATACACACACACACGCATATACAAACACACACGCATATGAACACACACACAGGCATACAAACACATACATACACACGCATTTAAACACATACACACACACACGCATACAAACACATACATACATACAAACACAGACTCACATACACACACACGCATACAAACACATACATACACACACACACACACACATATAAAACACACACACACGCATATGAACACACACACACACACACACATACAAACACATACACATACACACACACGCATACAAACACATACACATATGCATACAAACACATACATACATACAAACACAGACACACATACACACACACACACACACACACACACGCATACAAACACATACATACACACAAACACACACATACAAACACACACACACACACGCATATGAACACACACACACACACGCATACAAACACACACACACATGAAGGAGGAGTACAGTATGGAGGTGTAATTGTAAATGCTGTTAATGCAATAAAGAGTTGGCTTGAGGGGTGTGTGGGTAAGTGTGTGTGTGTGTGTGTGTGTGTGGTGTCCGAAATTAACTTTTTGTCTCACACCAGCCAGCATATTTTACCTTCCAATAATAATAAATGTCCTTTTTGTGTCACATATACATTCATCTCAGTATAGTTCATTGATAAGGTATTATCTGTACAGCACCAAAAATGCCAAACAGTGGGCCCACAATGAAATAAACAAAACATATTAGATACACTGGATAAGAGTAGATAGAAGTCAAAACAGGGCAACAACAATGCTAAGATAGTTATGAGAAGTGCAGTGGATATAGAACTGGTCTCCTGATACAAAGAGGAAACAAGGGAAGCAGGTCTACAAATCCTTTACTTTGAGTAGAAATACCCTGATAAAATACAGCTCAAATAGATGCTGGTTCATTTTTGGCTGTGGCTAGATTTAATTTCCCAGCCTGAATACAACTGAAGAAGTCTTGAACTCAAAATTGTACTGAAGTATTTGCTATAAACATGAACTTAAGGATCAAACAAACAAGTACATTTGAAAGTTTTGTAAACCTATCAGATGCTTAATAATTTGAATCAACTTAAACCTCCTCATCAGACTCCTCACTCTTTACATGTTTCAGTTACTGTTAGTGCCTGAACCTGCTGTCTTTTCAAATCCAAATGTTTCCATCAGCCAGTTAGGTCCTTGAAAGAACTAATGAGGTTCCTCTATGAACCACACCTCCTATGGGGTTCTTGGAAGAACCTTTTGGGGGCCATTTTCAGTGCCAAGAACCCTAAGGTTCTTCAAAGAACTTTGAGGATCTTAGAAGAAGCCTTGTTGAAGCTCTCATTTTTAGAGTGTAGTTATCTTAGCCAAACAAGACAACAACAGTCTTTCATCTTGGTCATGATGACCAATTAAAACAAATTCAAAAGAGCAATCAAAACACAAATAGCTGATGCCAAAAAAATATCTAAATGAATGGGACCTATCAGCCATTGCTACCAGTACGGCACCATTTGTGTGGTAGTGTCTGTATATTTGTTTATGTGGGGTTGACACATGGTGTTTCATGCTATCTTAAATCATGGTACACCCAGAACTAGTAAATGCTAATCCAACCAATCTAAGACACAGTCCACTCAGATGCTGCCGGCTGCACAGCCAAAACCTCTGTCTCTGGAGAGTGTACTCACATAGGCATGTGTGTATTTGTGTGTGTGTGTGTGTTAGAGAGAGATTGAGATAGGGATAAATAAGTGAGAGAAATGGAGGAAGGAAAGAGAGAGAAAAACTGATAATGAGATGATGATTTGAAAGAAAGACAGAAGAAATTGACTGACAACTGTGTGTGTGTGTGTGTGTGTGTGTGTGTGTGTGTTTTGATTTTGAGTAATTTTTGTCTGTGAGAAAGAGACAGGGAAGGAGGTGTGAGAGAAACTGACTAACAACTAGGGACATTGAGAGAGTGGGCTAAAGTTAGACTTGTTTGCTTAATTTAATTCAAATATTCATTTTTTGACTATTTGTGTTCAACTTTGGCAGTTAAAGACATTTCTCTTCCTTCCCTGTAGATGATCAGGAGTCGTCATGGACGACCAGGTCTCTGTCACTCAACCTGAAAAACCATTACAGCTTGAGCAGCATGGACCAGCCCATCACCTCCACCCCTGCAGGGCCACTCCAAACCCCCCCCCTCACCGCTTCCCAGGTGGATGGTGCCGAGTCCTACCTCAACCTCCTCAACCTGGAGAATGGGACCAAACCACTGGGCTCTCAAAACGGGGGGGAGACGGAGACAGACACACTCATCAGAAGAACATCCAATGGGAAGCCAGGGCGGAAAGACAGCTCGGAAGTGTCGTCAAATGAGATTGTGCGGTTCGAAACAAGGAATTTGACAGCCCTGGATGAAAGGTAAACTATCTAAACATAGCTTAGTTTATACATCTTACTGTACAAACCTTTCTTGAAGACCAGCCACATTTGAGAGTAGCCATATGCCAGAGGGCCTATTCAATGCAGCACACACACACACACACACACACACACACACACACACACACACACACACACACACACACACACACACACCATTGCCTGGTCATGATTATACACAATGTATTGGAGCTCCTATTTGGCAGTCACAGACAGTACAGTCCCTCTCTTTCATCTAGAAGAAAAGGAGTCAGGAGCTGCTAGTCTCCTCTCATCCCCACACAACAGAACAGGTCTCCTCTCATCCCCACACAACAGAACAGGCTTCCTCTCATCCCCACACAACAGAACAGGCTTCCTCTCATCCCCACACAACAGAACAGGCCTCCTCTCACCCCCACACAACAGAACAGGCCTCCTCTCACCCCCACACAACATAACAGGCCTCCTCTCATCCCCACACAGCAGAACACAACAGAACAGGCTTCCTCTCATCCCCACACAACAGAACAGGCTTCCTCTTATCCCCACACAACAGAACAGGCCTCCTCTCACCCCCACACAACAGAACACAACAGAACAGGCCTCCTCTCATCCCCACACAACAGAACAGGCTTCCTCTCATCCCCACACAACAGAACAAAACAGAACAGGCCTCCTCTCATCCCCACACAACATAACACAACAGAACAGGCCTCCTCTCATCCCCACACAACAGAACACAACAGAACAGGCCTCCTCTCATCCCCACACAGCAGAACACAACAGAACAGGTCTCCTCTCATCCCCACACAACATAACAGGCCTCCTCTCATCCCCACACAACAGAACAGGACTCCTCCCATCCCCACACAACAGAACAGGACTACTCTAATCCCCGCACAACAGAACACAATAGAACAGGCCTCCTCTCATCCCCACACAACAGAACAGGACTACTCTAATCCCCGCACAGCAGAACACAATAGAACAGGCCTCCTCTCATCCCCACACAACAGAACAGGCCTCCCCTCATCCCCACACAACAGAACAGGCCTCATCTCATCCCCACACAGCATAACACAACAGAACACAACAGAACAGGCCTCCTCTCATCCCCACACAACATAACACAACAGAACAGGCCTCCCCTCATCCCCACACAACAGAACAGACCTCCTCTAATCCCCACACAACAGAACACAACAGAACAGGCCTCCTCTCATCCCCACACAACATAACACAACAGAACAGGCCTCCTCTCATCCCCACACAACAGAACACAACAGAACAGGCCTCCTCTCATCCCCACACAGCAGAACACAACAGAACAGGTCTCCTCTCATCCCCACACAACATAACAGGCCTCCTCTCATCCCCACACAACAGAACAGGACTCCTCCCATCCCCACACAACAGAACAGGACTACTCTAATCCCCGCACAACAGAACACAATAGAACAGGCCTCCTCTCATCCCCACACAACAGAACAGGCCTCCCCTCATCCCCACACAACAGAACAGGCCTCCTCTCATCCCCACACAGCATAACACAACAGAACACAACAGAACAGGCCTCCTCTCATCCCCACACAACAGAACAGACCTCCTCTAATCCCCACACAACAGAACACAACAGAACAGGCCTCCTCTCATCCCCACACAACATAACACAACAGAACAGGCCTCCTCTAATCCCCACACAACAGAACACAACAGAACAGGCCTCCTCTCATCCCCACACAACAGAACACAACAGAACAGGCCTCCTCTCATCCCCACACAACATAACAGGCCTAGCCTCCTCTCATCCCCACACAACAGAACAGGCCTAGCCTCCTCTCATCCCCACACAACATAACAGACCTCCTCTAATCCCCACACAACAGAACACAACAGAACAGGCCTCCTCTCATCCCCACACAACAGAACAGGCCTAGCCTCCTCTCATCCCCACACAACAGAACAGGCCTAGCCTCCTCTCATCCCCACACAACAGAACAGGCCTAGCCTCCTCTCATCCCCACACAACAGAACAGGCCTAGCCTCCTCTCATCCCCACACAACAGAACACAACAGAACAGGCCTCCTCTCATCCCCACACAACAGAACAGGCCTAGCCTCCTCTCATCCCCACACAACAGAACACAACAGAACAGGCCTCCTCTCCAGTGGGTGGGTTTGGCGACGAATACGTAGTGAGGGCCAGCCAACAAGAGCATACAGGTCGCAGTGGTGGGTAGTATATGGGGCTTTGGTGACAAAATGGATGGCACTGTGATAGACCCCATCCAATTTTCTGAGTAGAGTGTTGGAGGCTATTTTGTCAATTACATCACATAAGTCAAGGATTGGTAGGATACTCAGTTTTACAAAGGTATGTTTGGCAGCATGAGTGAAGGAGGCTTTGTTGCGAAATAGGAAGCCGATTCTAGATTTAATTTTGGATTGGAGATGCTTAATGTGAGTCTGGAAGGAGAGTTTACAGTCTAACCAGACACCTAGGTATATTCTAAGTCAGAACCGTCCAGAGTAGTGATGCTAGGTGGGTGGGTCGGGTGCGGGCAGCAATCGGTTGAAGAGCATGCATTTAGTTTTACTAGCATTTAAGAGTAGTTGGAGGCCACGGAAGGAGTGTTGTATGACATTGAAGCTCGTTTGGAGGTCTGTTAACACAGTGTCCAAGGAAGGGCCAGATGAATACACAATGGTGTCGTCTGTGTAGAGGTGGATCAGAGAATCACCAGCATCAAGAGCGACATCATTGATATATACAGAGAAAAGAGTCGGCCCGAGAATTGAACCCTGGGGCACCCCCATAGAGACTGCCAGAGGTCCGGACAACAGGCCCTCCAATTTGAACTCTATCTGAGAAGTAGTTGGTGAACCAGGCGAGGCAGTCATTTGAGAAACCAAGGCTATTGAGACTGCCGATAACAATGCGGAGAGTCGAAAGCCTTGGCCAGGTTGATGAAAACGGCTGCACAGTACTGTCTTTATCGATGGTGGTTATGATATCGTTTAGGACCTTGAGCGTGGCTGAGGTGCGCCCATGACCAGCTCGGAAACCAGATTGCATAGTGGAGAAGTTAACCTGTTTGTTAACTTGGCTTTTGAAGATTTTAGAAGGGTAGGATAGATAAAGGTATATAACAGTTTGGGTCTAGAGTGACTCCCCCTTTGAAGAGGGGGATGACTGTGGCAGCTTTCCAATCTTTAGGAATCTCAGACTATATGAAAATCAAATCAAATCAAATTTTATTTGTCACATACACATGGTTAGCAGATGTTAATGCGAGTGTAGCGAAATGCTTGTGCTTCTAGTTCCGACAATGCAGTAATAACAAGTAATCTAACTAACAATTCCAAAACTACTGTCTTGTACACAGTGTAAGGGGATAAAGAATATGTACATAAGGATATATGAATGAGTGATGGTACAGAGCAGCATAGGCAAGGTACAGTAGATGGTATCGGGTACAGTATGTACAAATGAGATGAGTATGTAAACAAAGTGGCATAGTATAGTATAAAGTGGCTAGTGATACATGTATTACATAAGGATACCGTCGATGATATAGAGTACAGTATATACGTATGCATATGAGATGAATAATGTAGGGTAAGTAACATTTATATAAGTTAGCATTGTTTAAAGTGGCTAGTGATATATTTACATCATTTCCCATCAATTCCCATTATTAAAGTGGCTGGAGTTGAGTCAGTGTCAGTGTGTTGGCAGCAGCCACTCAGTGTTAGTGGTGGCTGTTTAACAGTCTGATGGCCTTGAGATAGAAGCTGTTTTTCAGTCTCTCGGTCCCAGCTTTGATGCACCTGTACTGACCTCGCCTTCTGGATGATAGCGGGGTGAACAGGCAGTGGCTCGGGTGGTTGATGTCCTTGATGATCTTTATGGCCTTCCTGTGACATCGGGTGGTGTAGGTGTCCTGGAGGGCAGGTAGTTTGCCCCCGGTGATGCGTTGTGCAGACCTCACTACCCTCTGGAGAGCCTTACGGTTGAGGGCGGTGCAGTTGCCATACCAGGCGGTGATACAGCCCGCCAGGATGCTCTCGATTGTGCATCTGTAGAAGTTTGTGAGTGCTTTTGGTGACAAGCCGAATTTCTTCAGCCTCCTGAGGTTGAAGAGGCGCTGCTGCGCCTTCTTCACGATGCTGTCTGTGTGAGTGGACCAATTCAGTTTGTCTGTGATGTGTATGCCGAGGAACTTAAAACTTGCTACCCTCTCCACTACTGTTCCATCGATGTGGATAGGGGGGTGTTCCCTCTGCTGTTTCCTGAAGTCCACAATCATCTCCTTAGTTTTGTTGACGTTGAGTGTGAGGTTGTTTTCCTGACACCACACTCCGAGGGCCCTCACCTCCTCCCTGTAGGCCGTCTCATCGTTGTTGGTAATCAAGCCTACCACTGTTGTGTCGTCCGCAAACTTGATGATTGAGTTGGAGGCGTGCGTGGCCACGCAGTCGTGGGTGAACAGGGAGTACAGGAGAGGGCTCAGAACGCACCCTTGTGGGGCCCCAGTGTTGAGGATCAGCGGGGAGGAGATGTTGTTGCCTACCCTCACCACCTGGGGGCGGCCCGTCAGGAAGTCCAGTACCCAGTTGCACAGGGCGGGGTCGAGACCCAGGGTCTCGAGCTTGATGACGAGCTTGGAGGGTACTATGGTGTTGAATGCCGAGCTGTAGTCGATGAACAGCATTCTCACATAGGTATTCCTCTTGTCCAGATGGGTTAGGGCAGTGTGCAGTGTGGTTGAGATTGCATCGTCTGTGGACCTATTTGGGCGGTAAGCAAATTGGAGTGGGTCTAGGGTGTCAGGTAGGGTGGAGGTGATATGGTCCTTGACTAGTCTCTCAAAGCACTTCATGATGACGGATGTGAGTGCTACGGGGCGGTAGTCATTTAGCTCAGTTACCTTAGCTTTCTTGGGAACAGGAACAATGGTGGCCCTCTTGAAGCGAGAGAGGTTGAACAGGCTAGTGATAGGGGTTGCAATTTTGGCGGATAATTTTTAGAAAAAGAGGGTCCAAAATGTCGAGCCCAGCTAATTTGTAGAGATCCAGATTTTGCAGCACTTTCAGAACATCAGCTATCTGTATTTGGGTGAAGGAGAAGCAGGGGGGGCTTGGGCAAGTTGCTGGGGGGGGGTGCAGAGCTGTTGGCCGGGGTTGGGGTAGCCAGGTGGAAAGCATGGCCAACCGTAAAAAAATGCTTATTGAAATTCTCGATTATCGTACATTTATTGGTGGTGACAGTGTTTCCTAGCCTCAGTGCAGTGGGCAGCTGGGAGGAGCTCTCCATGGACTTTACAGTGTCCCAAAACTTATTGGAATTAGTGCTACAGGATACACATTTCTGTTTGAAAAAGCTAGCCTTAGCTTCCTAACTGACTGTGTATATTGGTTCCTAACTTCCCTGAAAAGTTGTATATCACGGGGGCTATTCGATGCTAATGCAGAATGCCACAGGATGTTTTTGTGCTGGTGAAGGGCAGTCAAGTCTGGAGTGAACCAAGGGCTGTATCTGTTCCTGGTTCTAGATTTTTTGAATGAGGCATGCTTATTTATGTTACTTTTTATTTTATTTTTTGAATGAGGCGTGCTTATTTATGGTGAGGAAAGCACTTTAAGTGACGGGATGAGGTCAATATCCTTCCAGGATACCCGGGCCAGGTCGATTAGAAAGGCCTGCTCGCTGAAGTGTTTTAGGGAGTGTTTGGTAGTACATGTCTCTAGTATGTATTATATCAGGTAATGTAGTTGTGTTGATGTTTGGTAGTACATCTCTCTAGTATGTATTATACTAAGTAATGTTGTGTTGAGGTTTCGTAGTACACACTATATTTTTAGGGATGGGGGACACATTAAAACTCAGTCTCTCAATTCAATTCAAACATAGTATGTTTACATTGCCTAAGCAAATGAAATAGATAATAAACTAAAGTAAAATGAACAGTCAACATAACATTCATAAAAGTTTAAAAGGAATAGAGATATTTGAAATGTCATATTATGGCTATATACAGTGTTGTAACGATGTACAAATAGTTCACGTACAAAAGAGAAAATAGATTTTGTGTTCAGTGTGCACATAGCCTGTCTTCTCTTGACGTTGTACACAGGGGATATTGTTTGCAGAATTCTTTATGCAGAGTCTCAATTTGGTGTTTGAATTCTTGGTTGGTTACCGTACCCCAGACCTCACAAGCATAAAGAGTAATGGGTTTTTGCCATATCCTAAATGGAATGTCAAATTTGATGTTCCTTTTGATGATGTAGAAGGCCCTTCTTGCCTTGTCTCTCAGCTCGTTCACAGCTTTGTGGAAGTTACCTGTGGCGCTGATGTTTAGGCTGAGGTAGGTATAGTTGTTTGTGTGCTCTAGGGCAACGGTGTCTAGATTTGTATTTGTGGTCCTGGCAACTGGACCTTTTTTGGAACACCTACAGTTTTTTGTCTTACTGAGATTTACTGTCAGGGCCCAGGTCTGGCAGAACCTGTGCAGAATATCTAGGTCTCTCTCTCTCTCTCTCTCTCTGTCTCTACGTCCCTCAGTACCATTCAGACCCACAGGGCCGTGACACTCCTCCAGGGTGTGTATACTAAAGCCCATTAACAGCGAGGGGAATAAAACGTTGTGATTGGCTCTGCAGCGTTTAGGAGTGCTCTGTGTGTGTGTGGACATACATGTGTGTGTTTTAAGGTCTTTGTCTCCCCCCCCTCTCTCTGTATGAGTGGGTCAGGCAGAAACAAAGCACTCAGAGACTGTGTCTAAATCCCTGCAGTCAGACTCACATCCTGTCGTTTCCTATGACCAATCCACAGACAGATACACACACATACACACCAATCCCAGTTCCTCTTCCCCACAAATCCTGTAACTCTATCCCCCAACATATGGGTAAAATCAACCCCTGTTTGTCAAAAGGCAGGGAAAACACACCAAAAAAACATGAGGAAACTTCCAAATGTTAAGTTCAAACCTTCCTTGTTTTTTCCCAAGCAGCTGTGTCACACAGTAACAGCCCAAGTTGACATTGAAGCCAGCTGGTGAGAGAGGGCTATGTCTGAGGGAGGATAGTGGAGCTATTCCTTCAACTTTATTACCAGTGGTCTCATACCCTCCTCCTTCTCTCTCTCTCACTCGCTCTCTCTGTTTTTTTTTTGTGCCAGTATACAGATCTGGGACCAGTCTAATAGAAATTGAGTCTGTTATGGTAACATACTGGGTTATGTACAAGCCACAGAGCAGGACAATACAGGATGGAGAGGGAGTGAGAGAGAGAGAGGGAGAGAGGTATAAAGGGGAGTGGTAGAGGGAGAGAGGTAGAAAGGGGAGTGGTTGAGGGAGAGAGGTAGAAAGGGGAGTGGTTGAGGGAGAGAGGTATAAAGGGGAGTGGTAGAGGGAGAGAGGTAGAAAGGGGAGTGGTAGAGGGAGAGAGGTAGAAAGGGGAGTGGTAGAGGGAGAGAGGTAGAAAGGGGAGTGGTAGAGGGAGAGAGGTATAAAGGGGAGTGGTAGAGGGAGAGAGGTAAAAAGGGGAGTGGTAGAGGGAGAGAGGTATAAAGGGGAGTGGTAGAGGGAGAGAGGTAGAAAGGGGAGTGGTAGAGGGAGAGAGGTAGAAAGGGGAGTGGTTGAGGGAGAGAGGTAGAAAGGGGAGTGGTTGAGGGAGAGAGGTATAAAGGGGAGTGGTAGAGGGAGAGAGGTATAAAGGGGAGTGGTAGAGGGAGAGAGGTATAAAGGGGAGTGGTAGAGGGAGAGAGGTAGAAAGGGGAGTGGTAGAGGGAGAGAGGTAGAAAGGGGAGTGGTAGAGGGAGAGAGGTAGAAAGGGGAGTGGTAGAGGGAGAGAGGTAGAAAGGGGAGTGGTAGAGGGAGAGAGGTAGAAAGGGGAGTGGTAGAGGGAGAGAGGTAGAAAGGGGAGTGGTAGAGGGAGAGAGGTAGAAAGGGGAGAGGTAGAGGTAGAAAGGGGAGTGGTAGAGGGAGAGAGGTAGAAAGGGGAGTGGTAGAGGGAGAGAGGTAGAAAGGGGAGTGGTAGAGGGAGAGAGGTATAAAGGGGAGTGGTAGAGGGAGAGAGGTAGAAAGGGGAGTGGTAGAGAGAGAGAGGTAGAAAGGGGAGTGGTAGAGGGAGAGAGGTAGAAAGGGGAGTGGTAGAGGGAGAGAGGTATAAAGGGGAGTGGTAGAGGGAGAGAGGTAGAAAGGGGAGTGGTAGAGAGAGAGAGGTAGAAAGGGGAGTGGTAGAGGGAGAGAGGTATAAAGGGGAGTGGTAGAGGGAGAGAGGTAGAAAGGGGAGTGGTAGAGGGAGAGAGGTAGAAAGGGGAGTGGTTGAGGGAGAGAGGTATAAAGGGGAGTGGTAGAGGGAGAGAGGTATAAAGGGGAGTGGTAGAGGGAGAGAGGTAGAAAGGGGAGTGGTTGAGGGAGAGAGGTAGAAAGGGGAGTGGTTGAGGGAGAGAGGTAGAAAGGGGAGTGGTTGAGGGAGAGAGGTATAAAGGGGAGTGGTAGAGGGAGAGAGGTATAAAGGGGAGTGGTAGAGGGAGAGAGGTAGAAAGGGGAGTGGTAGAGGGAGAGAGGTAGAAAGGGGAGTGGTAGAGGGAGAGAGGTAGAAAGGGGAGTGGTAGAGGGAGAGAGGTAGAAAGGGGAGTGGTAGAGGGAGAGAGGTAGAAAGGGGAGTGGTAGAGGGAGAGAGGTAGAAAGGGGAGTGGTAGAGGGAGAGAGGTAGAAAGGGGAGTGGTAGAGGGAGAGAGGTAGAAAGGGGAGAGGTAGAGGTAGAAAGGGGAGTGGTAGAGGGAGAGAGGTAGAAAGGGGAGTGGTAGAGGGAGAGAGGTATAAAGGGGAGTGGTAGAGGAAGAGAGGTAGAAAGGGGAGAGGTAGAGGTAGAAAGGGGAGTGGTAGAGGGAGAGAGGTAGAAAGGGGAGAGGTAGAGGTAGAAAGGGGAGTGGTAGAGGGAGAGAGGTAGAAAGGGGAGTGGTAGAGGAAGAGAGGTAGAAAGGGGAGTGGTAGAGGGAGAGAGGTAGAAAGGGGAGTGGTAGAGGGAGAGAGGTATAAAGGGGAGTGGTAGAGGGAGAGAGGTAGAAAGGGGAGTGGTAGAGGGAGAGAGGTAGAAAGGGGAGTGGTAGAGGGAGAGAGGTAGAAAGGGGAGTGGTAGAGGGAGAGAGGTAGAAAGGGGAGTGGTAGAGGGAGAGAGGTAGAAAGGGGAGTGGTAGAGGGAGAGAGGTAGAAAGGGGAGTGGTAGAGGGAGAGAGGTAGAAAGGGGAGTGGTAGAGGTAGAAAGGGGAGTGGTAGAGGAAGAGAGGTAGAAAGGGGAGTGGTAGAGGGAGAGAGGTAGAAAGGGGAGTGGTAGAGGGAGAGAGGTAGAAAGGGGAGTGGTTGAGGGAGAGAGGTAGAAAGGGGAGTGGTAGAGGGAGAGAGGTAGAAAGGGGAGTGGTAGAGGGAGAGAGGTAGAAAGGGGAGTGGTAGAGGGAGAGAGGTAGAAAGGGGAGTGGTAGAGGGAGAGAGGTAGAAAGGGGAGTGGTAGAGGGAGAGAGGTAGAAAGGGGAGTGGTAGAGAGAGAGAGGTATAAAGGGGAGTGGTAGAGGGAGAGAGGTAGAAAGGGGAGTGGTAGAGGGAGAGAGGTATAAAGGGGAGTGGTAGAGGGAGAGAGGTAGAAAGGGGAGTGGTAGAGGGAGAGAGGTAGAAAGGGGAGTGGTAGAGGGAGAGAGGTAGAAAGGGGAGTGGTAGAGAGAGAGAGGTAGAAAGGGGAGTGGTAGAGAGAGAGAGGTAGAAAGGGGAGTGGTAGAGAGAGAGAGGTAGAAAGGGGAGTGGTAGAGAGAGAGAGGTAGAAAGGGGAGTGGTAGAGAGAGAGAGGTAGAAAGGGGAGTGGTAGAGAGAGAGAGGTAGAAAGGGGAGTGGTAGAGGGAGAGAGGTAGAAAGGGGAGTGGTAGAGGGAGAGAGGTAGAAAGGGGAGTGGTAGAGGGAGAGAGGTAGAAAGGGGAGTGGTAGAGGGAGAGAGGTATAAAGGGGAGTGGTAGAGGGAGAGAGGTATAAAGGGGAGTGGTAGAGGTAGAAAGGGGAGTGGTAGAGGGAGAGAGGTAGAAAGGGGAGTGGTAGAGGGAGAGAGGTAGAAAGGGGAGTGGTAGAGGTAGAAAGGGGAGTGGTAGAGGGAGAGAGGTATAAAGGGGAGTGGTAGAGGTAGAAAGGGGAGTGGTAGAGGGAGAGAGGTAGAAAGGGGAGTGGTAGAGGGAGAGAGGTAGAAAGAGGAGTGGTAGAGGTATAAAGGGGAGTGGTAGAGGTAGAAAGGGGAGTGGTAGAGGGAGAGAGGTATAAAGGGGAGTGGTAGAGGTAGAAAGGGGAGTGGTAGAGGGAGAGAGGTAGAAAGGGGAGTGGTAGAGGGAGAGAGGTAGAAAGAGGAGTGGTAGAGGGAGAGAGGTAGAAAGGGGAGTGGTAGAGGTATAAAGGGGAGTGGTAGAGGTATAAAGGGGAGTGGTAGAGGTATAAAGGGGAGTGGTAGAGGGAGAGAGGTAGAAAGGGGAGTGGTAGAGGTAGAAAGGGGAGTGGTAGAGGTATAAAGGGGAGTGGTAGAGGGAGAGAGGTAGAAAGGGGAGTGGTAGAGGTAGAAAGGGGAGTGGTAGAGGTAGAAAGGGGAGTGGTAGAGGTAGAAAGGGGAGTGGTAGAGGTATAAATGGGAGTGGTAGAAAGGGGAGTGGTAGAGGTAGAAAGGGGAGGGGAGAGGGAGAAATGTTACTACTGTACCACACACACAGAGACAGACACACATGGTGATTTGTAGCATATGTACTAAATTCTCCAGTGAGTCATAGCCCTCTAGCATATTCTCTTACCTTATCACCCCCTCTCTCTTTCTCTCTCCCTTCCCTCCTCCCTCTGTAACATGTCAG
The DNA here is from genome assembly GCF_013265735.2 of Oncorhynchus mykiss. Classification (NCBI taxonomy): domain Eukaryota; kingdom Metazoa; phylum Chordata; class Actinopteri; order Salmoniformes; family Salmonidae; genus Oncorhynchus; species Oncorhynchus mykiss. The sequence goes on along the minus strand of NC_048569.1, from coordinate 16,251,435 downwards.
GAATCACTCCTCTCTGGTTATTTCCTGTATTCCCCTGTGCTCATCTCTCATCTCTGTTTCGATGTCTTTCTCTCTCTCTCTCTGGCATTCTATCTATCTATTGTTAGTAGTAGCGACTGGCTGTGTGTGTCTGGCCTGCTGCTCCTGTTCTGACATCCACCCTCATTAGCCTCGTTAGCCACTGAGCTAATTATGCTAATGCTAGCTAATGTGAGTTGGTTGTGTAATGGAATTGTGGATTTACTGGTTGTCAGTTGGATACTCACTGCTGGAGCGCTGAAATTGACTAGATCACAGTCTCTCTCTCTCGCTCTCTCTCTCTCTCTCTCTCTCTCTCTCTCTCTCTCCCCCACCTCTCCAAGTCCCTTTCACTCTTGCTCTCTGTCTCTCCCTCCCTCTATCTCTTCCTCTCTCTCTCAGTATGACACATGGTGACTGGAGTTTCACCACCTTCCACTCTTCTCTCACATTGAGCTGTGTGCTGTTCAGTCTGTTGATATCTCCACAGAAACTCCATGTCATTACATCGTCAATCTGAGGTTGTACTCTCACCAAGCAGGGTATCCCGGCCCATATCCATGGGCCACCTTGCAAGCCCCCCTGGAGGGACCAATCTCAGGGCAGCCAATTAGATTCTGAGCAAGCTAACCAGAGTTGCATCAATGGGGACTGAGGTTTGATGCCACAGTGCGTGGTGGCCGTCTGTCCGTCCGTTCGTCTTTCTGTCTGTCCCACAGGTCCTTTGAACAAGCCCATCTCTATTAGGAGATTCATTCTGATCAAGTGTAGAGGATTGTCCAGACCTAGGTTTCTTATTGATCTCTTCTTTCTTTATAAACCAAACTTTGTCCTGTTCCTGGGAGAAAAGACTGGTTGTTTGGTGGCGGAGTCTATGTTGCTTGTTTGGGAATAAGAGATTGAGTGGGATCGATGTGTTGAAAGGTTATTTGGTTGAGTGGCAGGCCGGTTGTTTTGTGGGTATTGATTTGTGGGGTCAATAGCTAGATAGTGCTGAGGCAGTATGCATTGTGTTGGTCTGTATGTACAGCAAGCCGTCAACACTCTCAAACATAAACATAATTATATTGCCATTGATTTGGTCATTTCGTATTGTCCCATGTAGGCAGATGTTATTTTCTCACATTTACTCTTGTGCCTGGCAGGAGAAGCTACAGTAACATGTGTAGAATAACCTCCCAAATATTGCACTGTGACTGGATTCGAACGCAGGCTTTGTGTTAGCCTGCTGAGCTAATGTAAGTCTTTAGGTCTCACGCAAGGTGACTTATTTCACTGAACCACCCACATTTTACATGTTACTGTGGTCTCTTAAAGGAGAGGAGAGTCACACCCTCTGCAGTAGTTACTGTGGTCTCTTAAAGGAGAGGACAGTCACACCCTCTGCAGTAGTTACTGTGGTCTCTTAAAGGAGAGGACAGTCACACCCTCTGCAGTAGTTACTGTGGTCTCTTAAAGGAGAGGAGAGTCACACTCTCTGCAGTAGTTACTGTGGTCTCTTAAAGGAGAGGACAGTCACAACCTCTGCAGTAGTTACTGTGGTCTCTTAAAGGAGAGGAGAGTCAAACCCTCTGCAGTAGTTACTGTGGTCTCTTAAAGGAGAGGAGAGTCACACTCTCTGCAGTAGTTACTGTGGTCTCTTAAAGGAGAGGACAGTCACAACCTCTGCAGTAGTTACTGTGGTATCTTAAAGGAGAGGAGAGTCAAACCCTCTGCAGTAGTTACTGTGGTATTTAAAGGAGAGGAGAGTCACACTCTCTGCAGTAGTTACTGTGGTCTCTTAAAGGAGAGGACAGTCACAACCTCTGCAGTAGTTACTGTGGTCTCTTAAAGGAGAGGAGAGTCACACTCTCTGCAGTAGTTACTGTGGTATTTAAAGGAGAGGAGAGTCACACCCTCTGCAGTAGTTACTGTGGTCTCTTAAAGGAGAGGACAGTCACACCCTCTGCAGTAGTTACTGTGGTCTCTTAAAGGAGAGGACAGTCACACCCTCTGCAGTAGTTACTGTGGTCTCTTAAAGGAGAGGACAGTCACAACCTCTGCAGTAGTTACTGTGGTCTCTTAAAGGAGAGGAGAGTCACACCCTCTGCAGTAGTTACTGTGGTCTCTTAAAGGAGAGGAGAGTCACACCCTCTGCAGTAGTTACTGTGGTCTCTTAAAGGAGAGGAGAGTCACATCCTCTGCAGTAGTTACTGTGGTCTCTTAAAGGAGAGGACAGTCACACCCTCTGCAGTAATTACTGTGGTCTCTTAAAGGAGAGGAGAGTCACACCCTCTGCAGTAGTTACTGTGGTCTCTTAAAGGAGAGGAGAGTCAAACCCTCTGCAGTAGTTACTGTGGTCTCTTAAAGGAGAGGAGAGTCAAACCCTCTGCAGTAGTTACTGTGGTCTCTTAAAGGAGAGGACAGTCACACCCTCTGCAGTAGTTACTGTGGTCTCTTAAAGGAGAGGAGAGTCAAACCCTCTGCAGTAGTTACTGTGGTCTCTTAAAGGAGAGGAGAGTCAAACCCTCTGCAGTAGTTACTGTGGTCTCTTAAAGGAGAGGACAGTCACACCCTCTGCAGTAGTTACTGTGGTCTCTTAAAGGAGAGGAGAGTCAAACCCTCTGCAGTAGTTACTGTGGTCTCTTAAAGGAGAGGAGAGTCAAACCCTCTGCAGTAGTTACTGTGTTCTCTTAAAGGAGAGGAGAGTCACAACCTCTGCAGTAGTTACTGTGGTCTCTTAAAGGAGAGGAGAGTCACACCCTCTGCAGTAGTTACTGTGGTCTCTTAAAGGAGAGGAGAGTCAAACCCTCTGCAGTAGTTACTGTGGTCTCTTAAAGGAGAGGACAGTCACACCCTCTGCAGTAGTTACTGTGGTCTCTTAAAGGAGAGGAGAGTCAAACCCTCTGCAGTAGTTACTGTGGTCTCTTAAAGGAGAGGACAGTCACAACCTCTGCAGTAGTTACTGTGGTCTCTTAAAGGAGAGGAGAGTCACACCCTCTGCAGTAGTTACTGTGGTCTCTTAAAGGAGAGTAGAGTCACACTCTCTGCAGTAGTTACTGTGGTCTCTTAAAGGAGAGGAGAGTCAAACCCTCTGCAGTAGTTACTGTGGTCTCTTAAAGGAGAGGAGAGTCAAACCCTCTGCAGTAGTTACTGTGGTCTCTTAAAGGAGAGGACAGTCACACCCTCTTCAGTAGTTACTGTGGTCTCTTAAAGGAGAGGAGAGTCAAACCCTCTGCAGTAGTTACTGTGGTCTCTTAAAGGAGAGGAGAGTCACACCCTCTGCAGTAGTTACTGTGGTCTCTTAAAGGAGAGGACAGTCACAACCTCTGCAGTAGTTACTGTGGTCTCTTAAAGGAGAGGAGAGTCACACCCTCTGCAGTAGTTACTGTGGTCTCTTAAAGGAGAGGAGAGTCACACCCTCTGCAGTAGTTACTGTGGTCTCCTAAAGGAGAGGAGAGTCAAACCCTCTGCAGTAGTTACTGTGGTCTCTTAAAGGAGAGGAGAGTCAAACCCTCTGCAGTAGTTACTGTGGTCTCTTAAAGGAGAGGAGAGTCAAATCCTCTGCAGTAGTTACTGTGGTCTCTTAAAGGAGAGGAGAGTCAAACCCTCTGCAGTAGTTACTGTGGTCTCTTAAAGGAGAGGACAGTCACACCCTCTGCAGTAGTTACTGTGGTCTCTTAAAGGAGAGGAGAGTCAAACCCTCTGCAGTAGTTACTGTAGTCTCTTAAAGGAGAGGACAGTCACACCCTCTGCAGTAGTTACTGTGGTCTCTTAAAGGAGAGGACAGTCACACCCTCTGCAGTAGTTACTGTGGTCTCTTAAAGGAGAGGACAGTCACACCCTCTGCAGTAGTTTCTGTGGTCTCTTAAAGGAGAGGACAGTCACACCCTCTGCAATAGTTACTGTGGTCTCTTAAAGGGAAGAGAGTCATAAACTCTGCAGTAGTTACTGTGGTCTCTTAAAGGAGAGGAGAGTCAAACCCTCTGCAGTAGTTACTGTGGTCTCTTAAAGGAGAGGAGAGTCAAACCCTCTGCAGTAGTTACTGTGGTCTCTTAAAGGAGAGGACAGTCACACCCTCTGCAGTAGTTACTGTGGTCTCTTAAAGGAGAGGAGAGTCAAACCCTCTGCAGTAGTTACTGTGGTCTCTTAAAGGAGAGGACAGTCACAACCTCTGCAGTAGTTACTGTGGTCTCTTAAAGGAGAGGAGAGTCACACCCTCTGCAGTAGTTACTGTGGTCTCCTAAAGGAGAGGAGAGTCAAACCCTCTGCAGTAGTTACTGTGGTCTCTTAAAGGAGAGGAGAGTCACACCCTCTGCAGTAGTTACTGTGGTCTCTTAAAGGAGAGGACAGTCACACCCTCTGCAGTAGTTACTGTGGTCTCTTAAAGGAGAGGAGAGTCACACCCTCTGCAGTAGTTACTGTGGTCTCTTAAAGGAGAGGACAGTCACACCCTCTGCAATAGTTACTGTGGTCTCTTAAAGGAGAGGAGAGTCAAACCCTCTGCAGTAGTTACTGTGGTCTCTTAAAGGAGAGGAGAGTCAAACCCTCTGCAGTAGTTACTGTGGTCTCTTAAAGGAGAGGAGAGTCACACCCTCTGCGAGAGGCGAGTCACACCCTCTGCAGTAGTTTCTAAGCTTCTTATGGCTAATGGGGTTTCCGTTTCGCTAACGGAAACCTCCCCATTCAGCTGAAAAGGTGGCGCAGGAAATTCAAAAATATATTTTTGTAGTATTTAACTTTCACACATTAACAGGCCCAAATACAGCAAATGAAAGATAAACATCTTGTTAATCTACCCATCATGTCCGATTTTTAAAATGTTTTACAGCGAAAACACAACATATATTTATGTTAGATCACCACCACCAAAAAAAAAAAACAGCAATTTTTTCCAGCCAAAGATAGAGTCACAAACGCAGAATTAGAGAGAAAATTATTCACTAACCTTTGATAATCTTCATCAGATTACACTCATATGACATGTTACACAATACATTTATGTTTTGTTCGATAATATGCATATTTATATCCACAAATATCGGTTTACATTGACGGCATGTTCAGAAATGCCTCCAAAATATCAGGAGTAATTACGGAGAGCTACATCAGATAACAGAAATACTCATCATAAACTTTGACGAAAGATACATGTTTTACATATAATTAAAGATACACTGGTTCTTAATGCAACCGCTGTGTCAGATTTTTTTTAAACTTTACGAAAAAAGCATACCATGCAATAATCTAAAACGGCACTAAGACATAAATATATTTCTCTGCCATGTTGGAGTCAACAGAAATACGAAATTACATCATAAATATTCCCTTACCTTTGATGATCTTTCATCAGAATGCAGTGCAAGGAGTCCTAGTTCCACAATAAATCGTTGTTTTGTTCCATAATGTCCAATACTAGTGTCCAATTAGCTGCATTTGCTACCACTTTCAGCTCACGTGCCCAAGAGCTGACGCGGGTCCAGGCGAACTCGCACGAAAACTTAAAAAAATATATATTCCAGGTCGAATAAACTGGTCAAACTAAGTAGAGAATCAATCTTCAGGATGTTATTTTCATATATATCCAATAACGTTCCAACCGGAGCATTCGTTTTCGTCTGCAGTCAAATGGAACGCAGGTGATATCAACAGACAATTACGCAACCAGAAAATGGCATTCTGCCAGGACAGTGACTCATTCCCCTGCCATTCGGTCAAAATTCACACTAGGATGTTCATTCCACGTTCTACTGAATGTTGACATTTTGCGGAAGGCGTAGGAAGTGCTAACAGATCCATATCTTGTTTGGAAGTGAATAGGCGATGACTTAAAATTAGACCTGCCTTCAGAATTTCCACTTCCTGTTTGGAAGATTGCCTGCCTTATGAGTTCTGTTATACTCACAGACATAATTCAAACAGTTTTAGAAACTTCAGAGTGTTTTCTATCCAATAGTAATAATAATATGCATATATTAGCAATCTAGGACAGAGTAGGATGCAGTTCACTATGGGCACGCAATTCATCCAAAGTGAAAATGCTGCCCCCTATCCCTAACAGGTTTTAAAGGAGAAGAGAGTCATACACTCTGCAGTAGTTACTGTGGTCTCTTAAAGGAGAAGAGAGTCATACACTCTGCAGTAGTTACTGTGGTCCCTGTGCTCTGTGTGATTTGTGCAGAGATACAGAGCCTTACCGCAGTCTAATTGTTCTCTGTCTTTGGCACAGGTGTGAGGAACCCCTCTTGCTCATCCTCGTCTTAATCTAACCCTTCCATCCCTAACCAGTAACCTTCCCATCCCTAACCAGTAACCTCCCCCATCCCTAACCAGTAACCTCCCCCATTCCTAACCAGTAACCTCCCCCATTCCTAACCAGTAACCTCCCCCATCCCTAACCAGTAACCTCCCCCATTCCTAACCAGTAACCTCCCCCATTCCTAACCAGTAACCTCCCCCATTCCTAACCAGTAACCTCCCCCATCCCTAACCAGTAACCTCCCCCATCCCTAACCAGTAACTTCCCCCATCCCTAACCAGTAACCTCCCCCATTCCTAACCAGTAACCTCCCCCATCCCTAACCAGTAACCTCCCCCATTCCTAACCAGTAACCTCCCCCATCCCTAACCAGTAACCTCCCCGATTCCTAACCAGTAACCTCCCCGATTCCTAACCAGTAACCTCCCCCATTCCTAACCAGTAACCTCCCCCATTCCTAACCAGTAACCTCCCCCATCCCTAACCAGTAACCTCCCCCATCCCTAACCAGTAACCTCCCCCATCCCTAACCAGTAACCTCCCCCTATTCCTGATTCCTGTGGTGCACCAGCCCGTCTCTCTGGGAGCCTTGGGGGCCCACTGATAACAGAACCATAGCCAGCCTAGCTCTCCCCTCCTCTCCTTTCATCTTCTCTCCTCCTCTCTGTGGATGTGAGTATACAGTCCTCCGGCATGTGAAACTGTGTATATGAAACAAGCATGGGACTGTGTTGTACAACGGCATGTGTGGGCAGTGGTGCCCCTCTTAAAGTACCTCTGTGCACGTTTCATTTACTGAACGCATGCCTGTCCTGTGTCACCCCTGGGAAGTGTGTAGGACAGGCTATCATATCAGGGCACTCATGATTACTGCATATTAACATATGTGTGCAATCATCATCATTTTAGCATATATTATAATCATCATCATCATAATAGCATAGGTGTAATTATCATTGTGTTATCATAGATGTAATCATCATCATGTTAGCATAGATATAATCATCATCATATTAGCATAGATGTAATCATCATCATATTAGCATAGATGTAATCATCATCATGTTATCATAGATATAATCATCATGTTATCATAGACGTAATCATCATCATGTTATCATAGATATAATCATCATCATGTTATCATAGATATAATCATCATCATGTTATCATAGATATAATCATCATCATGTTATCATAGATATAATCATCATCATGTTATCATAGATGTAATCATCATGTTATCATAGATATAATCATCATCATGTTATCATAGATGTAATCATCATCATGTTATCATAGATGTAATCATCATCGTGTTATCATAGATATAATCATCATCGTGTTATCATAGATATAATCATCATCATGTTATCATAGATGTAATCATCATCATGTTATCATAGATATAATCATCATCATGTTATCATAGATGTAATCATCATGTTATCATAGATGTAATCATCATGTTATCATAGATATAATCATCATCATGTTATCATATATGTAATCATCATCATGTTATCATAGATATAATCATCACCGTGTTATCATAGATATAATCATCATCGTGTTATCATAGATATAATCATCATCATGTTATCATAGATATAATCATCATCATGTTATCATAGATGTAATCATCATCATATTATCATTGATGTAATCATCATGTTATCATAGATGTAATCATCATGTTATCATAGATGTAATCATCATGTTATCATAGATATAATCATCATCATGTTATCATAGATGTAATCAGCATCATGTTATCATAGATGTAATCATCATCATGTTATCATAGATATAATCATCATGTTATCATAGATATAATCATCATGTTATCATAGATATAATCATCATCATGTTATCATAGATATAATCATCATCATGTTATCATAGATATAATCATCGTGTTATCATAGATATAATCATCATCGTGTTATCATAGATATAATCATCATCATGTTATCATAGATGTAATCATCATCGTGTTATCATAGATGTAATCATCATGTTATCATAGATGTAATCATCATGTTATCATATACATAATCATCATCATGTTATCATAGATGTAATCATCATCATGTTATCATAGATGTAATCATCATGTTATCATAGATATAATCATCATCATGTTATCATAGATATAATCATCATCATGTTATCATAGATGTAATCATCATCATATTATCATAGATGTAATCATCATCATGTTATCATAGATGTAATCATCATCATGTTATCATAGATGTAATCATCATGTTATCATAGATATAATCATCATCATGTTATCATAGATGTAATCATCATCGTGTTATCATAGATATAATCATCATCATGTTATCATAGATGTAATCATCATGTTATCATAGATATAATCATCATCATGTTATCATAGATATAATCATCATCATGTTATCATAGATATAATCATCATCATGTTATCATAGATATAATCATCATCATGTTATCATAGATATAATCATCATCGTGTTATCATAGATGTAATCATCATGTTATCATAGATGTAATCATCATATTAGCATAGATGAATCATCATCATATTAGTATAGATATCATCATCATATTAGCATAGATGTATTTATCATCATGTTATCATAGATGTAATCATCTTCATGTTATCATAGATGTAATCATCATGTTATCATAGATGTAATCATCATGTTATCATAGATGTTATCATAGATGTAATAATCATCATGTTATCATAGATGTAATCATCATCATGTTATCATAGATGTAATCATCATCATGCTATCCTAGATGAAAATTGTATTTATTTATTTAACCTTTATTTAACCAGGAAGGGCTCATTGAGATTTAAAATCTATTTTCAAGAGCGTCCTGGGCAAGATAGGCAGCACCAAGTCATTACAAAAATCACAGACAAACAACATGAAAAACTACAAGTAATCTAGTAAAAACCATAGAATTCACAGGAGTATAACAAAATCAAAAACAGCTAATTAAAAACACTGACAGGTCAGGGAATCAGTCTCAAGATCATTCATCAGTGATTTAAAAACACCAATCGGGACAAGTTCTTCCAGTTTAAAAGTATTTTGTAAGGCTTTCCAAGACGATGGTGCAGAGTACATAAAAGCCCTTTTACCAAATTCAGTTCGGACATTTGGAACAGTTAGCAGGATAAAGAGTACGAAGAGAGTACCCACCACATTTCTGAACAATATAAAAAGGTGGTAAACCCCAAATGGCTTTGTAAATAAAAGTATACCAGTGCCTGAGCCTACCAGTGACTGGAGAAGGCCAGCCAACCCTGGTATACAAAGTGCAGTGGTGCGTAAGGGTTTTGCAGTTTAAAATACATCTCAAAGTCCCATGGTAAAAAGAGTGTCAATTGATCTCAAACACTGAGCGGAAGCATTCATATATAAAATATCCCCATAGTCTAGTAAAGGCGTAAATGTAGCTGATACTAGCCTCCTTCTGGCTTCAAAAGAAAAACAGGCCTTATTCCTAAAAGAAAATCCCAATTTCAGCTTCATTTTTTTTTGTAAGTTGTTGAATATGCAATTTAAAAGAGAGACCGTCATCAATTAAAATTCCAAGATATTTATATGAGGTTACAACCTCAATCTCCTTGCCCTGTCAGGTAGTAATAGGTGAAAGGTTCAGAGGTCTATTTCTTGCTTTAGAAAACACCATTAGTTTAGTTTTGTCAGTATTGAGGATAAGCTTCAATTGACACAAGGTATGTTGTACAGTATAAAAAGCTGTTTGCAAGTTCTGGAAAGCTTTTGTAAGAGACGAGGCACAACAGTAAATAACAGTATCATCAGCATAAAAATGAAGTTGCGCATTTTGGACATTTTTGTCTAAATCATTTATAGTGAATAAGAGAGGACCAAGTACAGAGCCTTGGGGCACACCATTAAAGACAGACAATTTAACAGACATAAGCCCATCAAATTGAGTGCACTGAGTTCTATCAGACAGATAGCAAACCATGCAACTGCATGCTCTGAAAGACCTACACTCGACAATCTCTGCCTTAATATAGCATGATCAACTGTATCAAAAGCCTTAGAGAGATCAATAAAAAGTGAGAAACGGTGCTGTTTTTTTGTCAAGGGCTTCAGTGATATCATTTAAAACCTTCATGGCTGCTGTAATTGTGCTATGCTTCTTCCTGAAGCCCGATTGGTACATTGATAAAATAGAGTTAGTAAATAAAAACTCTTAGCTGTTCACTCACAAGGGTTTCAAGTATTTTCACCAGGGTGACAGCTTTGAGATTGGCCTATAATTATTTAAAAGAGTTGGATCTCCCCCTTTAAAAGTGGTAGGACAAATGCTGATTTTCAGAATTTCATTACATTCCAGGGCTTGATTGAACAGAGATGTAAAGTGGATCAGCTATGAAATCAGCTGCCAGATTTAAAAAGCAGGGATCCAAAAGATCAGGACCTGCAGGCTTTCTCTGATCTAAGGATTTCAGGGCTTTTATGTACCACCTGCACTGAAAATGGCAAAAAGCTACAAGTTTGACCAGCTCTCACTGGTTCATCCACACAGGGTTGTACAGAGACAGAGGACACTGAATCAAACAGCCTACCAGATGATACAAAGTGCTCATTGAAACAATTCAGCGTTTCAGTTTTGTCATATACATCAACAGAGTCCTTCAAAACACATGACGGTAATTCATTAACATTACTGTTACCAGACATAGACTTAATAGCCTTCCAAAACTTTCTAGGGTCATTCAGGTTATCAGTGGTAAACAGACATAAAATATTCAGACTTGGCCTTCCTGAGAAGAAAATAACACTTGTTTCGTAACTGCCTAAAAATAAGCCAATCAGCATCAGAACATGATTTCCTTGCTTTAGCTCAGGCTAGATTACGGTCGTGAATAATACAAGACAGCTCAGAAGAAAACCATGGATTATCCCGCCATAAACCCTGAACCTGCAGAATGGGGCATGTTTGTTTAGTATTTGGAATAAACCATCATGAAAGAATTTCCAGGCAGTTTCCACATCAGGAATAAGCTCAATCTTGCTCCAGTCAAAATAAAACAAATCATGAAGGAACGCCTGCTCATTAAAACACTTCAAATTTATCTTACGAATAAAGCGTGGGTTTGTCTTAGGAACCTTAGTATTTCTAACAGCAACAACAGCACAGTGGTCACTTAAATCATTACAAAAAAACACCAACCACAGAATATTTATGTGGAACATTTGTCAATATCAAATCAATGAGGGTAGATTTCTCCTGACATTTAAGATTTGAGCGAGTGGGTGAGTTAATCAACTGGGTAAGATTCATAGAATTACAAAACATTTTTAAATTGTCAGACACCGGCTTTAACCAACACCAGTTGAGATCACCAATCAAGATCATTTCACTGTAAAGAAGTTTAGACATAAGGTGCGTCAAAGAAGAAAATGCATCACTGAGAGCAGGGGGGGGGGGGGGGGTCTATAACAGCCAATCACAGTTATAGAGAGCAGAGGGGGGTCTATAACAGCCAATCACAGTTATAGAGAGCAGAGGGGGGTCTATAACAGCCAATCACAGTTATAGAGAGCAGAGGGGGGTCTATAACAGCCAATCACAGTTATAGAGAGACCCTTTGAAACCTCAATATTCAAAGCAAGAAATTCCAACTGTTTACAAATAGTTTCAGACTTTGCCACACCTACAGGGAATTTAGATTTTACATATAGCCACACCCCCACCTTTCTTAACTCGATCAGTGCGATAAACATTGTAACCACTTGTACAAATATCCTTATCAAAAACAGACTTGCTGAGCCAGGTTTCAGAAAACACAATTACATTCAGCATCAGTTGATTTAGCCCAAATCCTAACCACATCCATTTTTGACAACAGGCTGCGTACATTTAAATGAAAAATACCAAAACCAGATCTTGATTTAAAATCAGAGTGGGTTTGGAGACATTACATATCAGGGCCATGGTTAGGTTGCACGTTACCTGATATCAACAAAAGAAGAATAACTAGGCACCTCTGTTTAATAACCTTGCACAGCTTCTCTTTTTTTAAGAGACCGACTGCAAGTGAATTCTACAAGTGAGTTTCCAGACAATACTAAACAGTCATTTAAAACCATTAGACTTTGGTAGTGACACAAGTTCGTACTGTTCACATCATGCCACAAATACATCAGCACTTGGATGAGTGGACCGAGTGAAAAAGTGCGAGTTCCTGCAGACAAAATGTCTAATCAGATGTACTCACCCAGCGACAATGTTTGTTTTCTCCAGAGTTCAGTAAAGTCAGTGCACAAAGCAACACCATGAAAATTGTAATTTTCGCTGACAAATGTAAAAAAAAAAAAATAGAGGCCAACGAAGGTAAAGGGAGAGAGAGACAGCGTGTATGTATGAGTCTGTGTGTGAGTAGATTGGGTGTGGGGGTCCATTGAGAGAACGGGTTGGGGATTGTTGAGCTGCCACTGACAGCCAGGCGAAGAGTTAAAAGGAGCAGCTTGGATGAGACAAGCTGAAGAAGGAACTCAGGCCAGCCAGAGATGGGGTTACTTTGGTAAACTTCAATTAATGAAGTGCCGAGTTGAGGGAGACCCGTGATCTTTACACCAGTAAAAACAAAGTAGTTTGCACTACACAACAAGGAAGTTACTCAACCATAAATAAATAGGTTATTCGTAGGTTAAAATGTACTAGTCACAGACAAACGACTTGACATGCTGCCATCTTGGTATGGTAGAGAAATGAACGTTCAATGATCTGGCAAAAGCTCTGGTGGACATTCCTGCTGTCAGCATGACAATTGCACACACTCTCAAGACTTGAGACATCTGTGGCATTGTGGTGTGTGATGTAGTCATCATCATATTAGCATAGATGTAATCATCATCATGTTATCATAGATGTAATCATCATCATATTAGCATAGATGTAATCATCATCATGTTATCATAGATGTAATCATCATCATGTTATCATAGATGTAATCATCATATTAGCATAGATGTAATCATCATCATGTTATCATAGATGTAATCATCATCATGTTATCATAGATGTAATCATCATATTAGCATAGATGTAATCATATCATGTTATCATAGATGTAATCATCATCATGCTAGCATAGCTGTAATCATCATCATGTTATCATAGATGCAATCATCATCATGTTATCATAGATGTAATAATCATATTAGCATAGATGTAATCATCATCATGTTATCATAGATGTAATCATCATCATATTAGCATAGATGTAATCATCATCATGTTAGCATAGATGTAATCATCATCATGTTATCATAGATGTAATAATCATGTTATCATAGATGTAATAATCATGTTATCATAGATGTAATCATCATCATGTTATCATAGATGTAATAATCATGTTATCATAGATGTAATCATCATCATGCTAGCATAGGTGTAATCATCATCATGTTATCATAGATGCAATCATCATCATGTTATCATAGATGTAATAATCATATTAGCATAGATGTAATCATCATCGTGTTATCATAGATGTAATCATCATCATGTTAGCATAGATGTAATCATCACCATGTTATCATATATGTAATCATCATCATGTTATCATAGATGTAATCATCATCATGTTATCATAGATGTAATCATATCATGTTATCATAGATGTAATCATCATGTTATCATAGATGTAATCATCATATTATCATAGATGTAATCATTATCATATTAGCATAGATGTAATCATATCATGTTATCATAGATGTAATCATCATGTTATCATAGATGTAATCATTATCATATTAGCATAGATGTAATCATCATGTTATCATAGATGTAATCATCATATTATCATAGATGTAATCATCATATTATCATAGATGTAATCATCATCATGTTATCATATATGTAATAATCATCATGTTGTCATAGATGTAATCATCATCGTGTTAACATAGATGTAATCATCATCATGTTATCATAGATGTAATCATCATATTATCATAGATGTAATCATCATATTATCATAGATGTAATCATCCTATTATCATAGATGTAATCATCATCATGTTATCATAGATGTAATCATCATCATGTTATCATATATGTAATCATCATCATGTTATCATAGATGTAATCATCACCATGTTATCATAGATGTAATCATCATCGTGTTAACATAGATGTAATCATCATCATATTAGCATAGATGTAATCAGCACCATATTAGCATAGATGTAATCATATCATGTTATCATATATGTAATCATCATGTTATCATAGATGTAATCATCATATTATCATAGATGTAATCATCATCATGTTATCATCATCATGTTATCATCGATGTAATCATCATCGTGTTAACATAGATGTAATCATCATCGTGTTAACATAGATGTAATCATCATCATGTTATCATAGATATAATCATCATCATGTTATCATAGTTGTAATCATCATCGTGTTAGCATAGATGTAATCATCATCATATTAGCACAGATGTAATCATCATCATATTAGCATAGATGTAATCATCATCGTGTTAGCATAGATGTAATCATCATGTTAGCATAGATGTAATCATCATCATATTAGCATAGATGTAATCATCATGTTATCATAGATGTAATCATCATCATGTTATCACAGATGTGATCATCATGTTATCATAGATGTAATCATCATCATGTTATCATAGATGCAATCATCATCATGTTATCATAGATGTAATCATCATCATGCTAGCATAGATGTAATCATCATCATGTTATCACAGATGTGATCATCATGTTATCAATTTAATGACATTCAAATGATAGGG
Source organism: Oncorhynchus mykiss (assembly GCF_013265735.2). NCBI lineage: Eukaryota > Metazoa > Chordata > Actinopteri > Salmoniformes > Salmonidae > Oncorhynchus > Oncorhynchus mykiss. The sequence goes on along the minus strand of NC_048569.1, from coordinate 16,236,349 downwards.
CTTGTGGGGTCTTGATTGTGTCTATGACAGAGAGAGAATGAGAGAAATGAGGGAGAGGGAGAAATGGGTGAGAGAGAGAATGGGGAAAGAGAGAGAGAAATGAGGGAGAGAGAGAGAATGGGGAGAGAGAGAGAAATGAGGGAGAGAGAGAATGGGGGAGAGAGAGAGAGAGAGAGACAGTGAGGTTTTTGATTTGGTATCAAAGACTGTATAGTTTAGCAGTGTTATTTTTGTCTGAAAATGGGGATTGTGATAAGGTCAGACGTTATGTCCGTAGTTGTATGTTTTAGCTCATTAGGAAGTGAAATGTTTGCACTGCTATCAGAGTGGGTCCATTAGCAAGGATATTGCACCTACCATCCTTCTCAGGTGGCTGCACACACACACACACACACACACACACACACACACACACACACACACACACACACACACACACACAAAAGCATAATCACACTATAACTTCTCGTACTCATAAACATCACATTAAATGAAGTATTCACTCAACCCCCCCCCCCCCCCCCCCCCCCCCCCCCACACACACAAACACGCCCCACTCATACCCCTCCACCTCTAACTCTATTCCTAGTGTGTTGAACTGGACACTAGGTCCCAACCATAAACCCCCATAAGCATCCCACTCATCCACTGACCCTCTGCTTGTGTTCAGCCACTGAGGAGTAGGTCTTTACAGGGTGTTTGACCCTCTGCTTGTGTTCAGCTACTGACGAGTAGGTCTTTACAGGGTGTTTGACCCTCTGCTTGTGTTCAGCCACTGAGGAGTAGGTCTTTACAGGGTGTTTGACCCTCTGCTTGTGTTCAGCTACTGAGGAGTAGGTCTTTACAGGGTGTTTGACCCTCTGCTTGTGTTCAGCTACTGAGGAGTAGGTCTTTACAGGGTGTTTGACCCTCTGCTTGTGTTCAGCTACTGAGGAGTAGGTCTTTACAGGGTGTATGACCCTCTGCTTGTGTTCAGCCACTGAGGAGTAGGTCTTTACAGGGTGTTTGACCCTCTGCTTGTGTTCAGCCACTGAGGAGTAGGTCTTTACAGGGTGTTTGACCCTCTGCTTGTGTTCAGCTACTGAGGAGTAGGTCTTTACAGGGTGTTTGACCCTCTGCTTGTGTTCAGCTACTGAGGAGTAGGTCTTTACAGGGTGTTTGACCCTCTGCTTGTGTTCAGCTACTGAGGAGTAGGTCTTTACAGGGTGTTTGACCCTCTGCTTGTGTTCAGCCACTGAGGAGTAGGTCTTTACGAGGGTGTTTGACTCTCTGCTTGTGTTCAGCTACTGAGGAGTAGGTCTTTACAGGGTGTTTGACCCTCTGCTTGTGTTCAGCTACTGAGGAGTAGGTCTTTACAGGGTGTTTGACCCTCTGCTTGTGTTCAGCCACTGAGGAGTAGGTCTTTACAGGGTGTTTGACCCTCTGCTTGTGTTCAGCTACTGAGGAGTAGGTCTTTACAGGGTGTTTGACCCTCTGCTTGTGTTCAGCCACTGAGGAGTAGGTCTTTACGAGGATGTTTGACTCTCTGCTTGTGTTCAGCTACTGAGGAGTAGGTCTTTACAGGGTGTTTGACCCTCTGCTTGTGTTCAGCTACTGAGGAGTAGGTCTTTACAGGGTGTTTGACCCTCTGCTTGTGTTCAGCCACTGAGGAGTAGGTCTTTACAGGGTGTTTGACCCTCTGCTTGTGTTCAGCTACTGAGGAGTAGGTCTTTACAGGGTGTTTGACCCTCTGCTTGTGTTCAGCTACTGAGGAGTAGGTCTTTACAGGGTGTATGACCCTCTGCTTGTGTTCAGCTACTGAGGAGTAGGTCTTTACAGGGTGTTTGACCCTCTGCTTGTGTTCAGCCACTGAGGAGTAGGTCTTTACAGGGTGTTTGACCCTCTGCTTGTGTTCAGCCACTGAGGAGTAGGTCTTTACAGGGTGTTTGACCCTCTGCTTGTGTTCAGCCACTGAGGAGTAGGTCTTTACAGGGTGTTTGACCCTCTGCTTGCATCCCACTCATCCACTGACCCTCTGCTTGTGTTCAGCTACTAAGGAGTAGGTCTTTACAGGGTGTTTGACCCTCTGCTTGTGTTCAGCTACTTAGGAGTAGGTCTTTACAGGGTGTTTGACCCTCTGCTTGTGTTCAGCTACTGAGGAGTAGGTCTTTACAGGGTGTTTGACCCTCTGCTTGTGTTCAGCCACTGAGGAGTAGGTCTTTACGAGGGTGTTTGACCCTCTGCTTGTGTTCAGCCACTGAGGAGTAGGTCTTTACAGGGTGTTTGACCCTCTGCTTGTGTTCAGCTACTGAGGAGTAGGTCTTTACAGGGTGTTTGACCCTCTGCTTGTGTTCAGCCACTGAGGAGTAGGTCTTTACAGGGTGTTTGACCCTCTGCTTGTGTTCAGCTACTGACGAGTAGGTCTTTACAGGGTGTTTGACCCTCTGCTTGTGTTCAGCCACTGAGGAGTAGGTCTTTACAGGGTGTTTGACCCTCTGCTTGCATCCCACTCATCCACTGACCCTCTGCTTGTGTTCAGCTACTAAGGAGTAGGTCTTTACAGGGTGTTTGACCCTCTGCTTGTGTTCAGCTACTTAGGAGTAGGTCTTTACAGGGTGTTTGACCCTCTGCTTGTGTTCAGCTACTGAGGAGTAGGTCTTTACAGGGTGTTTGACCCTCTGCTTGTGTTCAGCCACTGAGGAGTAGGTCTTTACGAGGGTGTTTGACCCTCTGCTTGTGTTCAGCCACTGAGGAGTAGGTCTTTACAGGGTGTTTGACCCTCTGCTTGTGTTCAGCTACTGAGGAGTAGGTCTTTACAGGGTGTTTGACCCTCTGCTTGTGTTCAGCCACTGAGGAGTAGGTCTTTACAGGGTGTTTGACCCTCTGCTTGTGTTCAGCTACTGACGAGTAGGTCTTTACAGGGTGTTTGACCCTCTGCTTGTGTTCAGCCACTGAGGAGTAGGTCTTTACAGGGTGTTTGACCCTCTGCTTGTGTTCAGCTACTGAGGAGTAGGTCTTTACAGGGTGTTTGACCCTCTGCTTGTGTTCAGCTACTGAGGAGTAGGTCTTTACAGGGTGTTTGACCCTCTGCTTGTGTTCAGCCACTGAGGAGTAGGTCTTTACAGGGTGTTTGACCCTCTGCTTGTGTTCAGCCACTGAGGAGTAGGTCTTTACAGGGTGTTTGACCCTCTGCTTGTGTTCAGCTACTGAGGAGTAGGTCTTTACAGGGTGTTTGACCCTCTGCTTGTGTTCAGCTACTGAGGAGTAGGTCTTTACAGGGTGTTTGACCCTCTGCTTGTGTTCAGCTACTGAGGAGTAGGTCTTTACAGGGTGTTTGACCCTCTGCTTGTGTTCAGCCACTGAGGAGTAGGTCTTTACAGGGTGTTTGACCCTCTGCTTGTGTTCAGCTACTGAGGAGTAGGTCTTTACAGGGTGTTTGACCCTCTGCTTGTGTTCAGCCACTGAGGAGTAGGTCTTTACAGGGTGTTTGACCCTCTGCTTGCATCCCACTCATCCACTGACCCTCTGCTTGTGTTCAGCTACTAAGGAGTAGGTCTTTACAGGGTGTTTGACCCTCTGCTTGTGTTCAGCTACTGAGGAGTAGGTCTTTACAGGGTGTTTGACCCTCTGCTTGTGTTCAGCCACTGAGGAGTAGGTCTTTACAGGGTGTTTGACCCTCTGCTTGTGTTCAGCTACTGAGGAGTAGGTCTTTACAGGGTGTTTGACCCTCTGCTTGTGTTCAGCCACTGAGGAGTAGGTCTTTACAGGGTGTTTGACCCTCTGCTTGTGTTCAGCTACTGACGAGTAGGTCTTTACAGGGTGTTTGACCCTCTGCTTGTGTTCAGCCACTGAGGAGTAGGTCTTTACAGGGTGTTTGACCCTCTGCTTGTGTTCAGCTACTGAGGAGTAGGTCTTTACAGGGTGTTTGACCCTCTGCTTGTGTTCAGCTACTGAGGAGTAGGTCTTTACAGGGTGTTTGACCCTCTGCTTGTGTTCAGCCACTGAGGAGTAGGTCTTTACAGGGTGTTTGACCCTCTGCTTGTGTTCAGCCACTGAGGAGTAGGTCTTTACAGGGTGTTTGACCCTCTGCTTGTGTTCAGCTACTGAGGAGTAGGTCTTTACAGGGTGTTTGACCCTCTGCTTGTGTTCAGCTACTGAGGAGTAGGTCTTTACAGGGTGTTTGACCCTCTGCTTGTGTTCAGCTACTGAGGAGTAGGTCTTTACAGGGTTTATGACCCTCTGCTTGTGTTCAGCTACTGAGGAGTAGGTATTTACAGGGTGTTTGACCCTCTGCTTGTGTTCAGCCACTGAGGAGTAGGTCTTTACAGGGTGTTTGACCCTCTGCTTGTGTTCAGCCACTGAGGAGTAGGTCTTTACAGGGTGTTTGACCCTCTGCTTGTGTTCAGCCACTGAGGAGTAGGTCTTTACAGGGTGTTTGACCCTCTGCTTGCATCCCACTCATCCACTGACCCTCTGCTTGTGTTCAGCTACTAAGGAGTAGGTCTTTACAGGGTGTTTGACCCTCTGCTTGTGTTCAGCTACTGAGGAGTAGGTCTTTACAGGGTGTTTGACCCTCTGCTTGTGTTCAGCTACTGAGGAGTAGGTCTTTACAGGGTGTTTGACCCTCTGCTTGTGTTCAGCTACTGAGGAGTAGGTCTTTACAGGGTGTTTGACCCTCTGCTTGTGTTCAGCCACTGAGGAGTAGGTCTTTACAGGGTGTTTGACCCTCTGCTTGTGTTCAGCTACTGAGGAGTAGGTCTTTACAGGGTGTTTGACCCTCTGCTTGTGTTCAGCCACTGAGGAGTAGGTCTTTACAGGGTGTTTGACCCTCTGCTTGTGTTCAGCTACTGAGGAGTAGGTCTTTACAGGGTGTTTGACTCTCTGCTTGTGTTCAGCTACTGAGGAGTAGGTCTTTACAGGGTGTTTGACCCTCTGCTTGTGTTCAGCCACTGAGGAGTAGGTCTTTACGAGGGTGTTTGACCCTCTGCTTGTGTTCAGCCACTGAGGAGTAGGTCTTTACAGGGTGTTTGACCCTCTGCTTGTGTTCAGCTACTGAGGAGTAGGTCTTTACAGGGTGTTTGACCCTCTGCTTGTGTTCAGCCACTGAGGAGTAGGTCTTTACAGGGTGTTTGACCCTCTGCTTGTGTTCAGCTACTGACGAGTAGGTCTTTACAGGGTGTTTGACCCTCTGCTTGTGTTCAGCCACTGAGGAGTAGGTCTTTACAGGGTGTTTGACCCTCTGCTTGTGTTCAGCTACTGAGGAGTAGGTCTTTACAGGGTGTTTGACCCTCTGCTTGTGTTCAGCTACTGAGGAGTAGGTCTTTACAGGGTGTTTGACCCTCTGCTTGTGTTCAGCTACTGAGGAGTAGGTCTTTACAGGGTGTTTGACCCTCTGCTTGTGTTCAGCTACTGAGGAGTAGGTCTTTACAGGGTGTTTGACCCTCTGCTTGCATCCCACTCATCCACTGACCCTCTGCTTGTGTTCAGCTACTAAGGAGTAGGTCTTTACAGGGTGTTTGACCCTCTGCTTGTGTTCAGCTACTGAGGAGTAGGTCTTTACAGGGTGTTTGACCCTCTGCTTGTGTTCAGCTACTGAGGAGTAGGTCTTTACAGGGTGTTTGACCCTCTGCTTGTGTTCAGCTACTGAGGAGTAGGTCTTTACAGGGTGTTTGACCCTCTGCTTGTGTTCAGCCACTGAGGAGTAGGTCTTTACAGGGTGTTTGACCCTCTGCTTGTGTTCAGCTACTGAGGAGTAGGTCTTTACAGGGTGTTTGACCCTCTGCTTGTGTTCAGCTACTGAGGAGTAGGTCTTTACAGGGTGTTTGACCCTCTGCTTGTGTTCAGCTACTGAGGAGTAGGTCTTTACAGGGTGTTTGACCCTCTGCTTGTGTTCAGCTACTGAGGAGTAGGTCTTTACAGGGTGTTTGACCCTCTGCTTGTGTTCAGCTACTGAGGAGTAGGTCTTTACAGGGTGTTTGACCCTCTGCTTGTGTTCAGCTACTGAGGAGTAGGTCTTTACAGGGTGTTTGACCCTCTGCTTGCATCCCAAATGGCACCCTATTTCTTAAATATTGCACTACTTTTGACCAGAGCCCTATGGGTTTCCCTATGGGCCCTAGTCAAAAGCAGTGTACTAAACAGGAATAGGGTGCCATTTGGAATGCAGGCTTTGTCTAAGTACGTCTGTCTCTGGGGTGTTATACTGTAGTAGAACTGCATGCATGAGTAGATGCCAGCCAGAGGTAGGTAGGAGTAGGGAGAACTTACTGCCTCACTGCCAGCCAGAGTAATGTCTCCAGGGGTAGGGAGGAGTAGGGAGACCTTACTGCCTTACTGCCAGCCAGAGTAATGTCTCCGGGGGTAGGGAGGAGTAGGGAGACCTTACTGCCAGCCAGAGTAATGTCTCCGGGGGTAGGGAGGAGTAGGGAGACCTTACTGCCAGCCAGAGTAATGTCTCCGGGGGTAGGGAGGAGTAGGGAGACCTTACTGCCAGCCAGAGTAATGTCTCCGGGGGTAGGGAGGAGTAGGGAGACCTTACTGCCAGCCAGAGTAATGTCTCCGGGGGTGGGGAGGAGTAGGGAGACCTTACTGCCAGCCAGATTAATGTCTCCGGGGGTAGGGAGACCTTACATACTTACTGCCATCCAGAGTAATGGCTCCAGGGGTAGGGAGGAGTAGGGAGACCTTGGTATGTTTGTCACCTCATTAAATTAAGTCTTCCAGTCAGCGTGGAGGTAGGGGTGACAGATTGGAAGAGAATGCACATTCAGAGAGTAACGGATAGAGATGAACATAGGGAGAGGAGGGATAGAGATGAACAGAGGGAGAGGAGGGATAGAGATGAACAGAGGGAGAGGAGGGATAGAGATGAACAGAGGGAGAGGAGGGATAGAGATGAACAGAGGGAGAGGAGGGATAGAGATGAACAGAGGGAGAGGAGGGATAGAGATGAACAGAAGGAGAGGAGGGATAGGGATGAACAGAGGAAGAGGAGGGATAGAGATGAACAGAAGGAGAGAGAGAGAGAGGGCAAGAGTGAAGGAGGCAGACAGAGAGGGAGAGAGTAGGGCAGAGAGGGAGAGAGAGAGGGGTAGAGCGGGAGAGAGAAGGACAGAGAGGGGTAAGGGAGAGAGAGAAGGGTAGAGGGAGACAGAGATGGGTAGAGAGGGAGAGAGAGAAGGGTAGAGAGGGAGAGAGAAGGACAGAGAGAGGGGTAGAGCGGGAGAGAGAAGGACAGAGAGGGGGCAAGGGACAGAGAGAAGGGTAGAGGGAGACAGAGATGGGTAGAGAGGGAGAGAGAGATGGGTAGAGAGGACAGAGAGGGAGAGAGAGGGGGTAGAGAGGGAGAGAGAAGGAGGGAGAGAGAGGGGTAGAGCGGGAGAGAGAGAAGGGTAGAGAGAGAACGAGAGGGGTAAAGAGAGGGGTAGGGGAGAGAGAGAGAAGGGTAGAGAGGGACAGAGAGGGAGAGAGAGAGGGGTAGAGCGGGAGAGAGAGAAGGGTAAAGAGAGGGGTAAGGGAGAGAGAGAAGGGTAGAGAGGGAGAGAGAAGGACAGAGAGGGAGAGAGAGAGGGGTAGAGGGAGACAGAGATTGGTAGAGAGGGAGAGAGAGAAGGGTAGAGAGGACAGAGAGGGAGAGAGAGGGGGTAGAGAGGGAGAGAGAAGGACAGAGAGAACGAGAGAGGGGTAGAGAGAGAACGAGAGGGAGACAGAGAGGGGTAAAAAGAGGGGTAAGGGAGAGAGAGAGAATGGTAGAGAGGGACAGAGAGGGAGAGAGAGAGGGGTAGAGCGGGAGAGAGAGAAGGGTAGAGAGAGAACGAGAAGGAGACAGAGAGGGGTACGGGAGAGAGAGAGAAGGGTAGAGAGGGAGAGAGAAGGACAGAGAGAGGGGTAGAGCGGGAGAGAGGGGTAAAGAGAGGGGTAAGGGAGAGAGAGAAGGGTAGAGAGGGAGAGAGAAGACCAGAGAGGGAGAGAGAGAGTGGGAGAGAGAGAAGGGTAGAGAGAGAACGAGAGGGAGACAGAGAGGGGTAAGGGAGAGAGAGAAGGGTAGAGAGGGAGAGAGAAGGACAGAGGGAGAGAGAGAGAGGGGTAGAGCAGGAGAGAGAGAAGGGTAGAGAGAAGAACAGAGAGGGAGACAGAGAGGGGTAGAGCGGGAGAGAGAAGGACAGAGAGGGAGGTAGAGAGAGAGAGGGGTAAAGAGAGAGGGAAAGAGAGGGGTAAGGGAGAAAGAAGGACAGAGAGGGAAAGAGAGGGGTAAGGGAGAGAGAGAAGGGTAGAGAGAGAGAGAGGGGTAAAGAGAGAGGTAAGGGAGAGAGAGAAGGGTAGAGAGGGAGAGAGAAGGACAGAGAGGGAGTGAGAGAGGGGTAGAGCGTAAGAGAGAAGGACAGAGAGGGAGAGAGAGAGGGGTAAAGAGAGAGGGAAAGAGAGGGGTAAGGGAGAGAGAGAAGGGTAGAGAGGGAGAGAGAAGGACAGAGAGGGGTAAAGAGAGGGGTAAGGGAGAGAGAGAAGGGTAGAGAGGGAGAGAGAATGACAGAGAGGGAGAGAGAGAAGGGTAGAGAGAGAACGAGACGGAGACAGAGAGGGGTAAGGGAGAGAGAGAAGGGTAGAGAGAGAACGAGAGGGGTAAGGGAGAGAGAGAGGGAGACAGAGAGGGGGCGGAGGGGAATCAGACAGAGATAGGAGGGGGAAGGAGACAGAAAGGCAGCGAAAGGAGGGGGAAGGAGACCGAGGCAGAGAGAGGAGGCAAGTAGAAAGAGCGAGGCAGAGAGAGGAGGCAAGTAGAAAGTGAGAGGAGGCCAGTAGAAAGAGAGAGGTAGAGAGAGGAGGCGAGTAGAAAGAGAGAGGAGGCCAGTAGAAAGAGAGAGGTAGAGAGTGGAGGCAAGTAGAAAGAGCGAGGCAGAGAGAGGAGGCAAGTAGAAAGAGAGAGGTAGAGTGGAGGCAAGTAGAAAGAGAGAGGTAGAGAGAGGAGGCAAGTAGAAAGAGAGAGGTAGAGAGAGGAGGCCAGTAGAAAGAGAGAGGTAGAGAGAGGAGGCAAGTAGAAAGAGAGAGGTAGAGAGAGGAGGCCAGTAGAAAGAGAGAGGTAGAGAGTGGGCCCTGACAGTAAATCTCAGTAAGACAAAACAAATGGTGTTCCAAAAAAGGTCCAGTTGCCAGGACCACATATACAAATTCCATCTAGACACCGTTGCCCTAGAGCACACAAAAAACTATACATACCTCGGCCCTAACGTCAGCGCCACAGGTAACTTCCACAAAGCTGTGAACGAGCTGAGAGACAAGGCGGGAAGGGCCTTCTATGCCATCAAAAGGAACATCAAATTCGACATACCAATTAGGATCTGGCTAAAAATACTTGAATCAGTTATAGAACCCAATGCCCTATATGGTTGTGAGGTCTGGGGTCCGCTCACCAACCAATAATTCACAAAACACCAAATAATGCATGCAGAGCAGAATTAGGCCAATACCCACTAATGATCAACATCCAGAAAAGAGACGTTAAATTCTACAACCACCTACAAGGAAGCGATTCCCAGACCTTCCATAACAAAGCCATCACCTACAGAGAGATGAACCTGGAGAAGAGTCCCCTAAGCAAGCTGGTCCTGGGGCTCTGTCAACAAACACAAAGAGACCCCGAGCCCCAGGACAGCAACACAATTAGACCCAACCAAATCATGAGAAAACAAAAAGATAATTACTTGACACATTGGAAAGAATTAACAAAAAAAGAACTGAGCAAACTAGAATGTTATTTGGCCCTAAACAGAGAGTACACAGGGGCACAATACCTGACCACTGTGACATACCCGGAATTAAGGAAAGCTTTGACTATGTACTATAGCTTTGCTATTAAGAAAGGCCACCGTGAAATACCACAGTGTGCCATCACAGCAGCAATATTTGTGACCTGTTGCCACAAGAAAAGGGCAACCAGTGAAGAACAAACACTATTGTAAATACAACCCATATTTATGTTGATTTATTCTCCTTTTTATACTTCAACTATTTGCACATCGTTAAAACACTGCATATAGACATAAAATGTCTTTATTCTTTTTGAGCTTCTTTTTGTTTAATGTTTACTGTTAAGTTTTATTTCACTTTAGTATATTATCTACTTCACTTGCTTTGGCGATGTTAACATATGTTTCTCATGCCAATAAAGCCCTTACACTGAATTGAATTGAGAGGAGGAGAAGGAGAAAGAGCTAGAGAGAGGAGGAGTGAGGGAGGGGAGGAGGGGGAAAGAGAAAGAGAGAGGTCGAGAGTGGAGGAGTGAGGGAGGGAGAGAGGGCGGGAAGAGAAAGAGAGAGGTCGAGAGAGGAGGAGTGAGGGAGGGAGAGAAGGGGAAAGAGAAAGAGAGAGGTCGAGAGTGGAGGAGTGAGGGAGGGAGAGGGGGGGAAAGAGAGAGATTGAGAGAGGAGGAGTGAGGGAGGGAGAGAGGGGGGAGGAGGGGGAATGAGAAGGAGGGAGAGAGGTCGAGAGAGGGGGGAGGAGGGGGAATGAGAAAGAGAGAAGGAGTGAGGGAGGGAGAGAGGTCGAGAGGGGGGGGAGGGGGAATGAGAAACAGAGAGGTCGAGAGAGGAGGAGTGATGGGGGAGGAGGGAGAAAGAGAGAAGGAGTGAGGGAGGGAGAGAGGTCGAGAGATGAGGAGTGAGGGAGGGGGGAGGAGGGGGAAAGAGAAAGAGAGAGGAGGAGTGAGGGGGGGGGAAAGAGAAAGAGAGAGGTCGAGAGTGGAGGAGTGAGGGAGGGGGGGGGAGGGGGAAAGAGAAAGAGAGAGGAGGAGTGAGGGAGGGGGGAGGAGGGGGAAAGAGAAAGAGAGGTCGAGAGAGGAGGAGTGAGGGAGGGGGGAGGAGGGGGAAAGAGAGAGGTTGAGAGAGGAGGAGTGAGGGAGGGGGGAGGAGGGGGAAAGAGAGAGGAGGAGTGAGGGAGGGGGGAGGAGGGGGAAAGAGAAAGAGAGAGGTCGAGAGAGGAGGAGTGAGGGAGGGAGAAAGAGAGGAGGAGTGGTAGCACTGGGAGGGAGGTGTATGGAAGCCCAAACAGCAGACAGGACAGAAGTGCTGAGTCAAACATATGGAAATCACACAGACTGTCTGGGGAGCTGCTAGCTAGAGATTCAACCACTCAGTCAGACTCACTGTAAAATACTGTTTATTACCCCCTCGCTCCTACTGTGTCTAATACCACACTTCACACACCATTCTATAACTACAACTAGAGACCAGGCTCCATACAACTAAATAACTACACTTCACACACCATTCTATAACTACAACTAGAAACCAGGCTCCATACAACTACATAACTACACTTCACACACCATTCTATAACTACAACTAGAAACCAGGCTCCATACAACTCAATAACTACACTTCACACACCATTCTATAACTACAACTAGAGACCAGGCTCCATACAACTCAATAACTACACTTCACACACCATTCTATAACTACAACTAGAAACCAGGCTCCATACAACTACATAACTACACATCACACAACTAGAGACCAGGCTCCATACAACTCAATAACTACACATCACACAACTAGAGACCAGGCTCCATACAACTCAATAACTACACTTCACACAACTAGAAACCAGGCTCCATACAACTCAATAACTACACATCACACAACTAGAGATCAGGCTCCATACAACTCAATAACTACACATCACACAACTAGAGACCAGGCTCCATACAACTCAATAACTACACATCACACAACTAGAAACCAGGCTCCATACAACTCAATAACTACACATCACACAACTAGAAACCAGGCTCCATACAACTCAATAACTACACATCACACAACTAGAGACCAGGCTAATTAAAACTACATAACTACACATCACACACCATTCTATAACTACAACTAGAGACCAGGCTACATACAACTAAATAACTACACATCACACAACTAGACACCAGGCTACATACAACTCAATAACTACACTTCACACACCATTCTATAACTACAACTAGAAACCAGGCTCCATACAACTCAATAGCTACACATCAGACAATTAGAGACCAGGCTACATACAACTAAATAACTACACATCACACAACTAGAAACCAGGCTCCATACAACTCAATAACTACACATCACACAACTAGAAACCAGGCTCCATACAACTCAATAACTACACATCACACAACTAGAAACCAGGCTCCATACAACTCAATAACTACACATCACACAACTAGAAACCAGGCTCCATACAACTCAATAACTACACATCACACAACTAGAAACCAGGCTCCATACAACGCAATAACTACACATCACACAACTAGAAACCAGGCTCCATACAACGCAATAACTACACACTTAGGAACCAGCCAGTGTCACCTTTAACAGGCAACAACATGAAAGGCTTAATGAAGCCTTTGTAAACCCGTTATAAGCTTTATATAGATGTTCAATAGCAGCACACAGTACATATAGGAGGGAGCCAGTTAGAGCTAACGACAGTTACAACTCATAACAGCTCACACACTACAAACAGGCTTCACTCATTGGCTGTCGTAGCTTCACTTAGGAAACAAAACAAACAAATATGTGTGTGTGTTTCTTTGCTTGTGTGTGTTTGTGTTTGTGTGCGCACACGTGTGTTTGGCTGTGTTTACAGATGTACACTACTGACCAAAAGTATGTGGACACCTGCTCATCAACATCTAATTCCAAAATCATGGACATTAATATGTTGATCCCCTTTGCTGATATAACAGCCTCCACTCTTCTGGGAATCATTTCCACTAGATGTTGGAACATTGCTGCGGGGACTTGCTTCCATTCAGCAACAAGAGCGTTAGTGAGGTCAGGCACTGATGTTGGGAGATTAGACCTGGCTTGCAGTCAGCGTTCCAATTCATCCCAAAGGTGTTCGATGGGGTTGAGGTCAGGGCTCTGTGCAGGCCAGTCAAGTTCTTCCACACTGATCTCGACAAACCATTTCTGTATGGATCTCGCTTTGTGCACGGGGGAATTGTCATGCTGAAACAGGAAAGGGCCTTCCCCAAACTGTTACCACAAAGTTGGAAGCACAGAATCGTCTAGAATTTATTTGTCTGATGTAGCATTAAGAATTAAGAATTCCCTTCACTGGAACTAAGGGGCTTGGACCATGAAGAACAGCCCCAGACCATTATTCCTCCTTCACCAAAGTTTACAATTGGAACTATGCATTTGGTCAGGTAGCGTTCTCCTGCTATTCTCCAAAACCAAGATTAGTCCGTCGGACTGTGATTCATCACTCCAGAGAACGCGTTTCCACTGCTCCAGAGTCCAATGGCGGCTAGCTTTACACCACTCCAGCCAACGCTTGGCCATGGAAACCCATATCATGAAGCTCCCGACGAACACTTCTTGTGCTGACGTTGATTCCAGAGGCAGTTTGGAACTCAGTAGTGAGTGTTGCAACCAAGGACAGATGATTTTTACTCGCGACACACTTCAACACTCTGCGGTTGTGTTTGTGAGCTTGTGTGGCCTACCACGATGCTGAGCCGTTGTTGATCCTTGAATTTTCCACTTCACAATAACAGCAGCAGAAGCTCTAGCAGGGCAAAAATTTGACAAACTGACTTGTTGGAAAGCCGTCACCCTCTGACGGTGCCACGTTGAAAGTCACTGAGCTCTTCTGTAAGGCCATTCTACTGCCAAAGTTTGTCTATGGAGATTACATAGCTGTGTGTTCCATTTTATACACCTGTCAGTAACAGGTATGGCTGAAATAGCCGAATCCACTCATTTGAAGGGCTGTCCACATACTTTTGTATATACAGTACCAGTCAAAAGTTTGGACACACCTACTCATTCCAGGGTTTTTCTACATTGTAGAATAATAGTGAAGACATCAAAACTATGGAATCATGTAGTAACCAAAAAAGTGTTAAACAAATTAAAATATATGTTATATTTGAGATTCTTCAAATTAGCCACCCTTTGCTTTAATGACAGCTTTGCACACTCTTAGCATTCTCTCAACCAGCTTCATGAGGTAGTCACCTGGAATGCATTTCAATTAACAGGTATGCCTTGTTAAAAGTTCATTATTGGAATTTGTTTCCTTTTTAATGTGTTTGAGCCAATCTGTTGTGTTGTAACAAGGTAAGGTTGGTATACAGAAGATAGCCCTATTTGGTAAAAGACCAAGTCCATATTATGGCAAGAACAGCTCAACTAAGCAAAGAGAAATGACAGTCCATCATTACTTTAAAACATTAAGGTCAGTCAATCCGGAAAATGTCAAGAACTTTGAAAGTTTCTTCAGGTGCAGTCGCAAAAACCATCAAACCGTCTGCTCCCGCCCCCCCTGAAATAATTTAATTAGAGTTACCAGTACTCAGCATACTGTATGTGGGAACTCCTTCAAGACTGTTGGAAAAGCATTCCAGGTAAAGCTGGTTGAGAGAATGCCAAGGGTCTGCAAAGCTGTGATCAATGCAAAGGGTGGCTACTTTGAAGAATATAAAATATATTTGGACTTTTTTGTTTATTACATGATTCCATATGTGTTATTTCATAGTTTTGATGTCTTCACTATTATTCTACAATGTAGAATATAGTAAAATACAGAAAAACCCTTGAATGAGTAGGTGTTTTCAAACTTTTGATTGGTGCTGCATAGTGTGTGTGTTTGTGTGTGTGTGTGGTATAACCACCATGGGTTTTCTGTGGTCTAAACAGGGAGACTGCAATGCAGCTATTTATAGTGTGTGTTTGGTGCTGTCGATAGAGGAGAGGAAAGCCTGCAGCTCCCTTTCTCTCTCATCTCTCTCTCTCTCTTTCTCTTCCCCTCTTCCTCCCAACAGGGGAGCTGTGGGACCAAGATAAGTGCCCAGACTGCTCTCACCAAACACACACACACACACACACACACACACACACACACACATACACACACAGCTCCCATCGGGCAGCGGCTTACCTCAAAGTGCATTGGGTTTAAAGAATGGAAGTGTCACTGTGAAAATGTAAACAGCGAGGCTTATTTCCCTTTGAAATGCCCCTGCATGTTATAGAGAAAACACTCACTACATTTACATTAAGAGCAGTAGCTCATGTTATTGACACTATTTGACATTTTGAAGAATATAAGACGCATATTTCACTTAGCCTGCATTTCAAATGACACCCTAATACCCCCATATAGTGCACTACTTGTCAAAAGTAGTGCACTATAGGGAACAGAGTGGGGTGCCCCTCGATGCGCTTAAATCGCCAGGTCTACACAGCTCTGGTCTACACAGCTCTGGTCTACACAGCTCTGGTCTACACAGCTCTGGTCTAAAGTAGTTCATCACAGTAGGGCACTACATGGAGAATATGGTGTCATTTGAGATGTGACCTTCGATTAAATACAACTCTCTTTTCTGATTGACAGGTTTAAACAGATCATCCCTAAATTGGACCCGCCTCCCCCGTCCTTCAACCGTAAGCGAGCCAGCCGAACTGTCTCTCCGGGGTTGGAGTTCAACCCGCTGACCATGCCCCTGACCACACAAGTAGACGGGAATGGTGGCGTTCCGAGCCGGAGCGAGAGCCTGTCCTTCCCGGACATCACGCCCTGCTCCCTCTCTTCCGGACTCTCAGGAGACTTCCACCAGCTCAGCAACGGAGGCGGCGAGAGCGGCTCGTGCGGCTCAGCTAGCGAGGATTCCGGCGTCCGCTCCGAGACTAAATCGCATCTCTCGCCCCTCCACGACGAAGAGGACCCGTTTGGGGACAGGGGGGCATTCCTGACTGCCTCTAGCGGCTGTGGCAGCCCCCTAGAAGACATGAAGGGGGAAACTGCGCCCCTGTCATGCGTCACCACCACCCCAGGCACACACGCGGACAGCTACGAGCACACGCTCCCCTTCTCCTCCCCCATCAATGACACCTGTCTGCACATCAGCTTCTCAGAGGATGAGTTGCTGGACAGCAGCCCTGAGGACTCCAGTGTCCCACAACGGAGCTAGGAAGACGGGCTGGGAGAGCTACTACAGGCCGTGACTTCATTTGAGGCCTCTGGGGCTGGGGGCTCCTAGCTGACTGACACTGATGCTGCAACAGACACCACACAATAAAATGACTGACACAGACTGTTATCAGAGCTTCTAACGCACTCTGAAATGCAATAGTGTTTTGTAGGCCTCATTCGGTCCATATTCCTAAAATGTTGAGTGAGCTGGATTTCAAGACTAGTTTTTCTGTCCTTTCACAACACACAGCTGGACAGAATTGCGCATGACCTGAACATATTTCAACACATTCACAGAAAAGGAACATCAAAGGATCTATTATTCTATAAATTATTGCCATATGGACAGATCCTAGTATTTTTTATAGAGAATAATGATTGTATTTGTTATTAGTAAATAAGTAGAGAATTGAGAATAATCATGTAGCAGAAGTCTTTCACTGTTAATGTAGCCTATAGTGTCAGTGACAAGTTAGTAGTCAAGATGCTTTAGATGTATTTCATTACATGCTCTCAACTCATTTACAGGGTGTTCAACACCAAGCGTTACAGAAGTCAAAGTGACATACTGTAGGAATGTTGTGGGAACGTTGTGGGAACGTTGTGGGAACGTTGTGGGAACGTTGTGGGAACGTTGTGGGAACATTGGATGTGAAGTGCTGTGACGTTGAGAACAGCTGCCCTCTCTCAGGCATCAGACTATGAAGAGTTATGAAGAAAGGAACAGGGAAGTGATAGAAAAGGAACAGCGAATGGAAGAGAAGTGGTGATGGAACTGTGTTTGTGTGTTTGGTCACTCACACTCATACTCACAGTGTGGTAGTTTGATGATGTGTTTGGTCACTCACACTCACACTCACAGTGTGGTAGTTTGATGATGTGTTTGGTCACTCACACTCATACTCACAGTGTGGTAGTTTGATGATGTGTTTGGTCACTCACACTCATACTCACAGTGTGGTAGTTTGATGATGTGTTTGGTCACTCACACTCATACTCACAGTGTGGTAGTTTGATGATGTGTTTGGTCACTCACACTCATACTCACAGTGTGGTAGTTTGATGAATGTTGGTTTTAGGGCTAGAAGAGGCAATGTGATTGGCTGAATGTTGGTTTTAGGGCTAGAAGAGCCAATGTGATTGGCTGAATGTTGGTTTTAGGACTAGTAAACAGCTCTGATCGGAAAAGCTGGCAAATGGCCTGATCAGCAGTGAAACCTAACATATGGTGTTACATATCCAAGTGGAATGGTGTTATTAGATGAATGGTGAGGCATGAAAGGTTTTATAGCCCCTCTTAATGGCAAAAGGTTTTCAGGGATTTTTAGCTTTGATCAGAAGACCTACAGAGTGGAACAATAATTGGGAATCAGCGAGAGGCCTCAGGAGAAAAGACAAACTCACTGATGAATTATATCTCTCTCTCTCTCTCTCTATTTCACTTTCTCTATTTATCTATCTATCTCTCTGAAGTTCGGAATGACAGGGTATTTTTGCTAAGCCTGAGAGTTTGGGTCTCAGTTTAAATGAAGGAGATAGTGACATTACTGCTGAGTGTTTGTTCATTTGGGGAATGGGAGGAAGCGAGAGATAGGAAAAAGTGTCATAACAGGTTAAAACAGGGTTAGTTCAGTAATTGTCTGTAAACATGGTCTCATGGTGAGAAACATGGCGATTGTCTCATCTCCATACTTACACAGGCTTTCTGTATGACAACTACAACAATAACAGATATATTTATATGCATGACTAGTCTAGGGCTTTATTTCTGGCCAGGTCACATGGTCATGAACAACTCCTGGCCTTGAGAGTGAGATAATGAGATTGAGTTAAACTGACGACTTAAAATGAATTGAACAATAGTACCTACTCTAAATGTAGGCTTATTCTGGATGGCAGTTTGAGGTGATGACGAGGTGGTTAAGGAGAGATATGATTGGACGGCAGTACGGGTGTCGACTGGTGATTGGCAAGAAGGAATCGGAGGAGCTGAAGAGAGGGCGGCTTTTCTTTCCCACACTTTGAAGGAGAGAAACACAGCAATAATAAAGGAATGAATGAATAAAAGACGAGTTGAACAACTGCTGTGTTCACCTGTTGTTTCTCTTGAAGGACTCTAGTTCCTCATTCAAAATAGGGTTTCTTTGGTCTCTTAGATTCTCAACTACACATATATAGCGTTCCAAATAGCCCCTTATAACCTCTATAGTGCACTTGGGGGTAGTGGGGTGCCATTTGGGATGCGGTCAATAATGGAGTTTATATATACAGCATAAAGAGAGTCATGAAGACAGGACTTTCAAAAGGGAACTGAGGACAAGCATAGACACATAGAAAGAGTCATTTTTAGAGAATAACAATGTATGACTTTAATTTCACATAAATGACATACATTAAAATATGGGTAATGTGGCCTCCCGAGTGGCGCAGCGGTATAAGGCACTGCATCACGGTATAAGGCACTGCAGTGCTTGAGACGTCGCTACAGACCCGGGTTCGATCCCGGGCTGTGTTGCAGCCGGCCATGAGGCGGTGCACAATTGGCCTCGACAGTCTCGACAGGGTTAGGGGAGGGTTAGGCCGGCAGGGATGTCTTTGTCCTGCTGACAATGTCGCCAGTTGTTTCCTCTGACACATTGGTGCGGCTGGCTTTCGGGTTAAGCTAGCAGTGTGTAAAGAAGTAGTGAGGCTGTGTTGGGTTGTGTTTTGGAGGACACATGGCTCCTGACCTTCGCCTCTCCCGAGTCCGTACTGGAGTTGCAGCGATGGTGTAACGCTCGTCCTCTTCTTCTGACGAGGAGTCGCAAGGATCGGAGCGTGTGGTAAGGTCACACAGCGTTCATTATATCAATTTATAATTCAGAACATTTATAACTAAAAAAAAATAACAATCAGAACAACGATTGACAGCTGCCTCTGATTGAGAATGCCAAACACATTAAAAAAAAAAAACTAGAACAACACACCCCAACTCACGCCCTGACACATAACAAAGGAACTAAGGTCAGAACGTGACAGATGGGACAAAACTGTAACTACCAATTGGCTATCACAAAATCTGAGAGAACAAGTACAAAACAATATGTATAGAGAGAGGAACAGTCATTAAGCTGTTGTATTTTCAAACAGGAAAATAACATTGACACACACACACACACACACAAAACAAAGGTACCCATAAGTAATGGATGGTTGATATTTGAAGCAGCCTCTTCCCCCTGACATTTGGAATTCTGTAAATTAACTTTTTGGGTTGATTCCCAGAAGAGCATCATGAATTCTCATTTCTCTGAGTCGTGGTGTACCTTCGTGATGTACATTGAGATACTGAATGAATAGCTAACCTATTTAGACAAAGGTTTGAATGTGCTTCCCAAGGCGTCAGGCCTCAAGAAACACCACCACTGATAAACAGGTCTACCATACATCGCCTGTACTGAGGAAAAAATATATTTGAGATATAACTTAGAAGTTCATTTGTCTGGTTCTTTACTGTACTGTCAACTATATTATGTGATTGCTCTGTAAATACAGAGCACAGCCATGCACATAATCATACCCGGAACTAAATTTGCTTGCTATTGTGACAACATTCTGATGTGGTCTATACTTTATGTGCGATTCACATACTGGTGAGAAGGCCTTAAGAAACAGACAAACGCCAATGTCAAGGAATACTTCATAATGGCAGTGCTGAGGAAAATTTATAATAGAACAAGTACTCAGACAGAGGTTTTTAACGTAGTTCCAGGCTTCACTCAAACACAAGCCTCCTTCCAGGCTCTATTAAATGAAGTGAGACAGCAGAGACTGGGCGAGGGGTAATGACTCGTAGCGTCTCAGTCCGTAGGGCCACAACACAATCACAGGCCAATTAGACACAGCAGCTCTGTTTAAGCTGGCGCGATATGCAGGTTTTTTTATACCGTCATACCGTACCGGCATATAATATTACTGAATATGCACGTACACAAGGGGTGCTATAAAAAAATTAAATGACCAAACAATTTAGGCAACAGGAATCTTGATCCAGGAGGGGATTGAATGTCTCTGCTGGCACAAGTAAGCTTGATCTTGACAGCTAGCCACTTAGCTAGCAAGTTAGCAAACCAAATCCAAAGCTGGAGCCCTGAGCTGCATATAATATATTTGAGCAGTGGCGTAGCACACACCCCCGCAGCCGAAATACCCTGGTATAGGGTATAAACGGTACATCACCCAAGCCTAACTCTGTTCTCTCTCATCTCCCCCCGTCTTTTGCTCTTATCTCCCTTTCTCCCCCCCTCTCTCTCTTTCTCTCACTCTTCTCTCTTTCTCTCTCTCTCCCTCCTCTCTCTCTTTCTCTCTCCCCCACCCCCTCTCTCTCTCTCTCTCTCTCTCTTTCTCTCTCTCTCGCCCCCTCTCTCTCACTCTCTCTCTTTCTCTCTCCCCCCCTCTCTCTCTCTCTCTCTCCTCCCCCCCCTCTCCCCCCCCCCCTCTCTCTCTCTCTCTCTCTCTCTCTCCTCTCCCCCCTCTCTCTCTCGCCCCTCTCTTTCTCTCTTATCCCTTTTCCCCTCTCGCTGTCTTTTCTCTCTTCTAGTTGTCTGATTGGTTGGGAAAGGAAAGGGGGATACCTAGTCAGTTGTACAACTGAATGCATTCAACTGAAATGTGTCTTCCGCATTTAACCCAACCCCTCTGAATCAGAGAGGTGCAGGGGGCTGCCTTAAGAGACATGAACAGCCTGTTCTCACTCTCTCTGTCTGTAACTACAGTACTAGAAACTTTGTATTTGAACTGACAGGTTCTGCATATTAAGTTGGTGTGTTTTCTCTCTCTTATGTCATCCAAAAGCTTTCTTCTCACTAGCTCTCGTTCATTCTCTCTTTTCTCTCTCTCACTTCAATTTCAATTCAAAAGGCTTTATTGGCATGGGAACCAGGTTTACATTGCCAAAGCAAGTGGAATAGACAATAAACAATCAGAAATTAACAGTAAAGAGTACACTCACAAATGTTATATTATTGGCTATGTACAGTGTTGTAACAATGTGCAAGTAGTTGAAGTATGAAAGGTAAAACAAATAATCAGATAAATATAAGTTGTATTTACACTGTTGATTATGCTTCACTGGTTACCCTTTTCTTATGGCAAAAAGTCACAAATATTGCTGCTGTGGTCACGCTCTGTGTTCTTTCACCAAATAGATATGTGAGTTTATCAAGATTGGATTTGTTTTCACATTCTTTGTGGATCTGTGTAATCTGAGGCAAAAGTGTCTCTAATATGGTCATATATTTGGCAGGAGGTTAGGAAGTGCAGCTCGGTTTCCACCTCATTTTGTGGGCAGTGTGCACATAGCCTGTCTTCTCTTGAGAGCCAGGTCTGCCTACGGCAGTCTTTCTCAATAGCTTTCCTTAAATTTGGGTCAGTCGCAGTGTTTGTTATGGAAGGTTTGCAAATTGCTTCTTTTTAGGTAGTTGTAGAATTGAATTGCTCTTTTCTGGATTTTGATATTTAGTGGGAATCGTCCTAATTCTCCTCTGCATGCATTATTCTCTCTCTCGCCTTCCCTAATCACTCTCTCCTTCCCTCTCTCTATCGTGTCTCTGAAGATTAGTCATTATTTATCTTCTACTGTCACACACCAGACTGGCCCGCCTCTACTGAGTGTCCCCCCTGCTGATTGGCTATGTCTGGGAGGCAGCTGTGATTGACAGAGTTAATCTGTAGGTGATAGGCGGCTTAACCATCCACTCAGTTGGTCAGTGTTGTTGAAGTTGTAGGGGACCAGGGGGTTTGAAGCCTTCAAGTTGGGAATTCCCCTCTACTAACAACCCCAATAAGCTCTCAGGGGTGTACAGGAAGTTTGGAGGATCCAGTGATGCCCCTATTGTGTGTGTGCATGTGTGTGTCTATGTTTGTGTGTGTGAGTGCGTGCGTAAGTGTGTGTGTCTATGTGTGTGTGTGAGTGCGTGCGTGCGTAAGTGTGTGTGTCTATGTGTGTGTGTGTGAGTGCGTGCGTGCGTGCGTAAGTGTGTGTGCCGAGACAGAGAAACCCCCTTCCATCTAATCAATCATGCTGGACATGTGCCAGGCTTAGGAGAACACAACCACTCCTTCTGTCTCTCTGGAGGGAACCTCCCTCCATCAGAGTATGTTAATCACATGACATCTGAGCTCAATCTGATATACACAGACACACCTGCATACACTCACTCACACACACACACACACACACACACACACACACACCTTTTAAGCTTATATCCTACTGTGTCCTTCTTAGATCTGTCCAACACTATGTGTCTATCTACCTTTGGCTCAGTTTAATACCAAGACATTGAGCGTTGCAGACCACAGTCAGAGCCTCCTTCATTACGGACTGTGATCTATCAAATCAATTTATTTTCACGTGCGCTGAATACAACCTTACAGTGAAATGCTTACTTACAGGCTCTAACCAATAGTGCAAAAAAGGTATTAGGTGAACAATAGGTAAGTAAAGAAATAAAAACAACAGTAAAAAGACAGGCTATATACAGTAGCGAGGCTATAAAAGTAGAGAGGCTACATACAGACACCAGTTAGTCAGGCTGATTGAGGTAGTATGTTCATGTAGATGTGTCAGTAGTGTTTACCCCATGGACCAGGCTAATGCTGGGCAAGCTGTAGTGATCACAGAGGTGTTTAGGGAAAAGAAGCATGAATGAGTCCAATAGATCCTTCTGTGTAGACAGACAGTGAAGACAGAGGTCACCCCATTCGCTGTCTTATGGAAACACCCACTGGAGGATTAACAATAGATGTTTACCACTACATTTCTTGATTACATTTCAGTGTAATGGGCTTACATAAAGGTTTTATAACATATTTGTTTACAAGTCGTTGGGTGTTTACAATGGCCACTACATTCAGGTTTATAGATTACAGCAGGTTGTCTCTTCTTAATCTGTTATCGTCTGAATGGCAGAATGTTTGTGACACGAATAAAAGTGTTATAGCATCTTTACAAAATCACAAATAGATATACTATCAACTCTTATAGGCCGTTTGCACTAAAACGTGCCACTATATAGATTTCAAGTTTCTTCTAAACCTTTTGAAAGAAATCCTTGTATTTATTCCACTGTGTTTTCTTCCAAAACAAAACGTTTAAAATAAGTATTTTTGGTTGAAAAGACGTCTACCAACCAATTTTGCTCACTGGGTTGTGTATTCTCATTTCCTGTTCTCACTGCTGCAGTAAGAATGTAAACAGACACGCGAGTCCCTGTTTCTCCAGAGCAGTCTTCACTCACTATCTCATGGCTTTATTAGGAAGCCAGGCGGCGAGGAGAAGTCAACCATACAGCCTGAGTCCCAAATGGCAGCCTATTCCCAATATAGTGCACTACTTTTGACCATAGCATGAGTGCTCTGGACAAAAGTAGTGGAAATCGGGTGCCACTTGGGACACAGATGTAAGAGGAGGGACCATGGAGACTGACAGCACCCATTACCCAATAGTAGCTCAGAAAGTCATATTAAGAAAATGGGTTTGTCCAATTGGCTCTAATGAAAGGTTAGTGAGAACTCGTCCCCTTTGACTCTCCAGAGGAACATTTAGAAAATTACAAACATCTGTTCCTTTTCCATTGATGACATTGACGGTTTCCATTCAGAGCGGCTTTCCTCCCTCTCTTCCCTTTTGGGTTTTCTCTTTTCTTTCTACTATAGATCTCTCAATGTCTCTCTGTTGCTCTGTCTGAGGCAAGGACATGCACACAGACAAGGACATGCACACAGACAAGGACATGCACACAGACAAGGACACACACACACTTGTTTTGATTCGGTTTGCAATTGCATTTGTCATCCTTTCACGCTAATCTCTTTCTACCTCACATAATACAAGGTTTAGACAGGTCAAAAGAATGGGATTGGCTCAGCCAATTCTGTCTGCATGTAGTACTTCAGAATCAGAGAGTCAATCTGCAGCCCGAATGGCCCTCTATACCCTTTATAGTGCACTATATTTGACTAGGGCCCATAGAGCTCTGGTCAAAAGTAGTGCACTATGTAGGGAAAAGGGTGGCATTTCAGACTCAGCCTCAGTGAGAGGGAGGTTGACTGCATGTCTGAAGCAAGGCCCTGGAGGAGACACAGTAACCGGGGGGTTAAAAACAATTTCCTCTCTACATGTCTCTCTAGAGGTTAAGTGGAGGAGAAGTGATACTCGTGGCGGCCTGCTGCCCACCGAAGACGCCCACAACGTTTGCAGAGCAAACCCAAAAGGTTAATGAGAATCAAAGGCGCATAACTCTAGATTTCACATTGAAAGGTAATAGAACTTGACAACCAGATCCAGACGAGACAAATACAACCTGGCAAACCAGGATCATAAGGTTTCTGTCAGGTATAAATAAACACCAGGAAAAAGGGAGGAAAATCTAATTAAAAGGTATGAGAAAGTTACTTATCTGTTATTTGTCACTCAAATACTCTTACGTCAGTAGTCAATTAATTAATGATTAATTAAACCAGTGGTGGATAAAGTACCCAACTGTCATACTTGAGTAAATGTGAAGATACCTTCATAGAAAATGACTCAAGTAAAAGTGAAAGTCACCCAGTATTATTCTACTTGAGTAAAAGTCAAAAAATATTTGGTTTTAAATATACTTAAGTATAAAAAGTCAATGTAATTGCTAAACTATACTTACGTATCAAAAGTAAAAGTATAAATTATTTCAAATTCCTTACATTAAGCAAACCAGAAGGCACCATTGTTATTATTATTTTTTTGGGATAGCCAGGGGTACACTCCAACATTTGCAAATGAAGCATGTGTTTAGTGAGTCCGCCAGATCAGCGGCAGTAGGGATGACCAGGGATGTTCTCTTGATAAGTGTGTGAATTAGACCATTTTCTGTCCTGCTAAGCATTCAAAATGTATCGAGTACTTTTGAGTGCCAGGGAAAATGTATGCAGTAAAAAGTACATCATTTTCTTTAGGAATGTAGTAAAGTAAAAGTTGTCAAAATATAAATAGTAAAGTAAAGATACCCCACAAAACTACTTAAGTAGTACTTTCAAGCATTTTTACTGAAGTACTTTACACCACTGAATAAGACCAACAGTCAACAGAAACAAATGCATTGCCTTGTAATCAGCAAGGTTCCATGGTTCCTTGAGATGTGTATACAGTAGTCTGTGTTTAAATGGGAAACGGTGCTGTACTGAACAACCAATTGAAAAACAGGGAGGGGTTGGGTTGTGGGTTCAAAATGCACCGCTGCACTTTAATAGGTCACTCACTGCATCAAGCCACACCCACCAAACCCACCACACCCACCACACCCACCAAACCCACCACACCCACCACACCCACCAAACGGAGCAAACATACCACAAAGTCTGTTCAAGAAGGTACAAAAACGTTTCGGGAAACATATTCTGTACCAACCATTCCATACCAAAGCAAAAGTTAAATCGAACTAAACGCACGCCTGGGGTGTATTCATTACGCCGGTTCTGTTGAACAACATTTTGTCTGTTGTAAAATGTTTTTCAACAGAAACCGTTTACACCAAATGCTCTTCAAGATGACCAAAAAGCTGTTGGGGTTCTTAAACAGAAGTTGTTGTTTATTTTAATTGTATGGTTTTCACACGTTCCCATTCCAAACAAAATAGTCTGTGAAGTGTTTAGCACAAGCGTTTAGCACAAGGGTTTAGCACAAGTGTTTAGCACAAGCGTTTAGCACAAGGGTTTAGCACAAGGGTTTAGCACAAGTGTTTAGCACAAGTGTTTAGCACAAGGGTTTAGCACAAGTGTTTAGCACAAGCGTTTAGCACAAGGGTTTAGCACAAGCGTTTAGCACAAGGGTTTAGCACAAGTGTTTAGCACAAGTGTTTAGCACAAGGGTTTAGCACAAGTGTTTAGCACAAGGGTTTAGCACAAGGGTTTATCACAAGGGTTTAGCACAAGTGTTTAGCACAAGGGTTTAGCACAAGTGTTTAGCACAAGCGTTTAGCACAAGCGTTTAGCACAAGCGTTTAGCACAAGTGTTTAGCACAAGTGTAAATGGTTGATTCTTCTGTGCTCTAAAATACATGGGGTTCCTTCCAACTTCATTCAGAAGCTTATTCTTTTTGAAGAGAGACACAACTGAACTACAACATCCGTTTAAGGGGAAAAATGGAACTCAACAGCGTTTGGAGTAAACGGTTTCTGTTACAAAATGTTTTGCAACAGACTAAACATTTTGCAACAGAATCAGCGTAACGAATACACTCCTAGTTTGAGTGAAATTGGAAGTGGGTGTGGCACTATGATGAGATGACATCTTGACTTCTTCCATATTCGTCACTTACTATCAGTCTGTCCCTTTCTATCAGTCTGTCCCTTTCTATCAGTCTGTCCCTTTCTATCAGTCTGTCCCTTTCTATCAGTCTGTCCCTTTCTATCAGTCTGTCCCTTACTATCAGTCTGTCCCTTACTATCAGTCTGTCCCTTTCTATCAGTCTGTCCCTTACTATCAGTCTGTCCCTTACTATCAGTCTGTCCCTTACTATCAGTCTGTCCCTTTCTATCAGTCTGTCCCTTTCTATCAGTCTGTCCCTTACTATCAGTCTGTCCCTTACTATCAGTCTGTCCCTTACTATCAGTCTGTCCCTTACTATCAGTCTGTCCCTTTCTATCAGTCTGTCCCTTTCTATCAGTCTGTCCCTTACTATCAGTCTGTCCCTTACTATCAGTCTGTCCCTTTCTATCAGTCTGTCCCTTACTATCAGTCTGTCCCTTACTATCAGTCTGTCCCTTTCTATCAGTCTGTCCCTTTCTATCAGTCTGTCCCTTTCTATCAGTCTGTCCCTTTCTATCAGTCTGTCCCTTACTATCAGTCTGTCCCTTTCTATCAGTCTGTCCCTTTCTATCAGTCTGTCCCTTACTATCATTCTGTCCCTTACTATCAGTCTGTCCCTTTCTATCAGTCTGTCCCTTACTATCAGTCTGTCCCTTTCTATCAGTCTGTCCCTTACTATCAGTCTGTCCCTTTCTATCAGTCTGTCCCTTTCTATCAGTCTGTCCCTTTCTATCCGTCTGTCCCTTTCTATCAGTCTATTCCTAGGCTTTGTTCTAGTAGTGAACCTGAGTGTTGAGTCATTCTGGACCCACCTATGCTGTTTTAAATTGGCCGTGCAGCTCCGCACAATAACTGGCCGACAGACCCAATTAATCACGCTCAATACGCTCAGTCTTCCAAACGCTAAGACACACACACACACACACACACACACACACACACACACACACACACACACACACACACACACACACACACACAGCTACTGTACAGCTACAGGGCTGTTCTACACGCAATCTAATTCAAAGCCCACATTTGAATTCAAAGTGTCTCGGACAGAGAGGGTGGGATAAGAGGGCCTACTGTAGGATTAGGAAAATGACTTCAAATGTGTTTTGTGTTGCAGCAGAAAACACACAGAGGTGGGTATTTTAAGTACATTACAAATATAGTTTGAACAGTGAGAATTGCCACTGTTTATGACACCCAACCTCCTGCGATGCATCGATACGATTTTTGGTTTTCGTTGACTGAATATGGTGTGCAGTACAGCGAGTGAAAAGTGCAGAGTTTATTTTACTTTCATTGTGTGTACGCTAAGGTAAACATCATTTGGTTGAAAGCAAAATATCCTGAAGTGCTCTCCTGAATGGGATAATTGATGGGATGGTAAAGAAAGTATGGAATATGGAATTAAGGCATAATATTTTCTCTGGCAGCAGTTTCACTGACCACTCTGTGTCTTGCAGCCTTGCTCTCTCTGTTTTCTATCTCTATTTCACCAGGAACTTGTGAAGAAAAAAATAATTTAAAAAATCATGTTTTTCTATGTTATAGAAGAGTTATAGGAGAGGTAAAGGTCCGGGTTCTAAGTGATGTGTGCGGTCCAAGGTTTAAGGCTACACACACACACACACACACACACACACACACACACACGCGCACCCTGAAGATCTACAGTACTCTACTGTGTCATGGTAGTGTCTTACATACTGTAAAAGAGAAATATGCCTCTTTTTCCTAAATAGTTTATTTTCCGTCTGTGTTTTCACGACCCTTTGACCTTGACTGAAGAATAGTATTGAGACATGGGAATGAATCAGAGAGAGTGAGTAAAGAGCATGTAAAGAGAGAGAGAGAGGTTCCCCCAGCCACATTATAATTCACACGGGCACAAATCACCTGAGGGCCCAGCATGAAAGTGTCTCAACAGCACTCAAGGGAGTGATTGATAAAGCTTCTTCCACTTCTTCCACTTCCACAACACCCGAAGTGTTTATATCCACCCTGCTAGCACGAAAATACTTTCACCCTGCCACCATACAGTGGGTGAATGCAAGAGACTGTTCCTCAAAACCTAATGTCTACCTGGCTCACCACTCCACCCTGGACTTGAACAACCTTTACGACCAGGTCCACCGAAACAAGGCAGCAATCCCAACTTTTGCCAGGACCCTGAATGACATCACTCTCAACCTTAGCCTCAGCACCTCACAGGAACAACAGAGCAACGGACACCCCGCACAGAACAGCGAGACACCGTCCCAGACCTCCAAGACCCCCTCCCCGAAGTCCCTGCACTTAGAGAACACACACAAAGAGGACCTACACCCAGACCACAGCATCACCAGCCACACCCCAACCAGCTAAGACCACCCCAAGCAAACCCTAGCCACACCCTATATAGCCCCCCCCCATATCAGACTTATGCCCCTTCTACCCACCCCATGCCCCACGTGGCAAGGACCTCAACATGACAGCAGGACATATGCCCAGGCCGGTAGCAGAGCAACATGCCCAAACCCCAATATTACACCCGCCCAAGCCCATCCTGCGACCTGAGAGGTTTTTATCAGATGCTCAACATGCTCTGCTCACACCTACTGTGATGGTCCAGGCCTAAACTACACAAAAACAACACTGAACACAAAGCATTTACTATCTCATCCTGGAATATACAAGTTCTGAGGTCATCTGGCTTTGGCCTAAAAAGCAGGAACCCGAACTTCATCAAAGAAATTGGAAATACAGACATTGTCATCCTACAAGAAACATGGTATAAAGGAGACGGACCCACTGGTTTCCCTCTAGGTTACAGAGAGCTGGTAGTCCCATCCACCAAACTACTAGGTGTGAAACAGGGAAGAGACTCAGGGGGTATGCTAATTTGGTATAGAGCAGACCTAACCCACTCTATTAATTTAGTCAAAACAGGAACAACAGTTCAATCCAGTTTCATAATATGACCATATTTCCCAGCTGCTTGCCGTCGTTTTGAAATAATTGCAAAAAAACAGGCCTTATTTTTTGTGCATTTTTCACTCTGCCAGTTCCTATTAGTTGTATTAAGCACTGTGACACCAACTCGCCTTCTGAACGTTCTATTCCCAGCTTAATGTTCAAAGTCACAATGCCTGCTTCGCTATTGTTGGCAATGAGACGTGCTCACGTTGTTTTATAGTTAAAATGTAAACAACAAAAATAATTGCAACTCTGCGGTCTTCCCATTGTTTCCTATGGGGGAAATATAGGCATGTCTGTCTATTTCGCCAAATATCTCGCAATGTGTATTTTGGGATTATTTTAAAGTCGGGTGTAACCGGTGTGAAATGGCTAGCTAGTTAGCGGGTGCACGTTAATAGCATTTCAATCGGTGACGTCACTCGCTCAGAGACCTTGAAGTAGTTGTTCCCCTTGCTCTGCAAGGTGCCGCGGCTTTTGTGGAGCGATGGGTAATGATGCTTCAAGGGTGGCTGTTGTCTATGTGTGCAGAGGCTCCCTGGTTCGAGCCCAGGTAGTGGCGAGGAGAGGGATAGAAGCAAAACTGTAACACTGGCACCATTTTAATCAGGAGAATCTCCTCTTTGAAATGATGTAAGTCTGGGCAGCGAGCTCGTTTGTCATCGATCGCAAGACAAGATATATGTTTTTATTTTCCCTACTTTTTCATGACGCAGACATAAGCACAGTTGCCACCATCGAGGTGCGGATGTTGACTTTCTACACAAGTCATTTTTTTCCAGTTTCGTCCGACAAGCAGATTGTAATGGTAAAATAAAAGAAGATACATTTTTTAATGGAATTCTAAGCATCACTCCAGTCAAAACAGGTTCTGCGAACGTTCCATTCTATTCATTTGCTATGGGCTCGCGCTAGTGTTCCAGTTTAGCCAAGCCGTTTTTCAGCGTTGGGTGAATTTTGACTCATTCTCTTGTCCAGCCTATAGATAGCCAGAGCGAATTTACAAAAACACCCGAATGTCCATTGAGAAAGCACAACGACTGTACCATTTAGCTAAGCTAAGAATGACGAGAATAATCAAGTCAATAAACGTTGGGTAGTTAGATAGTTCATTTACTGGCAAGTTTGATGTATAACTACTATCGTTAGGTAGCTAGCTAACATACCGGTACATACTGTAATGATATGCTATGTGGTTCATAAGGACAGCGTAGCTAACAAATTGTCAGCCAACATAACGTTTAAGGTAATTTATTTGAAAAGTTATTACTTTATTACATTGAGTAGCAAGCTACCCCTTGGTTGTTAGGGCAAATCTGGTCTGTGATAGGAGTTTTTTTTCTCACACCTAGCTCAGATATTAGACTATTCTTTAGTGAAGATTGAATAGTCTATTGTTCAGCTATTAGCCCTCCTCCCCAACTTGCAACAAATTGCTGTTCCCATCTCATTCCTTTCCCTCTTCCACGTGTCATCATTCATCATTCTCAGTGGCTCGCTTGTGGGCGTGCAGGCAGGATATGGCAGCATCTTCGGTTGTGCATCAAGAATTGTGCATACAGTAGCACGTTTGTATGAAGGTGTGGTTATTCTCAGGCAAATTGTTATGTGCTATGGAGGTACATTTGTGTCTTTTTGTCAAGAGAAAAACCTTTTTTATTTTCAATCAAAAATAATTGTTCTGTGAAAGCAACCTTTTTCCAACACAAAGGAAGTCAAAGTGGACACCTATGAAGATGACATCTCAGGTAAGCAGTACTGGGCTGTATTGAAGATGGCATCTCATCAGGTAAGCAGCACTGGGCTGTATTGAAGATGGCATCTCATCAGGTAAGCAGCACTGGGCTGTATTGAAGATGGCATCTCATCAGGTAAGCAGCACTGGGCTGTACTGAAGATGGCATCTCATCAGGTAAGCAGTACTGGGCTGTATTGAAGATGGCATCTCATCAGGTAAGCAGCACTGGGCTGTATTGAAGATGACATCTCAGGTAAGCAGTACTGGGCTGTATTGAAGATGGCATCTCATCAGGTAAGCAGCACTGGGCTGTATTGAAGATGACATCTCAGGTAAGCAGTACTGGGCTGTATTGAAGATGGCATCTCATCAGGTAAGCAGCACTGGGCTGTATTGACGTATCCTAAAAATGCTATCTGCTGATTTAGATTGAACGGTCATATCTCAGTTATTGTTTTCATATCGATAAAAAATAAGCTGTTTTCTTTAATTTCAGAGTGTGAGCTGATCAAGGGGTTGAAAAGATAGATATTGCCAGATGTTCACTGTCCAAGGAACAGGCCGTGGAAGCTTTATTGCTAGCAAAAATGTCCATAACCAGAGGTAATTAAACTGTTCTGTGTTCATTTTCTCCAACTCTGCCTGTCTTGTTGTACATGGAACCTGTCTCATATGCATTCATTAAAAAATCCATAAGATGTCAGGTGCTAATTTTCAGATTTACACCACATTAACACAGCCATTTTCACTGGACTATCTGTTGCTATCTGTTGCTGCCAAGTCATGATTTCCCTGGGGGTTAGCCTTGCAATAACCAAGTGGTGAGACACATAGCCCTCTATATTTAAATGTTTCAGGTCCACTCTGATAGATGTCTGCGACACATACAGTATCTTCTATTGACATTATCTTCTACTGTTTGTTCTCATGTGTCTGTTTTTCAGCATAAAGTACTCTGTAGCCACTTAGTGTGGACACCAGGTGAGACCACACAATAACAGTCTCTCTTCTTTACTTCATCCCTCTCCCCCTTCTCCCTAAACCCTCAAGGTTATATCAGCTGTTTTGGTGAACCCCTCCCACATCTGAACTGACTGACACAGAGGGCACAGCATGATCATAGGTGAGATGTTACTTGGTCGGGTTAACAGGAAGTATTATTAAAGAGATGCTTTACATTGAAATACAGACAGATGTACTAGTCCCAGAGTTAATGATCCAAGGTCAGTTTTGCATTTCACCTCCTGATGATTATGATGACTGACTGTGTTAGAATAAAAAAAATAAGGCTTAATCATGTTCTCTCTCTATCCATCTGTCTCTCGTCTGCAGGTACGTTTAGATGTGAGAGCCAGTCCCGTCATCGCCACCTCACCTGCTCTTAAGATATCTTTCGGGCCAACTGGGGGCCCGAGGCTGGTCAGGACAATTGTGATGAACTGAGAGAATGTTAGGGCATCACTGTAATTCATGAGTCATATGCTGTCTACCGCTGTTCTTACCTCTTTCCCTTTCTGTCTTCTATACCTCTCGCCACACCTCATCTTTCTTCCTCGTTTTATAATGCACACCACATGTGCATTGAAGTACAGATTGAACTTGTATTTATAATATAGTATTACAATTATCATAATTATTATGCATTTATGTAACTTTTTTCAATAAAGCATTTCACATTCACCACTGGTTGAAATGAAATATCTAATTGAAATACTATCCTGTGTCCTCAGATGAATGCAGATGAAAGGAGTTAGATATGCATCGTTTTTTTTCTGTATATACAGTTGAAGTTTAGCCAAATACATTTAAACTCAGTTTTTCACAATTCCTGACATTTAATCCTAGTAAAAATTCCCTGTCTTAGGTCAGTTATGAACACCACTTTATTTTAAGAATGTGAAATGTCAGAATAATAGTAGATAGAATGATTTATTTCAGCTTTTATTTCTTTCATCACATTCCCAGTGGGTCAGAAATTTACATACTCTCAATTAGTATTTGGTAGCATTGCCTTTAAATTGTTGAACTTGGGTCAAATGTTTCGGGTAGCCTTCCACAAGCTTCCCACAATAAATTGGGTGAATTTTGGCCCATTCCTCCTGACAGAGTTGGTGTAACTGAGTCAGGTTGGTAGGCCTCCTTGCTCGCACACACTTTTTCAGTTCTGCCCACAAATGTTCTCTAGGATTGAGGTCAGGGCTTTGTGATGGCCACTCCAATACCTTGACTTTGTTGTCCTTAACCTGTTTTGGAGGTTTTTGTTCAGAATTTTGGATGACTGACGTGCCCAAAGTAAACTGCATGTTATTCAGGCCCAGAAGCAAGGGTATGCATATACTTGGTAGCATTGGATAGCAAACACTGAAGATTCTGAAACTGTTAAAATACTGCCTGTGAGTATAACAGAACTGATATGGCAGGCATAAACCCGAGGAAAATCCATCCGGAATAAAACAATTTAGGTCACAGTCCATTTCAGTGCTGGCCTATGGGAAAAACAAATAGATAGGACCCAGATTGCAGTTCCTATGGCTTCCACTAGATGTCAATCGTCTTTAGAAAGGGTTTCAGGCTTGTTTTTGAAGTAGTTGTTGAAGAACTACAAGGTTTCTCTCATTAGAAAAGTTGTCTTGTTGGCGCGTGAATGATGTGCACGCTCTTCGTTATTTATCTTCCTTATTGAACATACTATTCTCCGTCCTAAATGTTATCCTTTATATAGATATTAGAGTACCTGAGCATTAATTAGAAGCATCGTTTGACTTGTTTGGATGAACTTTACTGGTAACTTGTTGGATTTGTTTGTATGCATGTTGAACGAGTGGATTACTGAGATCAATGGCACCAACTAAACAGACTTTTTTCCACATGAAGAAGGACTTTATCGAACAAAATGAACATTCATTATGTAGCTGGGACCCTTGGGATTGCAGACAGAGGAAGATCTTCAAAGGTAAGTGATTTATTTAATCTCTATTTGTGATTTTGTGACGCCTGTGCTGGTTGAAAAATTATTTTGGCGTGGGACACTGTCCTCAGATAATCACATGGTATGCTTTTGCCGTAAAATCTGACAACGCGGTTGTATTAACAAGAAGTTCAGCTTTTAAATGATGTATGACACTTGTATTTTCATGAATGTTTAATATTATGATTTTTGTATTTTGAATTTTGCGCTCTGCAATTTCACCGGATGTTGACGTAGGTGCCCCGCTAGTGGTTCATGCGCCAAAAGAGGTTTTGCCATTTTGCCACAACTTTGGAAGTATGCTTGGGGTCATTGTCCATTTGGAAGACCCACTTGCGACCAAGCTTTAACTTCCTGGCTGATGTCTTGAGATGTTGCTTTTTTCTTTCATTCCTCAGGATGCCATGTATTTTGTGAAGTGCACCAGGCCCTCCTGCAGCAAAGCACTCCCACAACATGATGCTGCCACCCGTGTGCTTCACGTTGGGATGGTGTTCTTTGGCATGCAAGCCTCCTCCTTTTCCTCCAAACATAACGATGGTCATTATGGCCAAACAGTTCTATTTTTGTTTCGTCAGACCAGAGGACATTTCTCCAAAAAAGTACGATCTTTGTCCCCATGTGCAGTTGCAAACTGTTGTCTGGCTATTTTATGGCGGATTTGGAGCAGTGGCTTCTTCGTTGCTGAGCGGCCTTTCAGGTTATGTCGATATAGGACTCATTTTACTGTGGATATAGATACTTTTGTACCTGTTTCCTCCAGCATCTTCACAAGGTCCTTTGCTGTTGTTCTGGGATTGATTTGCACTTTTTGCACCAAAGAACGTGTCTCCTTCCTGAGCGGTATGACGGCTGCGTGATCCCATGGCGTTTATACTTCAAATCAAATGTATTTATATAGCCCTTCGTACATCAGCTGAATGAAACCCAGCCTAAATCCCCAAACAGCAAGCAATGCAGGTGTAGAAGCACGGTGGCTAGGAAAAACTCCCTAGAAAGGCCAAAACCTAGGAAGAAACCTAGAGAGGAACCAGGCTATGAGGGGTGGCCAGTCCTCTTCTGGCTGTGCCGGGTGGAGATTATAACAGAACATGGCCCAGATGTTTAAATGTTCATAAATTACCAGAATGGTCAAATAATAATCACAGGCAGAACAGTTGAAACTGGAGCAGTAGCACGGCCAGGTGGACTGGGGACAGCAAGGAGTCATCATGCCAGGTATGGTCCTAGGGCTCAGGTCCTCCGAGATAGAGAAAGAAAGAGAGAATTAGAGAGAGTATACTTAAATTCACACAGGACACCGGATAAGACAGGAGAAGTACTCCAGATATAACAAACTGACCCTAGCCCCCCAACACATAAACTACTGCAGCATAAATACTGGAGGCTGAGACAGGAGGGGTCAGGAGACACTGTGGCCCCATCCGATGATACCCCCGGACAGAGCCAAACAGGAAGGATATAACCCCACCCACTTTGCCAAAGCGCAGCCCCCACACCACTAGAGGGATATCTTCAACCACCAACTTACCATCCTGAGACAAGGCAGAGTATAGTCCACAAAGATCTCCGCCACGGCACAACCCAAGGGGGGGCGCCAACCCAGACAGGAAGATCACATCAGTGACTCAACCCACTCAAGTGACTCAACCCACTCAAGTGACTCAACCCACTCAAGTGACGCACCCCTCCTAGGGACGCACCCCTCCTAGGGACGCACCCCTCCCAGGGACGCACCCCTCCTACTTGCATACTATTGTTTGTTCAGATGAACGTGGTACCTTCAGGCATTTGGAAATTGCCCCCATGGATGAGCCAGACTTGTGGAGGTCTACAATTTTGTTTCTGAGGTCTTGGCTGATTTCTTTTGATTTTCCCATAATGTCAAGCAAATAGGAACTGAGTTTGAATGTAGGCCTTGAAATACATCCACAGGTACACCTTCAATTGACTCAAATGATGTCAATTAGCCTATCAGAAGCTTCTAAAATGATGACCTCATTTCCTGGAATTTTCCAAGCTGTTTAAAGGCACTGTCAAGTTAGTGTATGTAAACTTCTGACCCATTGGATTTGTGATATAGTGAACTATAAGTGAAATAATCGTTCTGTAAACAATTGTTGGAAAAATGACTTGTGTCGTGCACAAAGTAGATGTCCTAACCGACTTGTTTTAATGACTCCAACATAAGTGTATGTAAACTTCTGACTTCAACTGTATGAATTACAAATCAATCATGTTTCTAGTCTATTGCATAATTACAATGTGTAATCATTGATGTCCCAGGAGCAGGAGTAGTAAACACTGTTGAAGTGTTTAATTGTAATACATACATGCAGACACAGCATCATTCAAATAATGGAGTTTGATATGACTGAAAAAGAATGTCTCAGAGATTCATATCTGAACCGCGACTTTATTTGCCAAGGAAGAGTACATGATCAGTGAATATATTCAATGTACAGTCTACAATGTGGGAATCTCATGCGTCGTAATTAAAATTTGTATTTATTTAACCTTTATTTAACTAGGCAAGACAGTTAAGAATGAATTCTTATTTACAATGACAGCCTTGGAACAGTGGGTTAACTGCCTTGTTCAGGGGCAGAACAACAGATTTTTACCTTGTCAGCTGGGGGATTCCATCTAGCAACCTTTCGGTTACTGGCCCAACGCTCCAACCACTAGGCTACTTGCCTAATGGTTACATGTATATAGGACTTGCATCCTTGGCACAATAAAGTTATTATCTTGTACTCTATCCATAGGCTTCATTAATGCCATTCAGACTTGAAGTTGATACATCAACTATGATAGCTGAGGTTCATAGATTGGTATGAATATTAGTTCAGAACCTAACGTTTCAGGGTCCATACACAGATCGGCTACACATTCATAGACATACAGTTATTTTTATCCTCCACTACACAATAAGCAAGTAAATAGTTAACTAGCTATGTTACTTCAGCTGCATTACAATTCAAGCTTACACAATGGTACATTCAATTTTCAGTAAATACTTTAACTTGCTAGATTCTTTACATCCACTGTTTCACAAGACGACAGCCTGGTTTGCTGGTTTTCTCAGGGGTCCCTAAAACATTCTCCTAACACTAGCTAGCTGGCTAATGTTAGCAGATAACTTGCTAATGTCATGTATTGTCATGTTGTGTCTTGTTTCTGTCCTTTCCCTTCACCCTGTCTCCCTCTGCTGGTCGTTATTAGGTTACCTTTTCTCCCCCTCTTTCCCCCAGCTGTTCCTTGTCTCCTCCTAACTACCTCGTCACCCCTTTTCCCACCTGTTCCCTTTTTCCCTCTGATTAGTCCTCTATATCTCTCTCTGTTTTTGTTTCTGTCTTTGTCGGATTCTTGTTTGTGTTTTTCATGCCTGAACCAGACTATCGTCATGTTTGCTGCAACCTTGTCCTGTCCTGTCGGAATCTGCCGGTCCATCTGAGCCTACCTATGTTTTGTTATTAAAGAAGCTCTGTTTACGTTAATTCGCTTTTGGGTCCTCATTCACGCACCGTAACAGAAGAATCCGACCAAGAATGGACCCAGCGACTTCGGATCCTCTCCACTCAGCCGTCGAGATCCAGGGAGCGATGCTAGGCAGACACGAGCAGGAATTGTCTGCTGCTCGACATGCCGTTGAGACCCTGGCCACCCAAGTCTCCAACCTCACAGAACAGGTTCACCATCTCCGCCTCGATCCACCGGCCACTTCCAGGGCTTTCGAATCTCCGGAGCCCAGAATCAATAACCCGCCGTGTTACTCTGGGGAGCCCACTGAATGCCGCTCGTTCCTCACCCAGTGTGATATTGTGTTTTCTCTCCAGCCCAACACTTACTCCAGGAGCACTGCTCGTGTCGCCTACGTCATATCTCTCCTTACTGGACGGGCTCGTGAGTGGGGCACGGCAATCTGGGAGGCAAGGGCTGAGTGTACTAACCAGTATCAGGACTTTAAGGAGGAGATGATACGGGTTTTTGATCGATCTGTTTTTGGGGAGGAGGCTTCCAGGGCCCTGTCTTCCCTATGTCAAGGTAATCGATCCATAACAGACTACTCTATTGAGTTTCGCACTCTTGCTGCCTCCAGTGGCTGGAACGAGCCGGCTTTGCTCGCTCGTTTTCTGGAGGGTCTCCGCGCAGAGGTAAAGGATGAGATTCTCTCCCGGGAGGTTCCTTCCAGCGTGGATTCCTTGATTGAACTCGCTATTCGCATTGAGCGACGGGTTGATCTTCGTCACCGAGCTCGTGGAAAGGAGCTCGCGTTCTCCGTTGCCCCCCTCTCCGCATCACTACCATCTTCCTCTGCCGGCTCGGGTGCTGAGCCTATGCAGCTGGGAGGTATCCGCATCTCGACTAAGGAGAGGGAACGGAGAATCACCAACCGCCTCTGTCTCTATTGCGGTTCTGCTGGTCATTTTGTCACTTCATGTCCAGTAAAAGCCAGAGCTCATCAGTAAGCGGAGGGCTACTGGTGAGCGCTACTACTCCTGTCTCTCCTTCGAGATCCTGCAGGGAGCCAGGTTTTTCACTAAGTTGGACCTTCGTAACGCTTACCATCTCGTGCGCATCAGGGAGGGGGACGAGTGGAAGACGGCGTTTAACACTCCGTTAGGGCACTTTGAATACCGGGTTCTTCCTTTCGGCCTCGCTAACGCTCCAGCTGTCTTTCAGGCATTAGTCAATGATGTCCTGAGAGACATGCTGAACATCTTTGTTTTCGTTTACCTTGACGATATCCTGATTTTTTCACCGTCACTCCAGATTCATGTTCAGCACGTTCGACGTGTCCTCCAGCGCCTTTTAGAGAATTGTCTTTTTGTGAAGGCTGAGAAGTGCTCTTTTCATGCCTCCTCCGTCACATTTCTCGGTTCTGTTATTTCCGCTGAAGGCATTAAGATGGATCCCGCTAAGGTCCAAGCTGTCATTGATTGGCCCGTCCCTAGGTCACGCGTCGAGCTGCAGCGCTTTCTCGGCTTCGCGAACTTCTATCGTCGTTTCATCCGTAATTTCGGTCAGGTGGCAGCCCCTCTCACAGCCCTTACTTCTGTCAAGACGTGCTTTAAGTGGTCCGTTTCCGCCCAGGGAGCTTTTGATCTCCTCAAGAATCGTTTTACATCCGCACCTATCCTTGTTACACCTGACGTCACTAGACAGTTCGTTGTCGAGGTTGACGCGTCAGAGGTGGGCGTGGGAGCCATTCTTTCTCAGCGCTCCCTCTCTGACGACAAGGTCCACCCTTGCGCGTATTTTTCTCATCGCCTGTCGCCGTCGGAACGTAACTATGATGTGGGAAACCGCGAACTGCTCGCCATCCGCTTAGCCCTAGGCGAATGGCGACAGTGGTTGGAGGGGGCGACCGTTCCTTTTGTCGTTTGGACTGACCATAGGAACCTTGAGTACATCCGTTCTGCCAAACGACTTAATGCGCGTCAGGCGCGCTGGGCGCTGTTTTTCGCTCGTTTCGAGTTTGTGATTTCTTATCGTCCGGGCTCTAAGAACACCAAGCCTGATGCTTTATCTCGTCTCTTCAGTTCTTCAGTAGCCTCCACTGACCCCGAGGGGATTCTCCCTGAGGGGCGTGTTGTCGGGTTGACTGTCTGGGGAATTGAGAGGCAGGTAAAGCAAGCACTCACTCAAACTCCGTCGCCGCGCGCTTGTCCTAGGAACCTTCTTTTCGTTCCCGTTCCTACTCGTCTGGCCGTTCTTCAGTGGGCTCACTCTGCCAAGTTAGCCGGCCATCCTGGCGTTCGGGGTACACTTGCTTCCATTCGCCAGCGTTTTTGGTGGCCCACCCGGGAGCATGACACGCGTCGCTTCGTGGCTGCTTGTTCGGTCTGCGCGCAGACTAAGTCCGGTAACTCCCCTCCTGCCGGCCGTCTCAGGCCGCTTCCCATTCCCTCTCGACCGTGGTCTCACATCGCCTTAGATTTTGTCACCGGACTGCCTTCGTCAGCGGGGAAGACTGTTATTCTTACGGTTGTCGACAGGTTCTCTAAGGCGGCTCATTTTATTCCCCTTGCTAAGCTTCCTTCTGCTAAAGAGACGGCACAAATCATCATCGAGAATGTTTTCAGAATTCATGGCCTTCCGTCAGACGTCGTTTCGGACAGAGGTCCGCAATTCACGTCTCAATTTTGGAGGGAGTTTTGCCGTTTGATTGGGGCTTCCGTCAGTCTCTCTTCCGGCTTTCACCCCCAGTCTAACGGTCAAGCAGAACGGGCCAATCAGACTATTGGTCGCATCTTACGCAGTCTTTCTTTTCGCAACCCTGCGTCTTGGTCAGAACAGCTCCCCTGGGCAGAATACGCCCACAACTCGCTTCCTTCGTCTGCGACCGGGCTATCTCCTTTTCAGAGTAGCCTCGGGTACCAGCCTCCGCTGTTCTCATCTCAGTTCGCCGAGTCCAGCGTCCCCTCCGCTCAGGCTTTTGTCCAACGTTGCGAGCGCACCTGGAAGAGGGTCAGGTCTGCACTTTGCCGTTATAGGGCGCAGACTGTGAGAGCTGCTAATAAGCGTAGAACTAAGAGTCCTAGATATTGTCGCGGTCAGAGAGTTTGGCTCTCCACTCAGAACCTTCCCCTTAAGACCGCTTCTCGCAAGTTGACCCCGCGGTTCATTGGTCCGTTCCGTATTTCTCGGATCATTAATCCTGTCGCAGTGCGACTTCTTCTTCCGCGATATCTTCGTCGCGTCCACCCGGTCTTCCATGTCTCCTGTGTCAAGCCCGTTCTTCGCGCCCCCGCTTGTCTTCCCCCCCCCCCCCCATCCTTGTCGAGGGCGCACCCATCTACAGGGTCCGTAGGATTTTGGACATGCGTCCTCGGGGCCGTGGTCATCAGTACCTAGTAGATTGGGAGGGGTACGGTCCTGAGGAGAGGAGTTGGGTTCCCTCTCGGGACGTGCTGGACCGTGCGCTGATCGATGATTTCCTCCGTTGCCGCCAGGTTTCCTCCTCGAGTGCGCCAGGAGGCGCTCGGTGAGTGGGGGGGTACTGTCATGTATTGTCATGTTGTGTCTTGTTTCTGTCCTTTCCCTTCACCCTGTCTCCCTCTGCTGGTCGTTATTAGGTTACCTTTTCTCCCCCTCTTTCCCCCAGCTGTTCCTTGTCTCCTCCTAACTACCTCGTCACCCCTTTTCCCACCTGTTCCCTTTTTCCCTCTGATTAGTCCTCTATATCTCTCTCTGTTTTTGTTTCTGTCTTTGTCGGATTCTTGTTTGTGTTTTTCATGCCTGAACCAGACTATCGTCATGTTTGCTGCAACCTTGTCCTGTCCTGTC
This sequence comes from Oncorhynchus mykiss, assembly GCF_013265735.2. Taxonomy (NCBI): domain Eukaryota; kingdom Metazoa; phylum Chordata; class Actinopteri; order Salmoniformes; family Salmonidae; genus Oncorhynchus; species Oncorhynchus mykiss. The sequence goes on along the minus strand of NC_048569.1, from coordinate 16,195,108 downwards.
GGAATCTGCCGGTCCATCTGAGCCTACCTATGTTTTGTTATTAAAGAAGCTCTGTTTACGTTAATTCGCTTTTGGGTCCTCATTCACGCACCGTAACAGCTAAATAGCGATTTTCGTAAATTAACTTCATGACAAAAAATATGCACAAAAGTTTGTCTCTACATTAACTAACATATTCCTCTCAATTGTCATTTATTTGCTTGACTCGTTATGACGTTATAACAACTTACCATTTGGTTCCACCGTAATGTTTGTCTTTGTTGAAGAACGCCACCAGGCAAGGGTGGCTCGTGTCAAAATTCATCATTGGAACCAATATCAATATGATTGGTCATATAAAAACCTTGGGACCCAAATGCATAATGAGTGCTCTAACTCCCCCTTGTGGTGGTCTGGAGCAACGAAGCCGTGACGCTGGGTATCTGTAAGTCCCGCAGTGCAAGCTTGCAACTTTTAAAGGAGGAACAACTGTATGCCCCCCTAGACACAACTACGACAACATAACCAACAAAAACGGGTCACAACTCCTGCAGCTCTGTTGGATGCTGGGTATGTACATAGTCAATGGTAGTCAATAGCTCATCTCTTGGCACTAGTACTGTAGTCTACTTTATCACTGACTTCAACCCAGAGTCTCAGTCCATCCAGCGTTCACAGTCCGTCCACTGACACCCTTATCAGATCACAGCAAAATCACACTCTACTCTACTATGCTCAATCACGAGGCATCATTGCCAAAGGATTGCCAAAGAACTGAATAATATTAAGAAATGCTATAGATGGAAGGAAAATAGTGTGGAAATCTACCAAAAAACAATTAAGCAACAACAAATTCAATAACTTCTTGACAATTTAATTGACAAAAGGTTTCACTGTAATAGTGAAGGTATAAACTTGGCAGTAGAAAACCTAAACAGTATATTTGACCTCTCAACTTCCCTATAAAATCAAAAAATGTCAGACAACCTAAGAAAATGAACAACAATGACAAATGTTTTGATGAATAATGCAGAAACCTGAGAAAGAAATTGAGAAATCTATCCAACCAAAAACATAAAGACCCAGAAATCCTGAGCCTACACCTTCACTATGGTGAATCACTAAATACAGAAATACACTACGTTAAAAGAAGGAACAGCACGTCAGAATTCAGCTCAATGTAATTGAAGAATCATGTTAAATGTGAAACCAGAGAAAAAAAAACTCTATTCCACCTCTACTCCACACACAGAGATGCGTACAAATCTCTCCCTCGCCCTCCATTTGGCAAATCTGACCATAATTCTATCTTCCTGATTCCTGCTAACAAACAAAAACGAAAGCAGGAAGCACCAGTTACTCGGTCATTAAGAAAGTTGTCAGATGAAGCAGATGCTAAGCTACAGGACTGTTTTGCTAGCACAGATTGGTTAATGTTCCGGGATTCTTCCGATGGCATTGACGAGTACACCACATCAGTCACTGGCTTCATCAATAAGTGCATCGATGACTGTCGTCCCCACAGTGAAGGTACGTACATACCTCAACCAGAAGCCGTGGATTACAGGCAACATCCGCACTGAGCTAAAGGGTAGAGCTGACTTTAACCCGGAAGCTTATAAGAAATCCCGCTATGCCCTCCAATGAACCATCAAACAGGCCAAGCGTTAATATAGGACTAAGTTTGAATCGTACTACACTGGTTCCGACACTCGTGAGATGTGGCAGGGCTTGCAAACTATTACTTTCAGAGAGCGAGCTGTTACAGACTACAAAAGGGAAGCACAGCAGCGAGCTGCCCAGTGACACGAGCCTACCAGACGAGCTAAATTACTTATATGCAGCATCAGCTGTTCCAGACGACTGTGTGATCACACTCTCCGTAGCCGATGTGAGTAAGACTTTTAAACAGGTCAACATTCACAAGACGGATTACCAGGATGTTTACTCCGAGCTAACGCTGACCAACTGGCAAGTGTCTACACTGACATTTTCAACCTGTAATACCAACATGTTTCAAACAGACCACCATAGTCCCTGTGGCTAAAAAACATTAAGGTAACCTGCCTAAATGACTACCGACCCGTAACACTCACGTCTGTAACCACGAAGGACTTTGAAAGGCTGGTCATGGCTCACATCAACACCATTATCCCAGAAACCCTAGACCCACTCCAATATGCATACCGCCCCAACAGATCCACAGATGATGCAATCTCTATTGCACTCAACACTGCCCTTACCCACCTGGACAAAAGGAACACATATGTGAGAATGCTATTCATTGACAACAGCTCAGCGTTCAACACCATAGTGCCCTCAAAGCTCATCAATAAGCTAAGGACCCTGAGACTAAACACCTCCCTCTGCAACTGATCCTGGACTTTCTGATGGGCCACCCCCAGGTGGTAAGGGTAGGTAACAACACATTTGCCACGCTGATCCTCAACACTGGTGCCCCTCAGGGGTGCGTGCTCAGTCCCCTCCTGTACTCCCTTTGCACTCATGACTGCATGGCCAGGCACGACTCCAACACCGTCATTAAATTTACTGGTGACACAACAGTGGTAGGCATGATCACCAACAACGACAAGACAGCCTATAGGGAGGAGGTCAGAGACCTGGCCGTGTGGTGCCAGAACAACAACCTCTCCCTCAACGCGATCAAGACGAAGGAGATGATTGTGGACTACAGGAAAAGGAAGACCGAGCACGCCCCCATTCTCATCGAAGGGACTGCAGTGGAGCAGGTTGAGAACTTAAAGTTCCTTGGTTTCCACATCACCAACAAACTATCATGGTCCAAACACACTAAGACAGTCATGAAGAGGGCACGACAAAGCCTATTCCCCCTCAGGAGACTGAAAAGTTTTGGCATGGGTCCTCAGATCCTCAAAGGTTTCTACAGCTGTACCATCGAGAGCATCACGGCTTGGTATGGCAACTGCTCGGCCTCCGACCGCAAGGCACTACAGAGGATAGTGCGCACGGCCCAGTACATCACTGGGGCCAAGCTTCCCGCCATCCAGGACCTCTATGCCAGGCAGTGTCAGAGGAAGGTTCTAAAAATTGTCAAAGACTCCAACCACCCTAGTCATAGACGGCAAGCGGTACCGGAGCGCCAAGTCTAGGTCCAAAAGGCTTCTTAACAGCTTCTACCCCCAAGCCATAAGACTCCTGAACAGCTAATCAAAAGGCTACTCAGACCCCTGTTTTACACTGCTGCTACTCTTTGTTTATTATTTATTCATGGTCACTTTAACTCTACCTACTGTACAATATTACCTCAATTACCTCGACTAACTGGTGCCCCCGCACATTGACTCTGTACTGGTACCCCCTGTATATAGCCTCGCTATTGTTATTTTACTGCTGCTGTTTAATTATTTGTTTATTTTATTATAATTATTTTTACTTATTTTTTTACCTAACACTTTTTTCTTCTTAAATTCTTGAAGAATTTTTGCATAAGGGCTTGTAAGTAAGCACCTGTTGTATTCGGCACCTGTGATAAATCAAATTTGATTTGATTTGATTTGAATCCATAGAATCTAGCAACTTCTGGGAAAATTGGAAAACTCTAAACAAATAACAACACAAAGAGTTATCTATCAACATGAAGAGACATCTATTTATTAGAATCTGTGCAGAAGATCTAGTTGCTGCTGTAGGCCCTCCTTGGTTGGTGACAGAAGCACCAGATCAACAGCAAACAGGAGACATTTGACTTCAGATTCTAATAGGATGAGGCCGGGTACTGCAGACTGTTCTAGTGCCCTCACCAATTCGTTGATACACAGTTGAAGTCGAAAGTTTACATACACTTAGATTGTTTTACTTATAATTCATTGGATCTCAAATCCAGTGGGTCAGAAGTTACATACACTAAGTTGACTGTACCTTTAAACAGCTTGGAAAATTCCATAAAATAATGTCATGGCTTTAGAAGCTTCTGATAGGCTAATTGACTTAATTTTTGTCAATTGGAGGTGTACCTGTGGATGTATTTCAAGGCCTACCTTCAAACTCAGTGCCTCTTTGCTTGACATCATGGGAAAATCAGAAGAAATCAGCCAAGACCTCAGAAACAAAATTGTAGACCTCCTTGGGAGCAATTTAAAAACACCTGAAGGTACCACGTTCATTTGTATAAACAATAGTACGCAAGTATAAACACCATGGGACCACGCAGCCATCATACGGCTCAGGAAGGAGCCGCATTCTGTCTCCTAGAGATGAATGTACTTTGGTGCAAAAAGTGCAAATCAATCCCAGAACAGCAGCAAAGGACATTGTGAAGATGCTGGAGGAAACAGGTACAAAAGTATCTATATCCACAGTAAAATGAGTCCTATATCGACATAACCTGAATGGCCGCTCAGCAACGAAGAAGCCGCTGCTCCAAAACCCCCATAAAAAAGCCAGACTACGTTTTGCAACTGCACATGGGGACAAAGATCATACTTTTTGGAGAAATGTACTCTGGTCTGATGAAACAAAAATAGAACTGTTTGGCCATAATGACTGTTGTTATGTTTGGAGGAAAAAGAGGGAGACTTGCAAGCCGAAGAACACCATCCCAACCATGAAGCACGGGGTGGCAGCATCATGTTGTGGGGGTGCTTTGCTGCAGGAGGGACTGGTGCACTTCACAAAATACATGAGGAAGGAAAATGATGTGCATATATTGAAGCAACATCTCAAGACATCAGTCAGGAAGTTAAAGCTTGGTTGTAAATGGGTCTTCCAAATGGACAATGACCCCAAGAATACTTCCAAAGTTGTGGCAAAAGGGCAACAAAGTTTAGGTATTGGAGTGGCCATCACAAAGCCCTGACCTCAATCCTATAGAGAATTTGTGGGCAGAACTGAAAAAGCGTGTGCGAGCAAGGTGGCCTACAATCCTGACTCAGTTACACCAGCTCTGTCAGGAGGAATGGGCCAAAATTCACCCAACTTATTGTGGGAAGCTTGTGGAAGCCTACCCGAAACGTTTGACTCAAGTTCAACAATTTAAAGGCAATGCTACCAAATACTAATTGAGTGTATGTAAACTTCTGACCCACTGGGAATGTGATGAAAGAAATCAAATCTGAAATAAATCATTCTCTCTACTATTATTCTGATTTCACATTCTTAAAATAAAATGGTGATACTAACTGTCCTAAGACAGGACATTTTTTACTAGGATTACATTTCAGAAATGGTGAAAAACTGAGTTTAAATGTATTTGGCTATGGTGTATGTAATCATCCGACTTCAACTGTATTTTCCCTTTTGTACTTTAACTATTTGCACTTCAATACACACTATTGTTATCTATTTCACATGCTTGGCAATGTAAACATATGTTTCTTATGCCAAAAAGCCCCTTCAATTGAAATTTTAAATTGAGTAAAGAGAGAGTAGAGAGGGAGAGAAAGAGAGCGAGAGAGTAAATAGAGAGTAAAAAGAGAGAGAGCGTGTAGAGAGAGAGAGTAAAGAGAGAGAGAGAGTAAATAGAGAGTAAAAAGAGAGAGCGTGTAGAGAGAGAGAGTAAAGAGAGAGAGTAAAGAGAGCGAGAGAGTAAATAGAGAGTAAAAAGAGAGAGAGAGTAACTAGAGAGAGTAAAGAGAGAGCGAGAGTAACTAGAGAGAGTAAAGAGGGAGAGAGAGTAACTAGAGAGAGTAAAGAGAGAGAGAGAGTAACTAGAGAGAGTAAAGAGAGAGAGAGAGTAACTAGAGAGAGTAAAGAGAGAGAGAGAGTAACTAGAGAGAGTAAAGAGAGAGCGTGTAAAGAGAGAGTAAAGAGAGAGAGAGAGAGAGATATCCTAAATGAGGATCTCTAATGAGGATCTCTAATAAATGAGGATCTCTAATGAGGAACTCTAGGATCTCTAGTATTGAGATTCTGAGGGGAGCACCCTAAATGAGATGCTCAAACTCACTAGTGCAAAATTTCAATTAGCTATATTAAAACTGTTTAACTTGATCCTGAGTGTAGGTTATTTCCCTGACATCTGGAATCAAGGATTCATAACCTCGATCTTTAAGAACGGAGACACATTTGACCCTAACAATTACAGAGGCATTTGTGTGATCAGTAACCTGGGAAGGTTTTCTGTAGTATTATAAATATAAATGTAAGAGTTCTAAACTTCCTTAATAAGCACAATGTAAAAGCCAAATTGGATTTAAACCAAAACATTGCTCGGCCGACAATATTTACACCCTACACACCCTGATAGATAAACATGTCCACCAAAATAATGCCAAAATGTATGTTTTCTTTATCGACTTCCAAAAATCATTTGATTCTATTTGGCAACCAGGACTGTTCTACAAAGTCATTGAAAGTGGTGTGGGGGGTAAAAAAAAAAAATTATCCCCTTTTTCGTGGTATCCAATTGTTAGTAGTTACTGTCTTGTCTCATCGCTACAACTCCCGTACGGACTCGGGAGAGACGAAGGTTGAAAGCCATGCGTCCTCCAAAACACAACCCAACCAAGCCGCACTGCTTCTTAACACAGCCCGCATCCAACCTGGAAGCCAGCCGCACCAATGTGTCGGAGGAAACACCATGCACCTGGCGACCTTGGTTAGCGTGCACTGCACCTGGCCCGCCACAGGAGTCGCTGGTGCATGATGAGACAAGGATATCCCTACCAGCCAAACCCTCCCTAACCCGGATGACACTAGGCCAATTGTGCGTTGCCCCACGAACCTCCCGGTCGCGGCCGGCTGTGACAGAGCCTGGGCACGAACCCAGAGTCTCTGGTGGCACAGCTAGCGCTGTAATGCAGTGCCACTGGGCCACCCGGGAGGCCATGGGGGGTAAAACATTTGACATAATTAAATCAATGTATACTGGCAATAGGTCCAGCATCAAAATTGGCAAGAAAATAACAGAATTCTTTAACCAGGGGCGGGGCCTTCGCCAGGGTTGCAATCTGAGCCCTACACTTTTCAATATTTAGATCAACAAGTTGGCCACGATTCTAGAAAAATCCTCAGCCCCTGGTATTAGTCTCCACAATTCAGAAGTTAAATGCCTACTCTTCGCAGATGACCTATGCCTGCTGTCACCCACAGCACATGGCCTACAGCAGAGCCTGGAACTGCTAGAGCAGTACTGCCAGATTTGACCCGTAATAGAACAACACTGAATGCAAATAGGCTAATGCTACCGATAATGGAACAACAGCACACTGTGACAAACTAACAGTGAGGAGGCAATTATCTGATTAGGATCCTAGATGTTTATCTCGTTGTGCCCCGTTGCCTAAGTTATCTGTTTTCCACTTAGTTTGTTATCAGCCATCTGTACAAAGTGCTGAGTACAGGTTCTTCATACACTCCACTCTCTGAGGGCAAAAAGAGATATATAGCTGAGGACAGGTAGATTGTAGCTTATTGCTAGCTCCTCACCTCTTTTTTTTAGGGTTTTCTATTAGAATACACTACTAGCCCTGGTCTTTCACATATTGTACATTGAGTTCTGACTTTTGTTAGAAATCCTTATACCTAGTCCTAGTTGTATGTCGATTTGTGTTAGCATTTTTTAGTTCAGACCAGCTATAACATTTTTGCATGAGCTGCTAACCCTTAAAACATTTGAAACCTGGTTTTCTATTACCTTTCATAGAAAACCATGTGGATACATGCTTTGTACTAGCATGCAGGTTCCCGCTAACACTCTCCAAGCATTATCCTGGGAAATTTCTTGTCATGGGCAATGTTCCCTTAAATTTTTTTCAGCACTGAGCAAATTTCAGGTGTGCTATGTGGAAACATGAACATTGTGAAAATTCTGTGCAACTTCTGATGCGCGTTTACTGTGAATACTTAGGCTGTACCTGCTTTAAGTTACAGTTATAGCGTTGGCCAAGTAGGCTACTGTGGCTATTTGATCATAATGTAGGCCTCCCAGAGTGGCCTACAATAAAAAACTATGGAGAAAATGCATCCCATAACATTTTAACATGGAAATAGCTGTTGTATCATTCAGCCTACAGTAGCAGCCAATGCGTGGTGTTCAATGTAGGCCTACATTCCATGAGACTTTAGAAAAAACGTTGATAGTGTTAACTAAAGGGGGAAATTCTAGAAAGTTGAGTGACATTCAATCTTGTGCTTCTCTGCGCAGGCTGAAATTCCTTCTGCAAGGCAGTCCCGGGGGAGCTGCTTGCAGCTTAGAGAGAACATTGCTCATGGGTGAGTTCAGTGATGCGTACAGCCTCCTAATGGAGGAAAGAAATTCTCTCTCTCTCTCTCTCTCTGATTAATCACTGGGATTGGTCAAGGCTAAAAGGGTTAAGAAAACAGACTTTTGCTGCATCCCACATGGTACCCTATTCCAAATGTAGTGCACTACTTTTGACTTGTTGGTGGAGGTTGTAGTGTTGGGGCTACAGTTGACTGCCTGTCGGTGGAGGTTGTAGTGTTGGGGTTACAGTTGATTGCCTGTCGGTGGAGGTTGTAGTGTTGGGGCTACAGTTGACTGCCTGTCGGTGGAGGTTGTAGTGTTGGGGTTACAGTTGATTGCCTGTAGGTGGAGGTTGTAGTGTTGGGGTTACAGTTGACTGCTTGTCGGTGGAGGTTGTAGTGTTGGGGCTACAGTTGACTGCCTGTCGGTGAAGGTTGTAGTGTTGGGGTTACAGTTGATTGCCTGTCGGTGAAGGTTGTAGTGTTGGGGCTACAGTTGACTGCTTGTCGGTGGAGGTTGTAGTGTTGGGGTTACAGTTGATTGCTTGTCGGTGGAGGTTGTAGTGTTGGGGCTACAGTTGACTGCTTGTCGGTGAAGGTTGTAGTGTTGGGGCTACAGTTGACTGCCTGTCGGTGGAGGTTGTAGTGTTGGGGTTACAGTTGATTGCCTGTCGGTGGAGGTTGTAGTGTTGGGGCTACAGTTGATTGCCTGTCGGTGGGGGTTGTAGTGTTGGTGCTACAGTTGACTGCTTGTCGGTGGAGGTTGTAGTGTTGGGGTTACAGTTGACTGCTTGTCGGTGAAGGTTGTAGTGTTGGGGTTACAGTTGATTGCCTGTCGGTGGAGGTTGTGGTGTTGGGGCTACAATTGATTGCCTGTCGGTGGAGGTTGTAGTGTTGGGGTTACACTTGATTGCCTGTCGGTGAAGGTTGTAGTGTTGGGGTTACAGTTGACTGCTTGTCGGTGGAGGTTGTAGTGTTGGGGCTACAGTTGACTGCTTGTCGGTGGAGGTTGTAGTGTTGGGGCTACAGTTGATTGCTTGTGTGTGGAGGTTGTAGTGTTGGGGCTACAGTTGATTGCCTGTCGGTGGAGGTTGTAGTGTTGGGGCTACAGTTGATTGCTTGTGTGTGGAGGTTGTAGAGTCGGGGACTACAGTGGATTGCTTGTCGGTGGAGGTTGTAGTGTTGGGGCTACAGTTGATTGCCTGTCGGTGGAGGTTGTAGTGTTGGGGCTACAGTTGATTGCTTGTCGGTGAAGGTTGTAGTGTTGAGGTTACAGTTGACTGCTTGTCGGTGAAGGTTGTAGTGTTGGGGCTACAGTTGACTGCTTGTCGGTGAAGGTTGTAGTGTTGGGGCTACAGTTGACTGCTTGTCGGTGAAGGTTGTAGTGTTGGGGCTACAGTTGACTGAAGAACATATCAAGACCATTTCAAGGACAGCTTTTTTTCATCTACGTAACATTGCAAAAATCAGAAACTTTCTGTCCAAAAATGATGCAGAAAAATTAATCCATGCTTTTGTCACTTCTAGGTTAGACTACTGCAATGCTCTACTCTCCGGCTACCCGGATAAAGCACTAAATAAACTTCAGTTAGTGCTAAATACGGCTGCTAGAATCCTGACTAGAACCAAAAAATTTGATCATATTACTCCAGTGCTAGCCTCCCTACTCCCTGGCTTCCTGTCAAAGCAAGGGCTGATTACAAGGTTTTACTGCTAACCTACAAAGCATTACATGGGCTTGCTCCTACCTATCTCTCTGATTTGGTCCTGCCGTACATACCTACACGTACGCTACGGTCACAAGACGCAGGCCTCCTAATTGTCCCTAGAATTTCTAAGCAAACAGCTGGAGGCAGGGCTTTCTCCTATAGAGCTCCATCTTTATGGAACGGTCTGCCTACCCATGTCAGAGACGCAAACTCGGTCTCAACCTTTAAGTCTTTACTGAAGACTCATCTCTTCAGTGGGTCATATGATTGAGTGTAGTCTGGCCCAGGAGTGGGAAGGTGAACGGAAAGGCTCTGGAGCAACGAAACGCCCTTGCTGTCTCTGCCTGGCCGGTTCCCCTCTTTCCACTGGGATTCTCTGCCTCTAACCCTATTACAGGGGCTGAGTCACTGGCTTACTGGGGCTCTCTCACACCGTCCCTGGGAGGGGTGCGTCACCTGAGTGGGTTGAGTCACTGATGTGATCATCCTGTCTGGGTTGGGTTGGCGCCCCCCCTTGGGTTGTGCCATGGCGGAGATCTTTGTGGGCTATACTCAGCCTTGTCTCAGGATGGTAAGTTGGTGGTTGAAGATATCCCTCTAGTGGTGTGGGGGCTGTGCTTTGGCAAAGTGGGTGGGGTTATATCCTTCCTGTTTGGCCCTGTCCGGGGGTGTCCTCGGATGGGGCCACAGTGTCTCCTGACCCCTCCTGTCTCAGCCTCCAGTGTTTCTGCTGCAGTAGTTTATGTGTCGGGGGGCTAGGGTCAGTTTGTTATATCTGGAGTACTTCTCCTGTCCTATTCGGTGTCCTGTGTGAATTTAAGTGTGCTCTCTCTAATTCTCTCTTTCTCTCTTTCTTTCTCTCTCTCGGAGGACCTGAGCCCTAGGACCATGCCTCAGGACTACCTGACATGATGACTCCTTGCTGTCCCCAGTCCACCTGGCCGTGCTGCTGCTCCAGTTTCAACTGTTCTGCCTTATTATTATTTGACCATGCTGGTCATTTATGAACATTTGAACATCTTGGCCATGTTCTGTTATAATCTCCACCCGGCACAGCCACAAGAGGACTGGCCACCCCACATAGCCTGGTTCCTCTCTAGGTTTCTTCCTAGGTTTTGGCCTTTCTAGGGAGTTTTTCCTAGCCACCATGCTTCTACACCTGCATTGCTTGCTGTTTGGGGTTTTAGGCTGGGTTTCTGTACAGCACTTTGAGACATCAGCTGATGTACGAAGGGCTATATAAATAAATTTGATTTGATTTTGATTTGACTGCTTGTCGGTGAAGGTTGTAGTGTTGGGGCTACAGTTGACTGCTTGTCGGTGGAGGTTGTGGTGTTGGGGCTACAGTTGACTGCCTGTCGGTGGAGGTTGTGGTGTTGGGCTACAGTTGACTGCTTGTCGGTGGAGGTTGTAGTGTTGGGGCTACAGTTGACTGCTTGTCGGTGGAGGTTGTAGTGTTGGGGCTACAGTTGACTGCTTGTCGGTGGAGGTTGTAGTGTTGGGGCTACAGTTGACTGCCTGTCGGTGGAGGTTGTAGTGTTGGGGTTACAGTTGATTGCCTGTCGGTGGAGGTTGTAGTGTTGGGGTTACAGTTGACTGCTTGTCGGTGGAGGTTGTAGCTACAGTTGATTGGGGCTACAGTTGATTGCTTGTCGGTGGAGGTTGTAGTGTTGGGGTTACAGTTGATTGCCTGTCGGTGGAGGTTGTAGTGTTGGGGTTACAGTTGATTGCCTGTCGGTGGAGGTTGTAGTGTTGGGGTTACAGTTGACTGCTTGTCGGTGGAGGTTGTAGTGTTGTGGGCTACAGTTGATTGCTTGTCGGTGGAGGTTGTAGTGTTGGGGTTACAGTTGATTGCCTGTCGGTGGAGGTTGTAGTGTTGGGGTTACAGTTGATTGCCTGTCGGTGGAGGTTGTAGTGTTGGGGTTACAGTTGATTGCCTGTCGGTGGAGGTTGTAGTGTTGGGGTTACAGTTGATTGCCTGTCGGTGGAGGTTGTAGTGTTGGGGCTACAGTTGACTGCTTGTCGGTGGAGGTTGTAGTGTTGTCAACAAATCTTCACAATCAGTAGGACAGGGTAAAACTCTGAACTTTTAAACCACATTTTAAACCACATTTTAAATCACACAAAAACCAAAAAGATAATTTATAATCTCATTACATTGTGGGTGAACATAGAATACAGAAGGCCATTGTGTGTTGAGAGTATGCAGATTTATGCTTTTAATTCATGCAAGCAGCAATTATAATACGCCCACTCAGTTGTACTGTAAATGTGCTACACAGGTTTGCTCTTCATTCCCTGCAGCACAAAGCTACAGAAATATACATTTATGCTAGCCTTAGGGCATGGAAATACCAGGCTAGCATAACATACAGTACAGGTGTAGGATCTTAATTTGACTCATATGGTCACAGCAAAACAATCTTTGCAGCAACTGGATTTGAACCATAATGTTACTTGATCGTGATTAGGCTATTAGCCAGCTAAAAGTGTGCTACATGAAGAGTGCAATACTGTTAATATATTGTAACTGTGTGTTAGTGTGGGTTTTCAGTTAATGTATCTAAATCACAAAGCTAATCTGCAGGAAAATTCTCAGAAACAACAGAGTGATCGAAAGAAGATCCTACATCTGCATGTCAACTGGTAAACATACCAAACCATTTAGGTAACATTTAACAGCTTACTGAAAGGGAAAGGGGGATACCTAGTCAGTTGTACAACTGAATGCCTTCAACTGAAATGTGTCTTCTGCATTTAACCCAATCCCTCTGAATCAGGAAGCACTGTCATAGATTGAGAGTTGCAGCGTGAAGCAATATTTGATACTGAGAGTTGTATATTAAGCTGATTCATATTTTATAGTGAGTAAGCGTTTCAGTGTTTAGTCCCCAGGACAATAGGAAGAGATACCTGTCTCCTTCAATTAGAGCTCACATCTCCACTCTCAGCAGAGGGGTCTGTGTGTGTGTGTGTGTGTGTGTGTGTGTGTGTGTGTGTGTGTGTGTGTGTGTGTGTGTGTGTGTGTGTGTGTGTGTGTGTGTGTGTGTGTGTGTGTGTGGGGGGGGGGGGGGGGGGGGGGGGGGGGTCTGTGGTAATGGAATTATGCTTTGACTCACTTTAAAATGTATGCCCAACATAAAGTGAGTTTTGTGATGAATGAGCCATCTGATTCAATGAATGATGGAGCTTAGTTTGCCTTTTTGCCCAAAATTACATTCAAGGTGCTCCAAAGCTTTTTACTGTCATTCTTTATATTATTTATCTCTGTCAAGTTGGTTGTTGATCATTGCTAGACAGCTATTTTCAAGTCTTGCCATAGATTTTCAAGTAATTTAAGTCAGAACTGTACTGTAAATAGGCCACTCAGAAACAATGTTGTTTGTTAAGCAACTCCAGTGTATATTTGTCCTTGTGTTTTATGTTATTGGTAAATTTGTCTCTTAGAGTCTGTTGGAAAGCAGACTGAACCAGGTTTTCTTCTATGATTTTGCCTGTGCTTAGATCTTTTCCGTTTATTTTTATCCTTAAAAACTACCTAGTCCTTGCCGATGACAAGCATACCCATAACATGATACATCCACCACCTGCTTGAAAATATGAAGAGTGGTACTCAGTGATAAATTGTGTTGGAATTGCCCCAAACTTAACGCTTTTTATTCAGGATATTTTTTTGTCACATTTTTTTGCACTTTTACTTTAGTTCCTTATTGCGAACAGGATGCATGTTTTGGAATATTTGTATTCTGTCATTTAGGTTAGTATTATAGAGTAACTACAATGTTGTTGATCCATCCACAGTGTTCTTCTATCACAGCCATTAAACTCTGTAACTGTTTGAAGGTCACCATTGGTCTCATGGTGAAATCGTTGAGCGATTTCCTTCGTCTCCGGCAACTGAGTTAGGAAGGACGCCTGTATCTCTGTAGTGACTGGGTGTATTCCATCCACACCATCCACAGTTTAATCATTAACTTCACCATGCCAAAGGGATATTCAATGTTTGCTTTTTAAAAAATGGATCTACCATTAGGTGCCCTTCTTTGCGAGGAATTGGAATACCTCCCTGGTCTTTGGTTGAATCTGTGTCTGAAATTCACTGCTCGACTGAAGGACCTTACAGATAATTGTATGTGTGGGGTACAAAGATGAGGTAGTCAACCAAAAATCATGTTAAACACTATTATTACACACAGAGTGAGTCCATGCAACTTGTAACATTACTTGTTAAGCACATTTTTACTCCTGAACATATTTAGGCTTGGGTTGAATACTTATTGACTCAAGACAGTTCAGCTTTTCATTGTGTGTGTGCACATGCCTATGCGCATGTTTCTGTTCAAATGCACCATTGTGTGTGTACATGTTTGTGTGTGTATTTGTATGTGTGTGTGTCATCAAAAACCACCAACACATAGAGAGAGCACTACACATGGCGTTACACACCATATCAGCCTACTCAGCCATCTGCTGTTTCTGCTCCTCAGTATCTGATACTTTTTCACGCTCAATTGATTTAAACCAATCCCTCGGGGGATTGCTGTGGACTGCAGTTCAGACTGAGGAGAGGATTACAGAGAACACAATAGAAATATAACAGAGAGGACGACTTCCTCGCTATTCAGTATTGGGGATTGATAATGTATTGTTACTGACAGTTAGGCACTGACAGTTAGGATGTGCCTTAAATGGCATCCTTTTCCCTATATAGAACACTACTTTTGACCAGGGCCCATAGAGTGCACTACATAGGGAATAGAGTGTCATTTATGATACACCATTAGTGTAGAGCAGGTATTCCCAAACTGGGGAATGCCAAATAAAAATGTTATTCACATTTTTAAAAATACATTTAAAAAAATGTCTTCACATTTTCAAACAGTACATTTATATTTTCCAACAGGGCTATACATTTGTGTGAGTTTTTTTCTCACCTGAGTAGCCTCGTTTAACTGCCAAAAATAAAATTAAACCACCTAGTGTTCAGCAAAATAACAACACAATGTCAAATACAGGTACCCATGTCAAATAATTAACATCCAATCACATTATCCGTTTCTCACTGGCATTCCACTAACGGTCCGTATGTAGCCAAACGTAGCTACTGCTCATTCCGTTTGCTCGGAAATTGATACATGGTTAAAAAAAGTAAGGCCTGTGTCAATAGAGACACATACCAGCTCTACTGGTAGTACTGCAACTACCAGCAGTACTACACCTGCACCTGTCGACGACACAAGTTGTTCTGCTTCCACGAGCACATCCAATGCTAGCATCAGTAATTCTACATTTGTTGTTAGCCCAGCTAGCATGGACATTGACAGTTGTGAATCTGATGCTACTGCCCCCTTACCCAGGAAAGCACAAAAACAACAGACAGGGACGTTGGACCATCGAAGAGGCGCAAATATGATGAGAACTTCATTGATTTGGGGTTCACTTATATTGGGAGTAGTGCCTTTCCTCAGCCACAGTGTGGTTCTATGTGCAAAAGTACGATCTCACAACTCGATGAAACCTTCACTCTTGCGCAGACATTTAGAAACAAAACATGCCAATTTGAAAAATAAGCTGCAGGAGTTTTTGGAGCGAGAATTAAGACGACTTTCAAGTAGTAAGTCATGTATAAAAGCAACAGATACCAGTAATAATAAGGGGCTAGAAGCACCTTATATGGTGAGCTACCGAGTGGCTAGGACAGGCAAGCCCTATGCTATTGCGGAGGATTAATTATTCCTGCTGCCGCGGACAATGCTGCAGGAACTGGACAGCTTTGTGACATCAAATGGACGTTGGTGGTCAAGATGTGTTGGTGTCTGTACTGATAGCGCAAAAGCCATGACAGGGAGACAACGTGGAGTGGTAACGCGAGTGCAAGCAGTTGCTCCCGACGCCACTTGGGTAAACTGCAGCATCCACCGAGAGGGTCTTGCTGCCAAGGGAATGCCTGACAGCTTGAAAGATGTTTTGGACACTACAGTGAAAATGGTTAACTTTTTTAAAGCAAGGCCCCTGAACTCTCGTGTATTTTCTGCACTTTGCAATGATATGGGCAGCGACCATGTAACGATTTTACAACATACAGAAGTGCGCTGGTTGTCAAGGGGCAAAGTATTGACACGTTTTTTGGAATTGAGAGACGAGCTTAAAGTTTTCTTTACTGACCATTATTTCCACTTGTCTGACACCTTGCATGATGATGAGTTTCACACACGACTGGCCTATCTGGGTGATGTTGTTTCTCCCCTGAATGATCTGAATCTAGGATTACAGGGACTCTCCGCAACTATATTCAATGTGCAGGACAAAATAGAGGCTATGATTAAGAAGTTGGAGCTCTTCTCTGTCTGCGTTAGCAAGGACAACACACAGGACTTTTTATCATTGTATGAATTTTTTTGTGCAAATGAACTCAAGCTTACGGACAACGTCAAATGTGATATAGCGAAGCACCTGAGTGAGTTGGGTGCGCAATTACGCTGGTACTTTCCTGAAACGGATGACACAAACAACTGGATTCGATATCCCTTTCATGCCCTGCCTCCAGTCCACTTACCGATATCTGAACAAGAGAGCCCCATCTAAATTGCAATAAACAGTTCTGTGAAAATTGAATTTAATCAGAAGCCACTGCTACATTCTGGATAGGGCTGCACTCAGAGTTTTCTGCCTTGACAAATCATGCTGTTAAGACACTGATGCCCTTTGCAACCACGTACCTATGTAAGAGTGGATTCTCAGCGCTCACTAGCATGAAACTAAATACAGGCACAGACTGTGTGTGGGAAATGATTTAAGACTGAGACTCACTCCAATACAACCCAACATTGCAGAGTTATGAGCATCCTTTCAAGCACACCCTTCTAATTAATCTGTGGTGAGTTATTCACAATTTTCAATGAACAATTAAGGTTTTATATGTAAGATGGTTAAATAAAGAGCAAACTAATTGATTATTATTATATTATTATTTGTGCCCTGGTCCTATAAGAGCTCTTTGTCACTTCCTATGAGCTGGGTTGTGACAATAACTCACACTCATTCTAATGTTTAATAAATGTATCGTATAGTGTGCGTGTGGCAGGCTTACAATGATGGCAAAAAACAACATTTGAGAGTGCGCTGACCCTGGTGCTAGAGCTGGAGGTTGAATATTTGAAGGGATACGGGACTTTATAAAGTTTGGAAGCAACTGGCCTAGAGGATATGCTATTAGTGTGGAAGTAATTGTTTTCGCTGGGGTTTTATCTAACATTTGGCCAAATTGCAGAGTGGCAGATCCTCGCCATGGGGGATCGGGTTTGAGAGTATAATTAAAGCACTGTGCTTAGAAATGCAGACTTAATGGCTTTGTGTGTGTGCACGTGTTTGTGTGTGTGCGTGCGTGTATGTCTGTTCGACTTGTATGTGCGTTTGACGTGTGTGCGTGTGTAACAATATCATACAGTAAAATGGAAAACATTCATATTTACAAATAAGTGGAAACATGGGGATGAAAAGAAACATGACTGATCACTTAAAGTAACTCTGAAGTCAATTTGACTGTTATTTCAGACTTTATGTTTTACGTTATCTATTTTATTGCTTTCTGTTCCTTTTTGAACTCTTTCATGCTTTGGTGTTACTGTAGTGTTGCGATTTAAAATGCACTTTAAATCAAGTTTGATTCAATATGATTTGATAAATCTGAAATAACTGCATTTGCACTCTCATGATTTGTCACTTGTCAGCCATTGTCACCTATCCCATCAAAATGAATTAGCATAATCTGTCTGCTTCATATCAAGGTAGATCCGCGTCCTCTCCAGCTGAGTTATAACAGATGTCTTTCATAGTGTGGAGATCT